>NC_092727.1:89128554-89428554 GCF_047496885.1 Scyliorhinus torazame
TTCAGTGTAGTGCTGTGGGAGTGCTACATTGTTGAAAGTGGTGTCTTTCAGATGAGACATCATACTGAGACTCTTGTCTGCCCTGTCAGGTGGGTGCAAAAAGATCCATTGGTACCATTCTGCTGGTGCTCTGGCTAACATTTGGTCCTCAACAACACCACTAAAAGCAGGTCAACGGGTCATTTAGATTGCTGCTAGTCAAGCGTATAGGAAATGGAGCCAAGGCAATTGGGTGGAATTAAAATTGAACTCAGCCATGAACTCCCTGAATGGCAGAACAGGTCCAAAAGGCTGAATAGCCTCCTCCTGTTCCCATTTGTCTCATTACTGAATGTGTGGAACCAATGAATTGGCCTCCATGCTTCCTACAGTCAGTACACTTCAAAATTACTGAATTGGCTGTAAAACACTTTGGGCTCTCTGAAGTCATGTAATATTCCAAACAGATGGAAAAATAGATAGTTCTCTCTTTCATTGAATTCAGACTTATTATTCCAAAAACATCACCACATGATCTTTTATTGCAATTGCCAGTGATTGCATCAAACCTACAACAAGTGTCATTTTAAAAATTCATTTTTAGAGGATATGGCCTTCGCGGATTGCCCAACATTTGTTGACAATCCCTAATTTCCCTTGAGAATGTGGTGGTGAGCTTTCTACTTAAACCGCTGTAGTCCAAGTAGTGTAGGTACACCCACTATGCTATTATTGTGAGAGTTCCAGGATTTTGACCTGGCGACAGTGAAGGAACGGTGATACATTTCCAAGTCAGGATGGTGAGTGACTTGGAGGGGAACTTTCAGGTGGTGGGGTTCCCATGTATCTGCTGCCCCTGTCCTTCTCGATGGTAAATGTCTTGGGTTTGGAAGGTGCTGCCTAAGTAGCCTTGGTGAGTTCCTTCAGTGCATCTTGTGCATAGTACCTACTGCGTCTACTGTGCGTCGGTGCAAATGAGACAATCTCAGGCTTCCAGCTGGGCCATGAAAGCACCAGAAAATTACAATTTGATCCCATGGGATGCAAACAGGAAAACAAAATTAACTTAAGCAGCAGACCCACTACTGGCTATATATGGGCAATTGTTAAATAAGCTAGCTTCTGAAAAAAAAAGATCGCAGAAAAGTAAGTATGCTTTTCAAAGTATAAACAAAACATGCGATAGATATAAATGGAAACCCCGTAAGGTTAATGAGAGCCATATGCTCAAACCACTTCCTGGGAATGAACAGATTGAAGACGTTATATACCAAGATTGCTACTTCGGAGGCCTTTTCTAGCAACGGTATTTATTTTGAAAAGGAAGCATACAAAATAAATCGGAAATATTGACTGTAATTGCACACGTGTAAAACATACGCGTACCCTTGAAACGAGCAAG
This sequence comes from Scyliorhinus torazame, assembly GCF_047496885.1. Classification (NCBI taxonomy): domain Eukaryota; kingdom Metazoa; phylum Chordata; class Chondrichthyes; order Carcharhiniformes; family Scyliorhinidae; genus Scyliorhinus; species Scyliorhinus torazame. The sequence goes on from NC_092727.1 coordinate 89,129,936, forward strand.
AAATCAGGCTAGTTTCAAAATGGGCCATCATGTGCAATTCTATAAACAACAACTTGCATTTATATAGCACCTTTAATGTAGGGATACATCTCAAGTTACTTCACAGGAGTATAATTGGACAAAAATTATCACTGAACTGAAGATGGAGATATTAGGACTGACAGAAGTCTTTTTTATGGGGTATCCGTAAGGAGAGATGGGTGGAGAAACAGAAAGGTTTTGGAATGGTTTCACAAACTGCTGAAAGTCTCTTTTAATGGCGGAGAGAGGAAAATCAGGGGAGGCGCAAGAGGCCAGAGTTGCAGGAATGTAGATTTTCAGCAGGGTTGTAGGACTGGGGAATTTACAAAGAGGGAACGAGATAGGGTACAAGCAGCGGAGGTTGAGTTCAACGTTTCTGAAGGGAAGGAAAGAAGAAGCAGACCAGTGGAGTATCGGAACAGTCAAATCGGGAGGTGGCTGCAGTGGATGCACAAATGTGGCAGCGGGGGCATGCAATTCAGAGGTGGTAGAAGTTGGCAGGATCTTTGGTGGCGAGGAGATCAGAAGTTCTACTCAGACTCAAATAAGAGTCAAGGTTGCAAACAGTCGGACTCAGTCTGAAACAGTGGTTCAAAAATCAGCAAGATCCCTAGTACCAGAGGTTGACCGAATGCCTGAGAAACAGCTATGCTGATATCTCCAGCCCAATTCCCGATGAATGTTTCCAAGACAAGTATTTAAAATTTACACTCAAAGTCCTGAAAACCCATTCTAACTTCCAAATAGATTTGTTTCCAACAATTTCACATAGCCTGGGAGGGGCAGTATGCGTTTGGGATAATTCAAAACTTTTCATAGAATCATACTGCACAGGAGGAGGCCATCTGACCCATCATTCCTGTGCTGGATCTTGGTTCGAGTTTCCCAATTGTTCCCATTTCCACATGCTTTCCCCATTGTTTAATTGCACATCGGTGAAACAGACCAAGAACCTTCTGCTACTCCGATACAACTGAATAATCAGAAGTGCTCCTACAGGTCCAATAAATTCCGTCATTTTGTATTTTCTGTTCCCCGAAGCAGCAGCCGGACTCGTCAACAGATCACACTCATCGTGTCTGATTAATGTCTTAAGGCGGAATCATTTAAGCAATCAGAATTAGGCGCTTTGTAAGCAGCTCCCACACTGTGCCCCAGGCCTGTTCATGAGCTCTGGAATTATCCGCCAGCTCATATTGAAACATTTCATCTTGGCAGTAACCCTCTTGAAGGTTAATTCAATCCCCCAGGATGACTGATTCTTACAGATGTGAGACATAAACACCAACTTGGAAAATCTGACCGAGATCTTCAATAATCTGGCAATTCAATAAAGTTCTGAATATAGATCTGCGGCATGCGGCGCAATAGGACACGGCCATTTAAAGCTACAGACACATCAATGAGGGAAACAATGGCCTACATTCATGTTCCGCTTTTCACAATTTTAGGGTGACCCAAAACAATTTACGATACCTTTTGAAGTGCGGTCACTATTGTAATATAGGGAACTCTGCAGACAATGTGTGAACAGCAAGATTCCACAAACAGCAATGAAATCAATACTGCATTGTTGTGCCATGTGAGAGGTGTGCACCAGTTAGTGAGAACTGAACACAGAAGATTATGATCCAGAAACAAGAGCACTCTCTGTCCATGATTTTGTCATCTGATGGGTGGAAGAATGATGGGGACTTTTGCCACATTTCTTGCAGAATACTTGAAGCCAATTGCAAATATGTATTGTTCGTGGAAGCCTTCTGTCTTGTAAGATGATGGTTTGTGCCATGTTGATCAACTCTGGCCTGGTGTGGCTCAGAAGCCCTCACTCTGGCATGGCAGGCTCTGCCATTTGCTGCAAAGGACAGTGGCCTGAGAAAGTGCACAGTTCACTGCTCAGTTCTCTCTGGGCCCTTCTTCTCAGCCAGCTCGCCTAGCTCCCCCGCAACTCTTCCAAACAGTCAGCCTCCAGAGATCATGGTCATCAGCGGCTGTCTCCCAGTTGTCAATGTCCTCCAGCTTCATATCTTCTTTGCAGGTATCCTTTCAGCCAAAGTATGGGCACGCAAAAGGTCATGATCCAGTGGCCAGTTCACCGTACAGAAGCTCTTTGGATAGACAGCCGTCATCCATCCGCCGACTGTGACCGAGACAGCGCAGGCACCGTTGGCTCAGCAATGAGTGTATACCGATGGGATTAGCGTGATCCAGCAACTTTCGAGTTGGTGTCCTTCTCCTGCCAAGAGATGCCGAGGGTACATCTGAGAAAGTGAAGGGGTAAATTTCCGTACTTTTCTTCTGCCTAGCATGTGCTATCTAGGTCTCGTCAGAGTAGAGTGCTGAGGGTGCAAGCCTGGTAGACCCACAATCTGGTGTTCTCAGTCACCAGTTGCAATAGTTCCACACTCTCTTACTCAGCTTGGGCAGAACAACGGCAGCTTTTGTGACGCATGAGTTGATTTCAGCATCAAGTGACAGATTGCTGGTGATTGTGAAGCCTAAATATGTGAAGATATCAATAACCTTCAGCATCACATTGTCAATTCTGGTAGATGGTTGTATGGCAACATTCTGGACCATGATATTTGTCTTCCTGATGCCGATGGTCAACCCAAACTCTTTACAGGCATGTCCATTTGTCACAGACCTTCTTCAATATGGAATGCAAGTGTGGCATCATCAGGGTAGAGCAACTCTCGGATGATGACCTGGTGCACCTTTATCTTGGATACCCAAGAAAAATACTTTTTTCTGTAGTTCTGGTATGTATGTATGTTGACACCTCCTGTAGATGTCCTGAAGATATATGACAGAAGTAAAGAGAAGAACATGGGCGGGATTCTCCGACCCCCCCCCCCCCCCCCGCCGGGTCGGAGAATCGCCGGGGGAGGCGGCGTGAATCCCGCCCCCGCCAGCCGCCGAATTCTCCGGCACCGAAAATTTGACGGGGGCGGGAATCATGCCATGCCGGTCGGCGGGCCCCCCCCCTCGATGGGCCGAAGTCCCGCTGCTGTCATGCCAATCCCGCCAGCGTGAATCAAACCACCTCACTTCCCGGCGGGGCTGGCGGCGCAGGCGGGCTCCGGGGTCCGGGGGGGGGATCTGGCCCCAGGGGGTGCCCACACGGTGGCCTGGCCCGCGATTGGGGCCCACCAATCCGCAGGCGGGCCTGTGCCGTACGGGGCATTCTTTTCCTTCCGCCTCGGCCATTGCCACCGCGATGGCCGATGCGGAAGTGACCCCCACCCTGCGCATGCGCGGGGATGACGTCAGCAGCCACCGACGCTCCCGCGCATGCGCAGCCTTCCGCCGACTGGCGAGGTCCCTTTGGCCCCGGCTGGCATGGCGCCAAAGGCCTTTCCCGCCAGCTGGCGGTGCACCAACCACTACGGTGCGGGGCTAGCCCCTCAAGGTGAGGGCTTGGCCCCTAAAGGTGTGGAGAAATACACACCTTTGGGGCGGCCCGACCCCGGAGTGGTTCCCGCCACTTCATCCCGCCGGGAGCCCCCACCCCACCGGGAGCCAATCCACCTACCCTGCATATCTTTGGGTTGTGGAGGTGAGACCCATGCGGACACTGCACATGGAGAATGTGCAAACTCCCCACGGACAGTAACCCGGGGCTGGGATCAAACCCGGGTCCTCCGCGTTGTCAGGCAGCAGTGCTAACCAATTTGCCTTCCCAGAGAAGAACATGTCAGAAAACAACTCTGTTGGACTTCCGGTTGCGGCTATGCGGAGCTAAGTTGCACGTTCGGCAGCTCCCGCTAGAAACTGACCTTTGGGCTCTTTTTAGGGCCTCCAACGGTACTTTTTCAACGATTTCCAGTGTGGGAAGGGGACAGCAATATTCCCCCGGCTCTGTATGGATTGGACCAGGAGTGGAGCGGTGAAAAAAGTAGAATTGGAGCAGAGAAATGTGTGAGGGAGGAAGACCAAGATGGCGGCAGGGGGCGTGGGAATTGGGACCTGGAAAGGGAGCTGCGCCAGAGGATGCCGGGTTGGGTGGGTGCTAAGCGCAGGCTTTCTCCCGCGCTAAGGGTGTAAATGGGTGGGGCCGGTGCTGGAAAGCGCAGGCTTTTTCCCGTGCTGAGAGTGGAAAGGGGTGGGGGAGGGGAGACGCCGTTGACGGACAGGAGGGGGAGGGGAGACTCCCACACTGGGGGGGGCGGGGGGGTCGATGTAGCGGCGGGAGTGGCCGGGGTCAGCAGGAGTCGGCTGACTCACGGGAGTGCAATGGGGGGAGCAATGCTGCTAGGGGGAGACCTAGCTGGGGGGGGAGTGACCTGGTTGCTGCTGGAATGGCCAAGGAGGAGCTAGAGTCTGTAGAGAAGGAACGGGAAGTGCGAGGAGCACGGGCACGTGGCTGGCCTAGAAAGGGGGGGGGGGGGCAGCCCCCTGATCCGGCTGATAACCTGGAATGTAAGAGGCCTGAACGGGCCGGTCAAACGGGCCCGTGTGTTCGAGCACCTGAAGGGGCTGAAGGCAGATGTGGTCATGCTCCAGGGAATGAATCTGCGGGTGGCAGATCAGGTAAGGCTAAGAAAGGGGTGGGTAGGGCAGGTGTTCCATTCGGGGTTGGATGCAAAAAATCGGGAGGGGGGGTGATTTTGGTGGGGAAGAGGGTGTCGTTTGAGGCGTTGAGCATCGTGGCAGACAATGGAGGAAGGTATGTGATGGTGAGTGGTAAGCTGCTGGGGGTGCGGGTGGTCTTGGTAAATGGGTAAAGGTGTTGGCCATGAGGATTGAGGACTGTGTTCCAGGGGTCATACACGAGGATCAGATGGATTTTGTGAAAGGGAGGCAGTTGAATACCAACGTGTAATTATGATGCCGGCGGTGGAGGGGGAGGCGGGGATAGTGGTGGCTATGGACGCGGAGAAGGCCTTTGATAGGGTGGAGTGGGGTACCTGTGGGAGGTGTTGAGGAGGTTTGGGTTCGGGGAGGGGTTCGTCAGCTGGATGAGGTTGCTGTACGATGCCCTGGTGGCGAGTGTGGCCACGAACAGGAGGAGGTCGGAATATTTCCGGCTATACCGAGGGACGAGGCAGGGGTGTCCTCTATCCCCCTGCTCTTTACGCTGGCGATTGAGTCCCTGGCCATGGCTTTGAGGGAGTCTAGGAACTGGAGGGGGTTGGTGCGGGGTGGGTGAAGAACACCGGGTATCGTTGTATGCGGACAATCTGCTATTGTATGTGGCGGACCTGGTGGGGGAATGCCGGAGGTGATGCAGATCCTTAGGGAGTTTGGGGATTTCTCCGGGTAGAAGCTCAACATGGAGAAGAGCGAGCTGTTCGTGGGGGACCCGGGAGATCAGGAAAGAGGGATTGGTGAGCTTCCGCTAAAAAGGGCAGAAAGAAGTTTTAGATACCTGGGAGTTCAGATGGCTAGGAGCTGGGGGGCCCTGCATAAGCTCAACTTAACGGGCACCCGTTTCCAACCCTGGCTGGTCCGACACCCCGAATATGGCCTCCTGGGGACCCGGGTCCAGTTTCACACGCACCACCTTGGAAATTACCCTAAACACCTCCTTCCAGTAATCCCCTAGCTTTGGACAGGCCCAAAACATATGAACATGATTCGCACCCCCCCCCCCCCCCCACCCCGCAACGCTCACACACATGCTCTACTCCTTCAAAAAATCGGCTCATCCTCACCCTCGTGAGGTGCGCTCTATATACCACCTTCAGCTGTATCAGCCCCAACCTCGCACATGAGGTGGAGTCATTCACTCTCCGGAGCACCTCACACCAGACCTCCTCCTCTATAACTGGGCCTGCTGTCTTGCAGAGAAGCTATGTCAATGCTCAGCCAATCAAGTTCTATGTCAATTGTGGCCATCTTGCGCACATCATGGACCAGCTACAAGATGTCCGTCAATCCTGGGCATATGGTCCTGATGTTCCAGTCTGCCAATTAAGGAATTGGCATCTTCTTTCCTTTTGTTTGTTTGCCTGGTGTGATGGAATCCACCCACCCACTTTTGAACAGAAACCCTGAGCTCCGAGCACCCGTTCATGGCAGGTTGGGTCAGCAGTTGGGAGCTGCCCAACTTGAGGCAAGTGGTGGCTAACCAATGAGACATGGTGGTCCCTCCCAGTGCCAGAGACAACCCATAGCACCCGTTCTGTATGCCAATCGTGTTGGGCTTATCACTCGTAACTGCTGATTCCTGAGTTGCATTTATTTATTGCCTACATAGTCACAGAGTCAAGCAATGGCCTTGTCAGTGGCTAGATGGAGTTCCGTAAGCCACCTTCAAGTTTAGTCAGCAAGCACTCCACAACAATGTGAGTCATTGTTTGGACTGCACCACAGCTGAAGCCTGGATGGCCTTGGCCACCCCACTGACATTGGTGTCTGCCAGAGGCTTTTGCCTGTCCAAAAACAGTTTAAAAGGACCCCCTGTCCCCATGGGACATCAGAGCCAGGTGAACAAGCAGTAGGGTCTATGATGAGAAAGTGGTTTCTGGTGGGTGTCTCCCCCTGCCAATCATCCTGCCATAGCTGTTACTCCTTTACATGGTGGCTCATATTGGGGAGGGAGGGGGGGGGGGGGGGGGGAGGGGGAAGTTCAAAATGGCTTCTTTGTGCACAAACAACTCGTTCCTTCTCTGATCAGATTCCTTTCAGAAGTACCAAAAATGGAATTAAGATGCTTGACAGATTTGATATTCCTGTTTGGTTTTCTGTTTGAAATTTTTTTTTTTAACAAACAATTTTATTGAGGTTTTTTTGGCATTGTAAACAGTTACAGATAACAGAAATGTGCAAACATCAATATAAAACCAATACTTCAATTAAACCATACTGCACATGCCCGCTCCTCTCCCCTAGACACTACCTGCCTATTTATCCCTCCTACTCTACTCTAATCTAATCTCCCCCCTCAACCTCCCTCTTCCTCCCCTCCCCCCCCCTCCCCCCACCCCATGCTGACGCTCACTCTCCCGCGAAGAAGTCGATGAATGGTTGCCACCTTCGCGCGAACCCCAGTACAGATCCCCTCAAGGCGAACTTAATTTTTTCCATACCCAGAAAACTTGACATGTCCGAAAGCCATAGTTCGGTCTTCGGGGGTTTTGAGTCCCTCCATGCCAACAGTATTCGCCGCCGGGCTATTAGGGAAGCAAAGGCCAGAACATCTGCCTCTTTCTTCCCCTGGACTCCCGGGTCTTCCGAAATCCTGAAAATTGCCACCTCTGGAATCATCACCACCCTTGTTTTCAGCACCCGGGACATGACCCCTGCAAATCCCTCCCAGTACCCCTTAAGCTTAGGACATGCCCAAAACATGTGAACATGGTTCGCTGGTCCTCCCGCGCATCTAGCGCACTTGTCCTCTACCCCAAAGAATTTGCTCATCCGAGCTACCGTCATGTGGGCCTGGTGAACGACCTTAAATTGAATCAGGCCGAGCCTGGCACATGTTGCGGTTGAATTTACCCTACTCAGAGCTTCCGCCCACAGCCCGTCCTCCATCTCCCCGCCGAGCTCCGACTCCCATTTGAGTTTCAGTTCCTCCGTCTGGGACTCTTCCCCCTTCATGAGCACCTTGTAGATATCCGAGACTCTACCCTCTCCTCCTTCTCCTCTAGAGACTATTCTGTCCTGGATCCCTATTGGCGGGAGGCGTGGGAAGGATGGGACCTGTCTGCGTACAAAGTCCCGCATCTGTAAGTACCTAAAGTCATTTCACCTTACCAGCCCAAATTTCTCCTCCAAGCCCCTCAAACTCGCAAAGCTCCCCTCCAGGAACATATCGCCCACCCTCCCCGCCCGCCGCCATGTTCGAAACCCTCCATCCATGTTCCCGGGGGTGAATCGATGGTTATCACATATTGGAGCCCAGACAGACGCACTCACCCCCTCCACATGCCTCCTCCACTGGCCCCATATCTGCAGGGCCGCCCCCACTAGCGGGCTGGTGGAGTACCTGGCCGGCGACAGCGGTAGGGGAGCCGTGACCAGGGCTGCCAAACTGGTGCCCCTGCATGAAGCCGCCTCCACTCGCTCCCAGATAGACCCCGTACCCACCATCCACTTCCTTATCATGGCTATGTTAGCCGCCCAGTAGTAGTTGATAAAACTCGGCAATGCCAGTCCCCCCTCGCTGCGGCTCCTTTCAAGCATCACCTTCTTCACCCGCGGGGATTTTCCCGCCCAGACAAAGCTCATGATGATTTTGCCAGTCCTTTTGAAGAAGGACTGTGGGATAAAGATCGGGAGGCACTGGAAGATGAACAGAAATCTAGGGAGGATTGTCATCTTTACAGTCTGCACCCTCCCCGCCAGTGACAGCAGGAGTGCATCCCATCTCCGAAACTCCCTCTTCATTTGTTCCACCACTCTAGTCAAATTTAACTTATGCAACCGGCCCCAGTCTCGTGCCACCTGTATCCCCAAGTACCGGAAACTCTCCTCCACCAGCCGAAATGGCAGCTCCTTCAGTCTATTCTCCTGGCCCCTTGCCTGCACCACAAACATCTCATCTTGGCAATATTTAATTTGTACCCTGAAAACCGGCCGAACTTCCTCAATGTTTCCAGTATATTTTCCATCCCGGCCAGTGGGTCCAACACGTACAGGAGCAGGTCGTCCGCATAGAGAGAGACCCTATGTTCCACCCACTCCCCTAGTCATTCCCTTCCACCCCTTCGCAGCTCTCAACGCCATCGCCAATGGCTCTATGGCCAGCACGAACAGGAATGGGAGAGTGGGCACCCCTGTCTGGTCCCGCGGTGTAGTCTGAAATAATCTGACATTATCCTGTTCATCCTAACGCTAGCTTTTGGGGCCTGGTACAATAGTCTGACCCAATTAATCAGTCCCTCCCCGAACCCAAACCGTCCAAGCACCTCCCACAAATAGCCCCACTCCACCCGGTCGAAGGCCTTCTCAGCGTCCATTGCCACCACTACCTCCACCACCTTGCCCTTCGGGGGCATCATGATCACATTAAGCAATCTTCTCAAGTTAGCTGTCAGCTGCCTGCCTTTCACAAACCCTGTCCGATCATCCCCAATCACCTCTGGTACGCAGTCCTCAATTCTAATCACCAGGACCTTGGCCAGGAGCTTGGCATCCACATTGATCAGGGAGATTGGCCTGTATGACCCGCAGGATTCCGGGTCCTTGTCCCACTTCAGTATCAGCGAGATGGTGGCTTGCGACATCGTCGGTGGCAGGGTCCCTCTGTCCCTTGCCTCATTAAAAAGTCTTGTCAGGACCGGTCCCACTATCTCCGAGAATTTCTTGTAAAACTCTACTGGGTATCCATCCAGTCCCGGGGCTTTCCCCAACTGCATGGCCTTTAGGCCCCCCAATACCTCCTCCGCTCTAATCGGGGCCTCCAGCCCTTCCACTAGTCCCCTGCCTACTTTTGGGAAGGTTAGTCCATCCAGGAACCTTTTCATCTCCTCCGGCTCTTCTGGGGGTTCTGAAGTGCACAGCTTACTATAGAAGTCCCAAAATACCTTATTCAGTCCTGCCGGGTCCTCCACTCTGCTCCCCACCCCGTCAACCACTCTACTTATTTCCCTGGCCGCCTCCCTCTTCCTGAGCTGCTGCGCTAGCAATCTGCTGGCCTTCTCCCCATGCTCATACACCACTCCCCTCGCCTTCCTAAGTTGTTCCACGGCCCTACTCGTGGATAGCACCCCCAGTTCCGCCTGCAATCTCCGTCTCTCCCTGAGAAGGTCCTCCCCCGGGGACCCCGCATGCTCCTCGTCTATCCGGTGAATTTCCCTAACCAATCTGTCCATTTCTGCTCTGTCTGCCCTGACCCTGTGAGCCCGAATTGAGATCAGCTCCCCCCTCACTACTGCCTTCAGCGCCTCCCACAGGGTCTCTGCTGAAACCTCCCCCGTATCGTTCACCTGCAAGTAATTTTGCTTACACTTCCGAAGTCTCTCACATATCCTCTCCATCCGACAACAGTCCTACGTCTAACCTCCATTGCAGGCGTTGGTAATTCGCCTCCCCGATCTGCAGGTCCACCCAGTGCGGGGCATGGTCCAAGATAGTGATTATCGAGTATTCCGTATTCTTTACCTCCCCTACACAGTCCCTGCTCACGATAAAATAATCAATCCTAGAATATACTTTATGAACATGCGAATAAAACGAGTAGCCCCTTCCCGTCGGCTGTCTGGCTCTCCATGGGTCCACAGCCCCCATTTGCTCCATGAACCCTTTCAGCTCCCTTGCCATTGCTTGGAGTCTGCCCGTTCTGGGACATGACCGGTCCAGCCCCGGGTCAGGGACCGTATTAAAGTCCCCCCCCCCATTATCAACTTGCGTGAGTCTAGGTCCGGGATCTTCCCCAGCACTCTTTTGATAAAGTCAACGTCGTCCCAGTTCGGCGCATATATGTTCACCAGCACCACTCTTCTCCCCTCCAGCTTGCCGCTTACCATAAGGAATCTGCCCCCGCCGTCAGCGACTACGCCCTCCGCCTCAAATTGAACCCGCTTATTGATCATAATTGCTACCCCCCTGGACTTAGAATCCAAGTGCGAGTGGAAGACCTGGCTGATCCAGCCCTTCCTTAGCCTAGTCTGGTCAGACACTTTCAGATGTGTCTCCTGCAACATAATTACGTCCGCCTTTAGAGCTCGCAAATGCGCAAACACACGTGCCCTTTTAACTGCCCCATTTAGTCCCCTGAAATTACAGGTGATCAGCCTGGTGGGGCCACCCCCCCCCTCCCCCCCCCCTCCCCCCCCCCCCCCCTCCCCCCCCCCTCCCCCCCCGTGCCGTCAGCCATGACCTTTCTTGGGCCCGCCCCCGGCCCATGCGCCGTGCCATTCCTGGCTCGCCTCTTGGCTGCCTCCATCCCCGACCTCCTTTCCATTACCTACTTCAGATCCCCCCCCACGTCAGCGAAATAAGCCCCCCCCCCAGCAACATTGCCCGATAACCCCACCCCTGCCATTCACTGGCTGTATTCTCCCCCCCCCCCCCCACCTGACTGCCTTGACTAGCCAATCTGCTAGCACGGTGACTCATCGCTCAGGCACCCCCTTGTCTCACTCCCATTGTTTCCCCGACCTCATCTCCCACTCCCCAGCACACCATCCCCCACTCCGACCCACTGGAGCAGTCTCACTAAGATGGGAAAGATCAAACAAGATGTAAACATCAAACAGCAACGCGAGGCTGCTCCAGGTACAATACAGTCCCAGCTGTGTACACAGAAAAGTGTTAACCCACGTCCCTTTCTGAGCACCAAAAAAAAAAAATATATATATATATATATAACACCACAATAACCCAGTACCCGTACATCCCCCATCCGAAACAAACATAAAAACCATAGACATAAATGAAACAAAAGCCCCCAACCAACATCTTTAAATCCCCATTGCTGAGCGGCCACCCTTTTGTTACAATACAGGCTCCAGCTCACTCAGAGAGCCCAACAAAACGTACCCACCACAACAGATGGAAAAAAAAGGCGAGAAATAAAACAACAGAAAAAAGGAAAAAGACCATACGAGAGTGGGGGATACCCTCCCCCCACATCCCCCACAGGCAAAAACTGCCCACAAAAAACACACCACAAGGCACCTTTAAAGCAGTAAACAGTCGACCAGCAGTCCAGGCACAGTAGGTGTCCCGTCAAATAGTAAATCTCGTACCCTCGCTTGCGTCCGTGTGTCCTTTTTCGAGACCAGCCCCTGACCCCTCACAAAGTCCATCGCTTCTTCAGGCTCGGAGAAGTAGTAGTGTTGGCCCTGATGCGTAACCCAAAGATGGGCAGGGAAGAGCAGACCAAACTTCATGTGCTTTTTGAACAACACCTCCTTAACTTGTTTAAAGGCTGCTCGCCGCCTGGCCACCTCCTGGCTTAGGCTCTGTGTGCCCCCTCCAGCTCCGGTGGTCGCGGACAGGCTTCAGCCCCCATCAGCTGCATCAACAGGTCCGCCACGAGGCCGATGATCCTCAGATTTTGTCTACGGGCTCTATTTTCCAGCTCCTCTACTCTGCCCAGCAGTCTTCTCTGTCTCTCCTTCAACCCGTCGACTTCTAGCGCAGCAATCGTCTGCGCGTCCGCCTGCTCCTCCACCGCCTCCCCCAGCTCCTTAACTTTTTCGTCCTGGGCATCCAATCTCTGGCTCAGCTGATCCACTGCCTTGTGAAGTGGGTCCAAGTTATCCCGCTTCAACGACTCAAAACTGCTCTTTATCACCTGCAGCATGTTTTTCAGCGCCTGCTGGATCGCCGGGTCCGAGGTCCGCAGGTCCACCATCTTTGCTCCCGGATCAGCTTCCCCTGCACCTTGCCTTTGTCCCTTCCTCTCCCGTTTGCGCTGCTTTCTGCTCTCCCGCAGTTCCATGCAGCTCTGCTCGCTCCTTCGCCCCCCCGTGGCCGTCCTTTCACAGCCCCGCAAAACCGGGGAACCAGGTCCTCAAATCCCGCCAGAGTGAGAGCCCCCGAATGTGCGGCTCACTCACTCATTGCCGCCACCGGAAGTCTTATCTTCGAAATTTTTAAGATCATTCAGTTTCTCTGATCTCATTCAGAACGTTTAATTATTATCAGGCCACATCAAAAGCTTCCTCATTCTAGACTTTTGGTAAAAATTAAACTTTTGTGTTCAAGCTCTGCAGCGTTATTGGAATATCTTTTCCAGTTGAAATCAGCCATGATTGAGGTGGAGTGGACTCGATGGGCCAAATGGCCTTACTTCCGTTCCTATGTGTTATGGTCTTATGGACACAAGCCTGAGCAAAACCTCTGGAGACGCTGGGCTGCCCAAATGTCAGCAGTGCCCTCTCGATCTCCCCGGTTGAGTCTACGTTGAGCACTGGATTGGTTGCAACAGTTGCCAGAAGACATATTTAGCCATTGGTCTGCCTTTGAGCTCCACTCCAGATTATTTGTCAAAATGTACAATGTACTATGGGTATCCACAAGGCTGTGGGACCCATAGCCAGGTGTTTGGTTTGTGAGTTTGAGTCTGTTCAAATGCCAGCGAGGCTGCACCTGGGGACTAAACCCCCTCCAAATTGCTTTGACGTTTTGGCCTGGGTGCGATAGGGACCCAGTTTCCATGTGTCACCATAAGGAGGCACAGTTGAGGACTTGCCCACAAAGATGCACTGACAGAGAGTTGCCCATCGAGGTGCACTGACAGAGAGAGGCTTAAACATTTGCCTCTTGTAGCGCACAAAGACTCCGTGAGACGAATAGAGTGAAGTCGATGAGGCTTTATTAAGCGTGTCTGTTCCCCCGCAGCTCGATAGTAGAATGGCCTGCGGGGGAGGACTCCAGCTTCTTATACTCCGCCTTCAGGGCGGAGCTAGAGGTCAACGGCCAACCAGGACCCGGGATCTGTCAGCCAATTACATTAGGGCTTCCAGTCCCACATGACCCCCAATACATACTACCACATTCACCCCTTGTCAAAAATGAACCCGGCGGGGTGATGCTTCGTATGGTGGTAAGGGTTTACAGGGCTGGTCCTGGGAGGAAAAAAAATTCACATGGCAATACAGTATTGTACAATTTTGTCCTGTTTCAACTATTTACAGAAGGTATAGGGAGAAAAGCAAAATGTTCTTGTGAAAAGTCCATATTTTGATTTAGATCGACGCCACGAGTCGGTCGGGCGGTCTGGTCGTCCGTGTCGATCGTCTCGGCCCCGGTGGTGGTGGTGGTGCTTGTACCGGTGTTGTCGTCTCCGGGAGCCTTACGGTTTCAGCTTGGGCTTTATTCTTGGTCGGGCCTGAGGGGAGGGGAACCGATCCTCCTGGGAAGGGGGCGGTCGCGGGGTGCGGCGGTGGCAGGAAGGGGGGGGGGGTTGGGTGAATGGTGTCGGGGGCGTGTGTGTGTTGCCGGCGGGCGCCAGATCCCGCAGGGAGACCGTGTCCTGTCGGCCGTCGGGGTACTCCACGTAAGCGTACTGCGGATTCGCGTAGAGGAGGTGAACCCTTTCGACCAACGGGTCTGCCTTATGTGCCCGCACATGCTTTCGGAGCAAGATGGGTCCTGGGGCCACCAGCCAGGTCGGCAGCGACGTTCCAGAGGAGGACCTCCTAGGGAAGACAAGGAGACGCTCATGAGGCGTTTGATTAGTGCTCGTACATAATAGCGACCGGATGGAGTGGAGAGCGTCCGGGAGGACCTCCTGCCACGATGAAACTGGGAGGTCCCTGGACCGTAGGGCCAGTAGGATGGTCTTCCAGACCGTGCCGTTCTCCCTCTCTACTTGCCCGTTCCCCCGGGGGTTGTAGCTGTTCGTCCTGCTTGAGGCTATGCCCTTGCTGAGCAGGAACTGGCGCAGCTCGTCACTCATGAAAGAGGACCCCCTGTCGCTGTGGACGTATGCGGGGCAACCGAACAGTGTGAAGATGGTGTTCAGGGCTTTAATGACTGTGGCCGCGGTCATGTCAGAACAGGGAATGGCGAATGGGAAGCGGGAGTATTCGTCCACCACATTAAGAAAATATGTGTTGCGGTCGGTGGAGGGGAGGGGCCCTTTGAAATCGAGACGAAGGCGTTCAAAGGGGCGGGAAGCCTTAATCAGGTGCGCACCATCAGGCCTGAAAAAATGCGGTTTGCATTCCGCGCAGATGTGGCAGTCCCTTGTGACTGTACGGACCTCCTCTAAAGAGTATGGGAGGTTGCGGGACTTGATGAAGTGGAAAAACCGATTGACCCCCGGGTGGCAGAGGTCCTCGTGGAGGGTTTGGAGGCGGTTAATTTGTGCGTTGGCACATGTGCCGCGGGATAGGGCATCGGACGGCTCATTCAGCTTTCCGGGACGATACAAGATCTCGTAGTTGAAGGTGGAGAGCTCGATCCTCCACCTTAAGATCTTGTCGTTTTTGATTTTGCCCCGCAGTGCATTATCGAACATGAAGGCTACCGACCGTTGGTCCGTGAGGAGAGTGAATCTCCTGCCGGCCAGGTAATGCCTCCAATGTCGCACAGCTTCCACGATGGCTTGGGCTTCCTTTTCCACTGAGGAGTGGCGGATTTCTGAGGCGTGGAGGGTCCGGGAGAAAAAGGCCACGGGTCTGCCCGCTTGGTTAAGGGTGGCCGCTAGAGCTACGTCGGAGGCGTCACTCTCGACCTGGAAGGGGAGGGACTCGTCGATGGCGCGCATCGTGGCCTTTGCGATATCCGCTTTGATGCGGCTGAAGGCCTGGCAAGCCTCTGTCGACAGAGGGAAGGTCGTGGTCTGTATTAGGGGGCGGGTCTTGTCTGCGTACTGAGGGACCCACTGGGCGTAGTATGAAAAGAACCCCAGGCAGCGTTTCAGGGCTTTTGGGCAGTGCGGGAGGGGGAATTCCATGAGGGCGCGCATATGTTCGAGGTCGGGGCCTATTATCCCATTGCGCACTACGTAGCCCAGAATGGCTAGCCGATTGGTGCTAAAAACGCACTTGTCCTCGTTGTACGTGAGGTTCAAGGCTTTGGCGGTCTGGAGGAATTTTTGGAGGTTGGCGTCGTGGTCCTGCTGGTCGTGGCCGCAGATGGTTACATTGTCGAGATACGGGAACGTGGCCCGCAACCCATGTTGATCAACCATTCGGTCCATCTCCCGTTGGAAGACCGAGACCCCGTTTGTGACGCCAAATGGGACCTTTAGGAAATGGTATAATCGCCCGTCTGCCTTGAAGGCTGTGTACTTGCAGTCACTTGGGCGGATGGGGAGCTGATGGTAGGCGGACTTGAGGTCCACGGTGGAGAAGACTTTATATTGGGCAATCCGATTGACCATGTCGGATATGCGGGGGAGAGGGTACGCGTCTAGTTGAGTGTACCTGTTGATGGTCTGGCTATAGTCTATGACCATCCTTTGTTTCTCCCCTGTCTTCACTACTACCACCTGCGCTCTCCAGGGACTATTGCTGGCCTGGATTATGCCCTCCTTTAGTAGCCGCTGGACTTCGGACCGAATGAAGGTCCGGTCCTGGGCGCTGTACCGTCTGCTCCTAGTGGCGACGGGTTTGCAATCCGGGGTGAGGTTCGCAAACAAGGACGGGGGTTGCACCTTGAGGGTTGCGAGGCCGCAGATAGTGAGTGGGGGTATTGGGCCGCCGAATTTGAACGTAAGGCTCTGTAGATTGCATTGGAAATCTAATCCCAGTAAGGTGGGGGCGCAGAGTTGGGGAAGGACGTTTAGTTTGTAGCTTTTGAACTCCCTCCCCTGCACCGTTAGGGTAACTATGCAGAATCCCTGGATCTGTACGGAGTGGGATCCTGCAGCTAGGGAAATCTTTTGTGCGCTGGGATAGGTGGTCAAGGAACAGCGTCTTACTGTGTCGGGGTGGATAAAGCTCTCCGTGCTCCCGGAGTCGACTAGGCATGGTGTCTCGTGGCCGTTTATTAGCACCGTTGTCGTCGTCGTCTGGAGTGTCCGGGGCCGAACTTGATCGAGCGTAATTGAAGCGAGACGTGGTTGTAGTAGTGGAGTGGGGTCCGTTGTTGCCATCCAAGATGGCGTCGGGGATGAACAAAATGGCCGCCCCCATACATCGCACGTGGCTGGGGGGTCACAAGATGGCGGCGGGGGTGGACAAAATGGCCGCCCCCACGCGTCGTAGAGGTTTGGGGTGGTCCAAGATGGCAGCACCCTTCCTCCCCTCGTGGTGGCCGGGACCCAAAATGGCGGCGTCTGCAGGTCGCACATGGGGCGCTGGGGGAGCGTTGGACCGCGCGGGGCAGCGCTGCCGGGGGTGTTTCGCCTGGCCGCAGAAATAGCAGCGGGCGCCCCCGGTGCGACTTGGCGTTTGGACCGCGCAAGCCTGTGGGGTGTCCGGGGGGGGGGGGGGGTTTGTCGCGACGGGTACGTACGGAGCACAATGGGCTGCCGCGCGGTCGGGGCCGTAGGCGCGGGTATTACGCGCGGCCACGTCTAGGGAGGCTGCTAGGGCCCGCGCCTCTGAGAGTCCTAGCGACTCTCTTTCTAGAAGTCTTTGGCGGATTTGGGAGGAATTCATACCTGCCACAAAAGCATCGCGCATTAACATGTCCGTGTGTTCATTTGCGTTCACCGAAGGGCAGCTGCAGGCTCGTCCCAAAATCAGCAACGCGGCGTAGAATTCGTCCATCGATTCTCCGGGACCTTGCCGTCTCGTCGCGAGCTGGTAGCGAGCGGAGATTTGGTTAACTGGCCGGACATAGAGACTTTTCAGTGCTGCGAACGCCGTCTGGAAATCCTCCGAGTCTTCGATGAGGGAGAAGATCTCCGTGCTCACCCTCGAGTGCAGGACCTGTAGTTTTTGGTCTTCTGTGACCCGGCCGGTGGCCGTTCTGAGGTAGGCCTCGAAACACGTCTGCCAGTGCTTGAAGGCTGCTGCCGCGTTCACTGCGTGGGGGCTGATCCTCAGGCATTCCGGAATGATCCTGAGCTCCATAGTCCTTTTTAGGCACGCTTAATAAATTGTAGCGCACAAAGACTCCGTGAGACGAATAGAGTGAAGTCGATGAGGCTTTATTAAGCGTGTCTGTTCCCCCGCAGCTCGATAGTAGAATGGCCTGCTGGGGAGGACTCCGGCTTCTTATACTCCGCCTTCAGGGCGGAGCTAGAGGCCAACGGCCAACCAGGACCCGGGATCTGTCAGCCAATGACATTAGGGCTTCCAGTCCCACATGACCCCCAATACATACTACCACACCTCTCTTTCTCGATTCGCTGCAACGAGCAACGTGGGCTGAAAACAATAAGCAAACCTGCACTCAAAAACGGAGAGCAAGCTAATTCCCTTCGCCCACACACCTAGACATATCATATCACACATGTATTAGACTCCCTTAATTCATTTTGATGACTTTGGTAATGACACAAATATATTTGTCTCCCTCTCCACATACAATTCTTACAAACACCTTTAAACGTATGGAGCCGTGTCTAACAATGATTGTTTCTAAATCAAAATGATGAGCCACTCTTGCCAGGTATTTCATTTCCCAATCACCAAAATTGCTCAGTCTGGAATTCTGGAACAATCGAGTTAAGAGCTTCTCAATTATAAAAGATTCTAAATCGAAAATTAAAAAAGGAAAGTTTGCCCCGCTGACATTTTTTTTATTGATCCCACAGCTTTTTTAAAATAGCTATCCACACTGGCTACTTCTCGCTTTCACAGTGCCATAGCCAGCATTTTGGAAAACAGACCCCGGCCATTAGGCAACTTGAAAGGTGAAATTTGTGTTTCTGCTGTTGAACAATTTTAAGCCTGGTCATTAACGCCTGATTTAGGCCACAGTTCTAAGCCTAATCTGAAGGGTCTCCATTATCCCTTCCCCTTCATCTCATTCCACTCTCTCCTCTCCATCACTTCCTCCCCTTTCGTTCAATGTTCCTCCCCAAGCCAACATCATAGCTGACGCTATCCACGATGAGATAGTGTGAACCCACGGCTTTCCAATTTAATGTGCTGTGCATCAGCTCAGAAACAATTCGAGACCCAAGGTCATCAATACTTAATAACACCAGAACATGACAGAACCATCTGTGACACAGATCATATATGAACAAAGATAGAGGTGGTCTGTTAAGGTAGGACAGAACATTCAGTGTGGCACTCGGGGGTTGCATTCTGATTGATAGGACATGGTTTTATTATAATCATTTAAACATATTCTGGTCTAGAAACATTCAGTCCTACAGAGAAACTATCAGCTTTTCCTTCAGACCATGGGCATTCCCTGTTATAGTTCAATTGACGGCAAATTTAAATCCACTCTTCCTCCATGCTCCGCAACCCAGCCTCCAATGTTATACTCAGAACCATAAATGGCCTGTCAAGGGTTAGTGAAAATAATCTATCTGACTGCTCCAATCTAAAAATAAATAATGTCTGAATGGAGTGAATCTTACAGTGCTATTATTATCCAGCTCCATTAACAATGTCTAGAATTCACTCCTTTTCATCGATTTGTTTCTGCTGCTGAAACCTAGCGGCAGACGGTCTCCACCACTTTGTCTCTGAATGTGTTACCCTCAGATTAACCTCATCCATCACTCACTCCATAGAGAGAGAGAGGTGTGGGTGGAGAGAGAGATTTCATGCATGAAAAAGAGAGAGACTGTTAGAGAGAACGAGGCTGTTAGAGAAAGAGAATGAGTGTTAGAGAAGACTGTTGGTAGGAAAATGTGTTAGAGTGTTGGAGAAGGGAAAGTGTTAAAGAGTGTGTGAGAGAGCGTTAGAGAAAGCGTGTATGTTTAACTGAGTGTTAAAGGGATGGTTTATGGAGAGAGACTGTGTGGAGGGATAGAGCGTAAAATGTTAGAAAGATAGATAAAGAAAGAGAGAAAAGACAAAATGATGGTGATGTCTAGCACGAGGGGACATACCTTTAAATTGAGGGGAGATAGATATAAGACAGATGTCAGAGATAGGGGGCGAAATTCTCCGACCCCGCGGGGTGTCGGAGAATCGCCGGGGGCTGGCGTGAATCCCGCCCCCGCCGGTTGCCGACTTCTCCGGCACCGGAGATTCGGCGGGGGTGGGAATCGCGCCGCGCCGGTTGGCGGGCCCCCCCCCCCCCCCGCGATTCTCCGGCCCGGATGAGCCGAAGTCCCGCCGCTAAAATGTCTGTCCCGCCGGCGTAAATTAAACCACCTACCTTACCGGTGGGACAAGGCGGCGCGGGCGGGCTCCGGGGTCCTGGGGGGGACGCGGGGCGATCTGGCCCCGGGGGGTGCCCCCACGGTGGCCTGGCCCGCGATCGGGGCCCACTGATCCGCGGGCGGGCCTGTGCCGTGGGGGCACTCTTTCCCTTCCGCCTCCACCACGGTCTCCACCATGGCGGAGGCGGACGAGACTCCCTCCACAGCGCATGCGCAGGAATGCCGTCAGCGGCCGCTAACGCTCCCACGCATGCGCCGCCCGGAGATGTCATTTCCGCGCCAGCTGGCGGGGCACCAAAGGCCTTTTCCGCCAGCTGGCGGGGCAGAAATTCATCCGGCACCGACCTAGCCCCTTAAGGTTGGGGCTCGGCCCCCAAAGATGCGGAGCATTCCGCACCTTTGGGGCGGCGCGATGCCCGACTGATTTGCGCCGCTTTGGGCGCCAGTCGGCGGACATCGCGTCGTTTCTGGAGAATTTTGCCCAGGTTCTATACTCAGAGAGTAGTAAGGGCGTGGAATGCCCTGCCTGCAACACTAGTGGACTCACCACCACTAAGGACATTCAAATGGTCATTGGATAGACATATGGACAATAAGGGAATAGTGTAGATGGGCTTTAGAGTGGTTTCACAGGTCGGCGCAACATCGAGGGCCGAAGGGCCTATACTGCGCTGTAAAAAAAAAGACAGAGGGAATAAAAACCTTTCCAACACATTAGCTGCATTTACATTGTACTCAGTTCCAACCAGCTTTCCATAATGACAAATGCTGAGGGGGATTTGATTCTGGGCCAGTTTCAATTCATTTCAGGTCATTCTCCAATCCGTTCACACAATCAGAAATTCTGCTTTGTGGGGGAGGAGGAGAGAAAAACAGACTGTATTTTGTCACTCTATCCAATCAAGTTAAGTGAGAAGAAAACCTGCCTGACTGACATCTCCCACCTGCATTCATTCCTTTTCTGCTACTTGAACAAAATACCCAGAAGTGAAATATTCAAAGTGTGTCTGCCTTTTTCCAGTCGAGCTCTGATAGTCTTTCATATGTTTTGACTATGTCAGATTGCATTGCTTTCATTATCCAGCCTGGTGAAGTGCAAAATTTTACACTACATTATAATAGATTATCATAGAATTTACAGTGCAGAAGGAGGCCATTCGGCCCATCGAGTCTGCACCGGCTCTTGGAAAGAGCACCCTACCCAAGGTCAACACCTCCACCCTATCCCCATAACCCAGTAACCCCACCCAACACTAAGGGCAATTTATTATGGCCAATCCACCTAACCTGCACATCTTTGGACTGTGGGAGGAAACCGGAGCACCCGGAGGAAACTCACGCACACACGGGGAGGATGTGCAGACTCCGCACAGACAGTGACCCAAGCTGGAATCGAACCTGGGACCCTGGAGCTGTGAAGCAATTGTGCTATCCAGAATGCTACCAGACTGGGTAGAAATGTGCTACGGTAGAAATTATTACAATAAAATAATTTTGTAGCCATGTAAAGCAAGGGCAGCACTGGGGCGTAGTGGTTAGCACTGTTGCCTCATGGTGCCGAAGACCCGGGTTCGATCCCGGCCCTGGGTCACTATCCATGTGGAGTTTGCACATTCTCCCAGTGTCTGTGTGAGTCTCACCCCCACAATCCAAAGATGTGCAGGGTAGATGGATTGGCCGTGCTAAATTACCCCTTAATTGGAAAAATTTTTAAAAACAGTATGAAGCACAGGTCATGGACACTGCTATCAAGCAGCACTTGCTCATCAATAACCAGCTCACTGGCGCTCAGTTTAGTTCCTGCAGGACGATTACAGCCTTGGTTCAAACATGGTCAAAAACACTGAACTCATGAGGTGAGGTGAGCGACTGCCCTTGACATCAAGCAGCATGTGACCGAGTGTGGCATCAAGGAGCCCCAGCAAAACTGGAGATCATGGGAATCAGGGCGGAAAATTCTTCACTGGTTGGAGTCATAATCAACACAAAAGAAGATAGCCGTGGTTGTTGGAAATCAATTATCTCAGTTCCAGGAGTTCTTCAGGTAGTATCCAAGGCCACACCATCTCCAGCTGCTTCATCAATGATTTTCCTTCGGCATAAGGTCACATGTGGGGATGTTCGCTGATGATTGCACAATGTTCAGCACCATTAATGACCACTCAAAAACTGAAGCAGGCCGTGTCCATATGCAGCAAGATCTGGACAAAATTCAGGCTTGGACTGATAAGAGGCAAATAACATTCGCACCACACAAGTGCCATGCAAAGACCATTGACAAGAGAGAATCTAACCATCTCCCCTTGACACTCAATGGCATTATCTTCGCTGAATCTCTCACTTTTAACAACTTGGGAGATTATATTGACCAGAAACTGAACTAGCCATATAAATACTGTGACTACAAAGACAGCACGGTAGCACACGTGGCTAGCACTGTGGCTTCATAGCGCCAGGGTCCCAGGTTCGATTCCCTGCTGGGTAACTGTCTGTGCGGAGTCTGCACATTCTCCCCGTGTCTGTGTGGGTTTCCTCCGGGTGCTCCGGTTTCCTCCCACAGTCCAAAGACGTGCAGGTTAGGTGGATTGGCCTTGCTAAATTGCCGTTAGTGTCCAAAAAGGTTAGGAGAGGTTATTGGGTTATGGGGATAGGGTGGAAGTGAGGGCTTAAAGTGGGTCGGTGCAGACCTGATGGGCCGAATGGCGTCCTGCACTGTATGTTCTATGTATGTATGTAAGGGCAGATTCATAGAATCACAGAATCCCTACAGTGCAGAGGGAGGCCCATCGAGTCTGCAATGACTCTCCGAAAGAGCACTTTACCCAGGTCCACTCCCCTGCCATCCTGCCCTAGCCCCGTAACCTAACCTGCATTTTTTTGGTAATTGTATAAAACCTATTTTCCTTTGTCTTTGTCTCTTTCCCTTGTTAGCTATATTTCATTTCACCCCCCCCCCCCCCCCCCACCCCCCACCCCCAAACAGGACAATATTTTTATATTTGTAAAGTCATTTTGCTTCTATTTACCGATTGGTTCTCAAAATGGTTTTCTCACAGACAGGACACCCAACAGTCAAGATCTCTTCCTTTAGCCGATCACCGCGATGCTGGGAGGTGCAGGAGGGGGTGTAATCGTCACTATGTTGTGACTGTTGTCAGACTGGAATTGTGCAGATCTTTTTGTCACTAGGTGTTTGACTGGTCCTGAATTGATGGGAACAGCAATTAAGAAAGAAGGATTTGTGTTTGTACAGCATATTTCAAGACCTCAGGGCCTGAGGTTTTTGAAGTGGTCAGCCCCTGAGCGCAATTTCATGCTGGCTGGTCAATTAACAGTCAGCATAAAACGCGCACTGTGAAAGGCTGAGTATGCCGGGGAGGGCAGGAAGAGGGTGGGCACCATGAAAAGAGAGGGGGCGGGATTCTCCCATTAGGCGGCGTTTCACGACGGCGTGAACGGGCCGCTGGGAGTACCGTTTCTGGCCCCTACACGGGGGCCAGCACGGCGCTGGAAAAGTTCACGCCACTCCAGCCTCCCATCCCGGCGCGAACTGTGCGCCGCGCCAACCCGTGCATGCGCAGTGGCCTCCCTCAACGTGCCGGCCCCCGACGCAACATGGTGCGGGAGATAGGGGCCGGCGCATAAGAAAATAGGCCCGGGGAGCGAGACGCCAGCCCGCCAATCGGTGGGCCCCGATCACGGGCAGGGCCCATCGGAGGCCCCCCCGGGGTCGGAGCCGACCCCCCCCCCCCCCCACAGGCCGCCCCCTCCGACCCTGCGCGCAGAGTTCACGCCGACTGCGACCAGGCGTGGACACGCCAGCAGGACTCTGCCTTTTTAGAGCGGCCGCTCGGCGCATCCTTGCCGGAGAATTGGCGGCCCGGCCACGTCGAGCGGCCCACGACCGGCGCCGCGCCAAACGCACCGGCACCAATTCTCCACTGTGCGGAGAATCGCGTGCTGGCGTTGGGGGCGGCGTGGCACGGTTGCGGGCTGGCACTTCTATTGTGCCCCTCCGGGGAGTAGCACTGCAGAACTGTCTCGGGGAGCTGCTGACCCGTGAAAAGTAAATATCGACGGAAAGACTATGCCACTTTGTCGAGGCAGCAAGATCATACACTGACCTCATTCCCCAGACACATCTGTTAATTTTATCTGAGGCCTTCTGTATATATATAGTTCCCCTGTTTGTATTTTCCCACCCTTTGGTTTTTTAGTGTTTTATATTTATCTCTTTTCGGTTTCTCTGTGTGTACGTCTGTAAATATACCGGGCTGGATTCTCGGCAGCCCTGTGTCAAAATCGTGACCGGTGCGGGGGTGGAGAATCCACTTTAACAGCAACAGGTTAGTCAGCTCTTCGTTGTATTAGAAAATAGTAAATAATCTCAATCTTCTACACCAAATTTAATTTGAATTTTTTTTTTACACATTAATGTCCTTTATAACCGCTCACCAACATGAAAGTATCTGGCTAACTGGCACTCTTCCCAGGTTTTAAGCGGATTCACTTCAAAGATTGTCGACAGGCTGGGCAAGATATTCTGGCACCTGTCGCCGATGGGATCTTCTGGTCCCGTCAAAGGTATTCCCCTGTGGCAGGTTCCCTAGCGGCACAGCAGGTGAGCAATACACTGGCTACAATGGGCAGCACGGTAGCATTGTGGGTAGCACAATTGCTTCACAGCTCCAGGGTCCCAGGTTCGATTCCGGCTTGGGTCACTGTCTGTACGGAGTCTGCACATCCTCCCCGTGTGTGCGTGGGTTTCCTCCGGGTGCTCCGGTTTCCTCCCACTGTCCAAAGATGTGCAGGTTAGGTGGATTGGCCATGATAAATTGCCTGTAGTGTCCAAAATTACCCTTAGTGTTGGGTGGGGTTACTGGGTTATGGGGATAGGGTGTGGAGGTGTTGGCCTTGGGTAGGGTGCTCTTTCCAAGACCTGGTGCAGACTCGATGGACCGAAGGCCTCCTTCTGCACTGTAAATTCTATGATAATCTATGATAATCTATTGACTTCGGCTGGACCGGAACATCATGTCTGGAGCCAATGGCGAGCTGCCTTGCAAGGAGGTGGCTTGGAGGGTGGGCGTGAAATCTTCGAAGGACAAGCTACTGATCCCCTTTGAAAACAGTAAGAAGTCTTACAACACCAGGTTAAAGTCCAACAGGTTTGTTTCGAATCACTAGCTTACGGAGCACTGCTCAGGTGAATGACACCCCTTTGAAAACACCGAGCTGCTAATCAGACAGATATCTGAACAAATCTTCTTGCATGTTTATATTTGAATTGAGAGGCTCGACTCCCCTCTGAAAAGGTGTCCAAGGCCCAAGTGAATGGATGAATATTTAATGCAATCATGTGTTATTCAGATGGGGTATTATTTCTGTGACTTTTAACCTATTAATCCATGAAAGAATTCCCAATTAGACTTAGAAAAACATTTTTTTTGTCACACAAGAATCTTAACATTGGACTACGGCTATGGCAAGGCCTTGGATTGAAAAGCAGGATTTCTTTCCCAGGTTGGAGGGGATGTAGGGACTACCGGGCCTTCATTCCATGTTTTCTGCACAGATCAGGTATTTTTCAAATTGGTCACATACATTGATATCTGGCCAGATCCTGATGAGATTTTGGTTACCTCTCTTAATAGAGATGTTAGATCACTTCTTCTGCAGCATCACCCAATTTCAGACCCATTGAGGGCAACATATTAAGCAAAGTTCAAAAAGAAATTGAAGAAAAATTAAATAAGCAAACAAAACCAACACCCAAATTGTCTACTGAAGTCCAGCTGTGTCAAACAGTGGAAATGGATAGAGTAAATTCTGGGTTTGTTGAACCAAAATAATGGGAGGACTTTTCCAGTCCTGGAGTGCTGGGTTTGGACTACCCCTGATGTATCCCAATTGTTGGGAGAGTGTTCTGGCAGCAGACAGGGATGTGGATCGGAGGCCCCCTCAACAGAAGCCGGCAGCCAATTATGGTAACTAAGGTCCCCAATTAGAGGCGATGTCGAAAGCGAGCAGCCATTTTGCCAGCAGCATCTTTTCATCCCCCACCGAATGGAGAAGCTATCAGCTCCTTGGAGGGTGCCCCTTTGATTGAAAGAGCCTGCCTGGGCGGCATGGCGGTGCAGTGGTTAGCACTGCTGCTTAACGGTGCCAAGGACCTGGGTTCGATCCCGGCCCCGGGTCACTGTCCATGTAGAATTTTCACATTCTTCCCGTGTCTGCGTGGGTCTCACCCCCACAACCCAAAAGATGTGCAGGGTAGGTGGATTGGGCACGCTAAATTGCCCCTTAATTGGAAAAAAAGAATTGAGTACTTGAAATTTAAAAAAAAAACTAATTTGGGAATTGGATTCATGCTGTTCATGACTTCATCCAATACCAGCTAAAGAAATACTTACAAGTGGGATAAATGTCAAGAGATATTTATGGGTGGATTGTATTCAGTTTTTAAACCTTATTGCCTGATCTCTGTTCTACATACTGCACTGTGCTTACTCAAATGGAAGTCACTCCAAGCTGGTATTATGTCAGTTAATTGTGCATCTGCAGGAATCACTGATTTCTCCCAGGTTTCTTCGTGACAAACAGATGCAGCCAAATTCCCAAACCATATGGACCAAGAAAGTCTCATGTTCAGTTCCTGGTCTCGGTTAGTGGCTCTTTTCGGGTGTGAGAATCGGAAGAGAGCAGGTGCCACAATTGGCCTCAACATCTACAAATAGGGGCAGTGGGGGCAATGTCAAACATTTAAATGTTAACATTTTCAAACTTGCACCGGACCACATTAAAGGCAATTGTTAAATTGTCTTTAGGTACGGAATCATTTAAGGACTCTATTCCTGTGCTTTGCTAATGTAAATGAGGTATCACTCCTAGAACAGACATTAGGCGCTGTGTCCCTCAGTTTAATGACTGCCTGGGAATGTTCGCACTGCGTGCAAATTTCTGCAATGTGGTTTTCAAATTAAACTTCACACAGCAACTTCCAGCCCTGGAATGACCATAAAATTCTTTGGCTAACAAACCTGGGGAAAGTGTGCTATGGTCCACAGTTACCAAATGACAGCACTTCATCAAATTTCCACAAGATACTGTCCAAAGGAAGGTTGAGACAATACAACAGACATGATGCCACTGAAGTGTAAGATGTCCAATTAAAACCAACTCTTAGTTATTGGGTTGTATAGGAGAGAGTTGGATTCCAGTGCTTCTAAAGCTTATTTTTCCACAACGAATTGTAATTCTCTTGGCTCTCATAACTTACGTAATAAAATTATTTAAACTGAAAGCTGTTACCTGAACTAAATAAACACTTCCCTTTATTAGAATTGCTGAAATGACCAACAAATTCACACTCTAAAGACAGTATTCACTTATCTTTTGAAAAGGCAATGATTGGCCATCTGCCTGTGTCAACAGGTGTAGCTATGACCCGGCCTTTGATAAATTTCATTCTAGTGGATCAGCAAAGTAAATGTTCTCCAGAATCTACCTCACCCGCAGGGGAACCAAGGAGGAAATTAAAACTCAGGTTTGGCAAAATAAATACAAGTGATTTTGAATACACTGTGATGTTGTGAAATTATGACACTCCTTTAGTTTGTTTCTTTTTTTGTGTGGACTTTTATTCCTTCCCCTCATTCCCACAGACCTCCCTGGCCCATTCACTTTCCAAGACTGACAAGTGGCCTTTCCCAGGATTCTAACAATCGTCTCAAATGGGCTTTCGGAGAGAGACCCAGGATTGACTCACCCTCTAATTTCCTGCAAGGAGAGTCCAGAATCCTTGGTATAGTTTGCTAGTATGCCACACACAGCTAATTTGCTCAACTTTACTTGAATTTTACTGCTCAAGCCCAGTGTTCATGATATTTTTCTCCATTTATCCCCCCCAAAAGGCCATGGGTCTTTCGGCATTGCAGCTTTACAGGTAAACCTAAGCCCTTCTGGATTTTTCCCAAGTACCTACTGGCTGGCTGAATCTTGACAATGAATGATACTTGTCTACTTTTCAATGGAAGACCATTTGGTGAAGCTAGCCTGTCCATCCACGATATTCTCCATCTTTTGTAGCCTTGTGGAGATGATAGATCTATAGGTAAGCTGCCAAAGACTGCATCCCTCTCTGAAAAATTTGCTACTTTCTTTTTGCTTGCCCTTCAGCCCCACACTGCAGATTTACAGGCACCCAGTGCAGAGAGGGGGCGAGAAGGCAAGATAATATAATAATAATCTTGTATTGTCACAAGTTGGCATACATTAACACTGCAATGAAGTTACTGTGAAAAGCCCCTAGTCGCCACATTCCGAGTTAAACCAGCCAAGTGGACCTCCTTTGGGCCTGCTCCTGGGCCAGGCCAAGCTGGCCATTAATAGGTCCTGGCCACGGGTAGGTGAGGAGGTCATCCGTCTCGACTGTCTGCCCCTCTTCCGCAGAATAGTTCGCTGTCAGATGTCACTAAAAGGGGAGCATGCGGTGTCCGCCAGCAGTTTGGAGGCCTGCCGTGCCTGGTGGGCACGGCAGGGGCTGAGGTGCGTTGCAGACCCCCAGAACCACATTTTCATTTAAAGTTTGATGGGTTTCCTTGAATATTTTTATGGTTTGTGACAGTAACCCCTTTAAGGGACTTTCACCTTATTTGATTTGTTAAATTGTTTAATTGGTCAATTTGTTAACTTGAATAATTGTTCATTTGACCCTGAGTTTTCGTTGGTTTCAATAGAAGTATAATATAAACACTTTGCAACACGGGTGACCATACAATAATTTAAGTGGCAAATCCGCCTGATTTCCTAGTCCAGCGGTGTTGAGGAATAGTGTAATGCTCCAAGAGACAGGCTCAAAGGGCCGAATGGCCTGTTCCACCTCCTAGGTTCAATGACATTCCTTTCTAAAAAAAAAAACGCATTTTATGACAAACTTGCATCAAAGTCGGTTCCAGCAAATAAACACCCGGGTAACGCCGGGCCGGATTCTGTGATCCTTAGGCTAAGTGTTGATGCCATCGGAAACGCTGTCGCGTTTCTCGACGATGTCAACACGGCCTCGGGATCAGCAATTCTGGCCCCTACAGGGGGCTAGCACGGCACTGGAGCGGTTCACTGCATGTGCAGTTGCTTCCTTCAATGCGCCGGTCCCGACGCAACATGGCGCAGGACTACAGGGGCCGGCGCGGAGGAAAGGAAGCCCCCAACCCGAGAGGCCGGCCCGCCGATCGGTGGGCCCCGATCGTGGGCCAGGCCACAATGGAGGCCCCCCCCCAGGGTTGGACCCCCCCACAGGCCGCCCCCCGACCCTTCCACGCTGAGTTCCCGCCGGCTGAGAGCAGGTGTGGACGGCGGCGGCGGGACTCGCCATTTTTACGACGGCCGCTTGGCCCATCCCGGGCCGAAAATTGGCGGACCGGCCGCGTAGGGCTGAGAGCGGGGATTCTCCGGCCCGGCCCCAGGCTGAGAGAATCCCGCCCACACTTCCCAACAATCAGGATGCCATTCCTATTACCCACATCAGCAAAGACTGGAGATCGATCGAGGACCCGCCTTGTTCTGTATGACTCCAGAAGTTGTAGTTTCCAATGAACCACTGGGAAGTTTA
The DNA here is from genome assembly GCF_047496885.1 of Scyliorhinus torazame. Lineage (NCBI taxonomy): Eukaryota > Metazoa > Chordata > Chondrichthyes > Carcharhiniformes > Scyliorhinidae > Scyliorhinus > Scyliorhinus torazame. The sequence goes on from NC_092727.1 coordinate 89,159,158, forward strand.
CAGTTCTAGAACACACACATGAGCGAAAGGGTATACAATAGCTTTCTCCCCAAATCAGTCTTTCTGAATATCTGCAATGCAAGTCAAAAAAGTATCACTGGTTCTTATTTTATTCCTAGCTCGAAACAACTAATTAAGAGAAGACAGCTCTACAAAATGTGAGCAATCAGGGCGTGAACAATTGCTTCTGATGATGCGCCAACATATGCTGAAGATGGGATTACTACTAGGAATAAAGCCAGCTCAATCAAGCAGAAAGAATGGGCAGAAGTTCCCGCTCCCACCATGAGGGGGAATCCTGGCGGGCAGGGATAATTAATTTGGCGAGAGTCTGTTTCTCGACGGTGGGATAAACTGTCTGAATTTTGTTCTCCCGACCTTTAAGGCAGGTTGAAGGTGGGTCAGGTTTCCCGATCAACAATGTCAGGAATTCCATTTCCAGGTATTAACATTTCACCTGTGATCTTTAAAAGGCCACCTCACCGGAATTAAATTCACCCTCCAAATTAAGTTTCTTGCCAGCAAGTATGTAGAGCATTCGGTTTTACGACTGTAGATAAGTGGTTTGGACTTGGCGAGCTACGTCTCTTCCATGACTTTGAGGACTGTAGCTGCTGCCTTCACTTTCTTGGGGATCTTGCATAACTTCACTCAGGGGCAGCACGGTAGCCTTGTGGATAGCACAATTGCTTCACAGCTCCAGGGTCCCAGGTTTGATTCCAGCTTGGGTCACTGTCTGTGCGGAGTCTGCATATCCTCCCCGTGTGTGCGTGGGTTTCCTCCGGGTGCTCCAGTTTCCTCCCACAGTCCAAAGATGTGCAGGTTAGGTGGATTGGCCAAGATAAATTGCCCTTAGTGTCCAAAATTGCCCTTAGTGTTGGGTGGGGATACTGGGTTATGGGGATAGGGTGGCGGTGTTGACCTTGGGCAGGGTGCTCTTTCCAAGAGCCAGTGCAGACTCGATGGGCCAAATGGTCTCCTTCTGCACTGTAAATTCTATGATGATATACGGTGACGGCAGCAAAAGCTATACCAAGGCTGGACATGGGAGGCAGGCTAAGCAGAGAAATGAGGCGAGGGTGGGGTGGTTGTAGGATGGGCACGGCGGGGTGGGGGGGTGGGGAAGAGTGTCTGGGAAAGTGGAGAGGAGCAAGTGTCTTAGAAAGCTGTTTCAATGGTCTCCACGGTGTGGTGCTGGGGATAAAGTCAGGGTACTTGTGGTGTGAGGGAATAGACACAGATAGAGGGTGGAGAGTTCAGTGCTGCAGGGTGGCAGGTCCAGGGTGAGTGTTTTGTAGGTTCCATGTATCTGCTGCCCTTGTCCTTCTAGGTGGCAGTGATCGTGACTTTGGAAGGTGCTGCCTGAGGTGCTTTAGTGAGTTCTTGCAGTGTATCTTGTAGATGGTACATGCTGCTGTTACTGTGGGTCAGTGGTGGAGGGCTGTTTAAATGTTTACGGTGGTGGAGGGGTGCCAGTCAAGTGGGCTGCATTCTCCTGGATGATGTTGAGCTTATTTTTTTAAAAATTCCAACTAAGGGGCAATTTTGCATGGGCAATCCACTACCCTGCACATCTTTGGGTTGAGAGTGAGACCCACGCAAACATAACACGGACAGTGACCCGGGGCCGGGTTTGAACCCGGATCCTCGGCGCCGTGAGTTAGCAGTGCTAACCACTGTGCCACATGTCGAGCTTCTTGTGTGTTGTAGGAGCTACACTCATCCAGGCAAGTGGGGAGTATTCCATCACACTCCTGACTTGTGCCTTGTAAATGGTGGACAGGCTTTGGGGAGTCAGGAGATGAATTACTCTCCAGAGAATTTCTTGCGGAATTTATGAAGGTTTTAACAATTGTAAAAACGGTAGCCTCAAAACCACCCACCTCAAAGCAATTTTTTCTTTCCACTGTGCTTCTATAAGTCTTACTATAAGCAATGTGTCTCTTCCTTCACAAAGTAATGTGTACAGCTATAGATAAGGAGTACTTTATGAGGACAAGGTGTAAAGCTTGACAGCTTATGGTAGAATTCACAATAGGTCGATCTTGGTCAAGAAGTGTTTACACTCGTAAGATTCCAGAGGCAGATAAATAAATAACAGATTGCAATCATAGAAGGGTTGAAGTAGATGATAGCAGTTATTAAAAATCTTGACTTAAGCAAACAGCAACATTGAAGTGAGCTCTATAATACTTCCAACGGTGTTTTTGTAGTAGGCCTTTTTAAAAATTGTTTATGGGATTTGAGCAAGGCTAGCAAGGCTAGTATTTATTACCCATCCCTAATTGCTCTTTTGAGTGAGGTGATGAGCAGTCTTCTTGGACCGCTGCAGTGCTGTAGGTACATCGGCAATGCTGTTAGGGAGAGAGTTCCTGGATTTTCACCCAGCAACAGTGTAAGAACAGGATTTTATTCCAGATCAGGATTGTGTGTGACTTGAAGGGGCACTTTCAGAACCTAGCATTCCCAGGCACATGCTACCTTTGTTTTACTAAGTGGTAGGGTTTTTTTCTCATAAATTGGGAGTACCCAATTATTATTTTCCAATTAAGGGGCAGTATAGTGTGGCCAATCCACCTACCCTGCACATCTTTGGGTTGTGGGGGTGAGTCCCACGCAGAAACGGGGAGAATGTGCAAACTCCTCACGGACAGTGACTTCGGGCTGGGATTGAAGCCGGGTCCTGTGTCGTGAGGCAGCAATGCAAACCACTGCGTCACTGTGCCACCCCCGAAGTGGTAGAGTTAATGGGTTCAGAAGATGCTCTCAAAGGAGCATGGTGAGTTTGGGAGTGCGTCTTGCAGACGGTACACATTGTGGCCAATGTGATTTTGAAAATTACTTCATGGAATATGAGCATCGTTAGCAAGCCTGTATTTGTTGCCCATCCCTAATTACCTTTGAGAAGATGATGTTGAGCTCCCTTCTTGAATCACTGCAGTCCATTGTTGTGGGACGCTGGAAGGAGGGAATCTTTAAGGTGGTGGATGGGCTGCTGATCCAGTGGATTACTCTGTCTTAGATGACATTGAACCACTTGAGTAATTTTGGAGCTACACTCATCCAGGCAAACGACAGCCTTTGGAGTGCCACAAGCTTTTCGTTTTTCTAGCCAGCGTATTTATATTGCTAAGTTAAGCTTCTGGTCAATAGTAATGCGAAGATGGTGTGTGATTCAGTGATCTTAGTCCTCTTGAACATCAAGGGGAGATGGTTGGAGTCTGCACGTTCACCCCATGTCTGCGTGGGCTTCCTCCGGGTGCTCCAGTTTCCTCCCACAAGTCCTGAAAGTCGTGCTTGTTAGGTGAATTGGACATTCTGAATTCTCCCTCTGTGTACCCGAACAGGTGCCAGATTGTGGTGACTAGGGGATTTTCACAGTAACGTCATTGCAGTGTTAATGTAAGCCTACTTGTGACACTAATGAAGATTATATAGATTCTCTGGTGGGAATCTGGTTAGATAAGGGAACCCACACAACACTTAAAAAGTATTTAGATGACCACTTGAAATGTCATAGCACACAAGGCTATGGGCCAAATGCTGGAAAATGGGATTAGAGTAAATAGGTGCTTGATGGTCGACGCGATCACAATGGGTGAAGGGCCTTTCACCATAATGTAAAAACTGACTCTCTATCACTTGTGTGACAAATGTTACTTGCCACCAATCAGCCCAGGCCTGAATGTTGTCCAGCTCTAGTTGCAGGCAGGCATGAACTGTTTCTGTATCTGAGCAGTCATGAAAGAGGCTGAACACTCTGATCATCAATGAACATTCCTACTTCCATCCATATGATGGAGGGAAGGTCATTACTGAAACAGTTATCTTGTGGAACTCCTGCGGTGCTCCCCTGGGGCTGAGAGGATTAGCCTCCAACCATGACAACCATCTTCCTTTGTGCCAAATGTGACTCCAACCAACGGACCGTTTTGCCCTTGATTCCCACTGGCCTCAATTTCTCTAGGCTCCTTGATGCCACACGCGGTCAAATGCTGCCTTGATGTCAAGGGCAGTCACTGTCCTTTTACTTCTGAAATGAACACTCTTTGATTCATGTTTGAACTGAGGTTGTAATGAGGTCTGGAGCCACATGGAGCTGGCAGAATCCTAACTGAGCACTGAGGAACAGATTATCGCTGAGCAATCACTGGCAATGACAGCTTCCATCACCTTTCTGATGATCGAGAATAGACAGATGGGGCAGTAATCAGCCAGTAAGGATTTGTCCTTCTCTTTATAAATGGGTCAATCCTGGGCAACTTTCCACATTGTTGTCTAGATGCCAATGTTGTAGCTCTACTGGAATAGCTTGGCTAGGGACATGGCTCGTACTGAAGCACAAGTCTTTAGTACTTAAGCTGGTATGTTCTCAGCGTCCATCACCGTAGCTGTATCCAGTGGTTGCAGCCATTGCTTGGCATCACATTTGATGCATCAGATACAATTAACAGAAACAAATTGTAAAAAGTCCGAGCAGCATTTTGTGAATCACAAGCTTCCAATATTGACACTCAGCGCACCAGTACCAGATTACATTGTGACGTTGCAAATATTCAAATAATTTCCCTTGGAGCTTATCAACTGCGTGGCAAGTAGAAGAGCCAGGAAGATCCCATTTCCACTCCTCTGGGTGTGCTGAGTAACGAGTCTACATGATACGAGAGAGGCTACAATTGGCCTCAGTGCTCTTGGATTGGGAAATGAAGAATTAGTCTTCTCCTATCCAGTTACTCCTTATCATCATCTAGTGCAAACTGTTGAGATTTCCGGTGTATAGAGACCGGCTTTGGACAAGGTGAGGTTCAGCTGCAAATTGAGTCTTTTACGGGGTTGGGTGGATGGGTGAGGAGGCAAGGCAGTGGCATAGTGGCATTGTCACTGGGCTAGTAATCCAGAGACCCAGGGTAATGCTCTGTGGACCTGAGTTCAAATCCCAGATGGTAAACTTTGAATTTAATAAGTAAATACAAAAACTGGAATTAAAAGCTTAATGATGACCATGAAACCATTATCGTACAAATCAGGAAATCTGCCACCCTTACCTGATCTGGCCGACAAGTGACTCCAGATCCACAGCAATGTGGTTGACTCTTAAATGGCCCAGCAAACCCATGCAGTGGAGGGGCAATTAGAGATGGGCAGCAAATGCTGGCCCAGACAATGCCGCCCACATCCCATGAATACATTTTAAAAATCACTTGGGTGAGGCACAAAAACATGCATAATCCAATGCCTTGCAGATTGATGCCAAAGAAAGAGGTCAGAGAGGGAACATGTTAAATCTAACTGAATAAACAATAATATAACATAGTTAATGATTAGGATGATCAGGCGAATAGTAAAAAGTACCTTCAAGTGTTCTACTGAGCCATTCAAACCAGAAAGCCCCAAATTCAACTTCTGATATACACTGAGTTAACTGATTAGCAGGGTTGTGAGAGAAAGAGAGAGAGAGAGAGATAGCTCAGGTGGGATTCCCCATGGCCCGATGCCGAAATCGGGAAAGGCGATCGGGCGGAGAATAGCTTCTGACGCCGAAATCGCTGCAGGCAGCGGTCTGACGCCTGATCGTGATGCTCCGCCCCCTCCAGATCGGCGACATTGCGATGCGTGGAGTACGTAGTGCCAACCGTGTTTGCATCTCATTAGTGGACCCACCCACGATGCTCCACCTCCATGGGCTGAGTTCCCGACGGCGCGGGCCACGTGTGGTCTCAACAGTCGTGAGCCTGGCGTGGTGGCTGCAGAGAGAGAGAGAGAGAGAGAGGGCGTACGGACAGTGTCCAGCACCGCCACACTTCGCCGACAATCGTGCCGGTGCCCGGGGGGCTTCTGTCAGGGCTGGGCGCAGTAGTGGGGGGGTGACCGGGAGGTGGGCTGTGGGGTCGGGGTGGACGGGTACGCGGTCCGGCACAACTGGCGCCATCTATTTCGGGCGCGATCGGTGCGTGTGAGGGGTGTAAGTGTACGCGCGGCTGCAGCTTCAGCCCTGTGCGTGCCCAGCACGGACCCAGCGATTCTCCCACCATTTTTCGTGTGTTCCACAGGTGTTTCATGCGGCGCCAGTAGCGGAATTGGTGCAGGTGTGGCGGCGATTATTCCGTCGTGGAACACCACGGATCCTCCGTTGGCATCAGCAGACGCAGGAGCGGAGAATCCATCCCCTCATCCCTGTACCCCTGGTGGAGGGAGGGAAGAATCAATCAAACTTTGCACTCCCAATGATCCTTAGTGGCAGGTCCATGTGCATAAGCAATATGCTCGCGACTGAAAAATCAATTGTTAACTAATTCTCGTATCACAGCTGAAAATTGGCTACTTGGGTGAGAAAGAGAGGCTGGCCCTATTCAGGGAATTATAATCAAGCAATAATCAGCTTCAGTTCTAAAATGGGGGAGAAAAAACCCAATTTTATCTATGTGAAAAAAACACCACACTCACTTGACTGATAAACACCGTCAATTCATTCATAACTTGGGAGAAAATTGACTTTGAACCAATTCAATAACTACATAACCAACTGGTGTAAAGGAAATGAAAGCACATTTTATAATATAAAACTGGATGTTCAGAGTGAAAATGGCTGTGCAACGAGTTAACACTGCGTTTCAATTAGCCCAGGATGAGGATGGGGGAGGGGAAAACAGAGAATGGGACTGAATGTACTTTGCTCAAGGTGAAAGGATATGAGCCAACTGACAGCGGATCCAAAAGGTCATCAAAACACCAAACGACTCTTCCGCCTTCCTCCAGGCCAAAGTCAGAGGAAAGAATAGTCTGGCTCTTTGCAGGCCACAATTACACATAAACACAACGGATTTTGTTAACTAATAGCATATTTTCAAAAGAACTAAAACGATCTGAAAATGAATGCCATGTGGAGCTCACAACTTTACTTCAGCTTGCCAACTATGAAACGTCAGGAATCTTTTTTTTTAATTGACACTGCGTTACATGCCTGGCCTCACAGCACTTTGTAATCAAGGCAGATAACGGCTCCTTAATGCAGGCCTGCGTTCAAAAGTTAAAAATCTTCTATCGGTTGAGCCCTCTGTTCATTTGAACAATTCCAACGGGTAATGTCAGGTCTAGGGTTGAGATGATGCAAGAGATTACGGCTGGGATTCATTCAATCCATGACCTCATCATTGGGTTGGTTCACTAATAGCAAGGAATGTGAAGAAGGAAAACTTGCATTTATACAGCGCCTTTCAAAGCACTCCACAGGCAATGAGGCACTTTTCAAATGTTATTACATTTATAATGAAAGACACACGCAACCAAATTATACACAGCAAGATCGCACAAATCTTTAGAAACCGTGTGGCCCAATACTATAACATGCAAGTCAAGCACTTGAGAGCCATTGGAAAATTAGAGCGCTTATAAATTAGGGAATGAAAGTGTTCTTGTGGGGTAAAGTGCAAGGAGCTTTCCTTGCAATCCAATCTGGGAATAGTTAATATAATAAAGGGGAAAGTGTTCCATGTTTCAGCGCAGACATCATTCATGTTGAAAAACAAATTTGACCCAAGATCTTGAATTTATTTATTTCTGAATTAACATTTCCCTCAGTCTTCAAAGCAAAGGTGGTTATGATTGAACAGAGAAACGGTAAAATTGTAGAGAATTTTTAGGTCAATTTAAAGTCAATATAGTAAAATTTACTAAAAATCTATTCAGATTATTTCTCAGAATACCACGAAGAGCTAATTTCCTTAAAGAAAAGGGCGAGATTCTCCCGAAAAATGACTACGTGTTATTTTGGATGGGAATCGCAAGGTGTTTTTTGGACAGGGGTCGCTCAGCTGTTCACTGCTAACAAGGGAGGAGCTGCTTTTAAACAGTCCCTCAGCCCTCATTCCTAGTCAAGCCAGGAGAAAATCAGCATACAGACATGCTCCTCGATTTCTGGATTCAGACCTGCCCAGGCTTCTGGACGCTGTGGAGGAGAGGCGGACACGGCACTCACCAGCACAACCTCTTTCCGTCCAACTTCGATGCCCACACATGCCAATTGCTATCGAGCCCCTGAACCACCAGGCGCCTGGCTCACAATATCCCCTATTTGTCCCTGCAGGAGAGGATAGCCCATAATAGGAGGGAGAGGGAGAAGGCGGGGATGGGTCCCCTGAATTGGGAGTCCTTGCCCCCTATGTGGAAAGGGCGCTGGAGATCGTGGGGGTGGCCGAGGAGGGAGCAGTCACCAAACGAGAGGTTGGCCTGTGCCAGAGAAGTGAGGATCTACTACACCCTTCATTCAGATGACCTGTTTGAAGTGAGTTATTGATTTGCCAGACACTCTCCTCCCCTTTCACTGAACCAATGTCCCTTGTCTTGCAGGATCACCATCTGATGAGACTGGCATCCAGAGTTGCCCACCTCCCCCCCCCCCCCCCCCCCCCCAACCCAAGAGACCACCTTGGAGGAGAGCTCCGAGGAGAACACCAACAATGCATCACAGCTTTCACCCGCATCTTCGCAGAGATACACATCTCAATGGGTGGGATGAGCAGGCAGACTTCTGGGTCACTATTTGGTGAGCACCACACAGCTGTTGATGCACATCAGGTAGAGGCAGGGACTTCCAAGGGAGATGGCAGTCAGAGATCTGCTGGATCCCAGGAGTCAGCTGGGTCTCAGACAGATGCCGAGCATCTGGACAAGGTTCTCCTTGAGCTGCTAGAGGTGACCTCGATATAATGTCACGGTTGCTGAGGGACGTGTTCCAGGCGTAGGTGAACATTGTTGAGGCGCTGCAGAGCATGGCCCAGTCACTGAGGACGATCACTGAGGGCTTCAACACTATTCTGCAGACTATTGCAGGACTCCAGGACTGGCAGCACCATGTGATTCAGAGGCTTCTGGCGCTCACTCCAGTTGCCCCTCCACCCCATGGAGTCACCCAGGGGCCCACGAGCACCCTGAGGGTGGAAGAAGCGCTGGAGCCCATCCCGGGGTCTTCCACCAAGGAGACTCTGCTTGCCTCAAGTCCTTCTGACATCTCCCCCCCCTGACACCAACACATCTCAAGGGTAGCAGTTGGAACAGGGCACCACAGCAACATCCGTGACACCAGTAAGTAGGCCAGGGCCCTCTGGCTCCAGGCCTTCCAGAGGATGTCCACCAAAGGCATCAAAGATCAGGGGGAGAGGAAGACCGCAGGCCGCCTCCACCTCTGTCCGATATGCACCCTGCAGAGACACTTAGATGTAGCACTAGAACACTTAAGATTAAAATGTTATAGGAGCACTGAGTGGGCACTGGTGAGGTCAGTAATAGTAGTTAGGGATTGGATAATTGTCACATGAAGTGTTCTCCATTAACATATGTCATACCAGAAACATGTAACACTTCTGCCATTTAAAGCTTTACAAGAGAGGGACTTCTCCCCATCTAGACTCGCTTCCTGCTATAGGCCCCTCAAGAGATGACACCAGTGAAAACCCATGAAACCCACAGTGACAGACATCCTGGAATGTAATCCCATCACTCACTGGACCCCCACCCCCAACAGTGGTCCAAAATAAAATACCTCTAACATACCCTCAAGCATGAGGATGAATGTGAGTACACTGTCAGCAGAGAGGAGTCAGACATGATCAGAACCTAATGAGCATCACAGCGAGTGATTATCACCCTCCCGCCTTTAATAGTGACCCACTGACAGTGCCAACCGAGGCCCATCTTCCTGATGTAATGTCACCTGGACCATTTGAGGGGAGAGGGGTAGAGGGTGATCAGAGAAGAACGAACCGGATGATCTGGGTGGGGACGGTATGATGTGGGGTTGGGGGTTGGTGAGCTGACGCACACAGACTCTCCTTTCATGCGAATCTGGAGGCAATGAGGGCCTCCCTGGTACTCCTGGCCTGTCAGACCCTGGCTGCCGCCTGTCCTCCATCCTCTGTATCTTCTTCAGGTTTGGTCCCCCACCTGGTTCTCGACCTCAGACAAGGCTGCATGTTCCTCCTCTTGCTCGTCCAGCATGTTGTCCGGCTGCTGTGCCAGGTTGTGGAGGGCACAGCAGACCACCACAAAGCAGGAGACCCTCTACCACAGCAGTTCAGACAGTGGAACTGCATTTTTAGCAGCCCGTTGGACTTCAAAATGTCAGTACGTGTGACAGCATGCGCCTCATTGTAGCGGGATTCCACTTCAGTCTGGGACCTCTGCATTGTCACCATCAGCCATGACTTCAGCAGGTATCTCTTGACCCTATGAACCATTGGACATTAGAGGAATAAAGGGCACTCCTTGATGCCCTGGTGCGTGCAGGGTGACGTGCATGCCGTGGATGGCCCTCTGGACCTGGGGCATCCCGGCTATGGTGATGAATCCTGCAGCTTGGGCATCTTGTTGGGTCTGGTCCAGGTCAAAGCTGGTATACTCTGATGCACGGGCATACAGAGCATCCGTCAACTCCCAGATGCAACTGTGGGCTGACGACTGCAAGATGCCACACAGGTCCCTGCTCAAGCCCCGGAATGACCCAGTGGCATAGAAACTGAGGGCAGCCTTGAAATTTACGACCACTGGGAGTGGGTGTTCTCCTCCTCCACAGGGTGTCAGGTCCGAGAGGATTTGGCACAGTTGCCGCACTGTCTCCCTGGTGAGAGGCAGTCTTTTGCGGCACACGGTGTCTGTCAGCTCATTGAAGGACTATCGAGACCTATATACCCTAGATCATCATTGGTGTATTCTCCTGGTCCCCTCTCAGTCAGATGGGTGGTGGCGGCGCCCTGTTGCTGTGGTGTAGGCTCCAGTCTGCGTTGGTCTTAATGCAGTCGGCGATGTCTGCCCAACCCGCCTGTGCCTATCAGGATGGCAGCCATCTCAGCCGGATCAATCCCATAATTCATTTATATTTGGTAGAATGTGGAAAAGGAGAGAGACCAACAGTCAGTAAGGTCATTGGTCCCGGGACTATCAAACACCCCACCCCTCCCCACAACCCCTTCTCATGCTCCTGGCAGCTGACAACCCATCACTGTGCCTGCCGACCTTGGTAAACTCGCAGGTTGCCTGACCGCGACCCCCCAGCCCTTTCCATTGAGGGAGTTTCCCCGATCCAGACTTGGAGAGTGATGCAGCTGAGAGTGGTGAGACATAACAATGATGGCCAAGTGGTTGTAGTGGCCTGACCCGCAGGACTGTGAGAGGACACAAGATCCAACACAGTCAATGAGTGGAGATACAAGTATGTACAATTGATACCCAGTAGCCTTGGACAACCCGAGATCCTTTTGCTGTCATCCTTCACAATAAATGCACCTGGGCTGTCAGAGCTTGCACTATGCCTTTAAGCCCAATGGGGAGTCTGTGTTGCAAATCTCCCCCGCCCTTAACATGACTGCCTCTCCTTCTCTCAGAGTGCCATCCAGCGTGCCACTTGTGCTGGCAACCGTCACTTTGCACACTCACTCTTGCCCAGATCAGGAGCCCCGAGACCCCAGGCCACTGCCAACAACATCAGCGAGCTTGTGCTCAGCTCTCTTCTGCTCATCCAGATAGTTACCCTTTGGCCATGGGTGGGTCCTCAGTGGTGAATCCCTGCTCTTTAATGTATGACTGTTGCCAGCAGCCTCTATGAAGCGAATGTACCTTCAGCACAGGCATGTGGTTCAGGCATCAAACGTATGCAGTACAGAAAGATTTCTCTCAGACAGGGAATCTGGGGCGAAATTCTCCGTTATCGGCGGAAACTCCGCCGATCGGCGCAAAAAACGGCGCAAATCCCACTTGCGTCACGTCATAAAAATGGGCCGATAGTCTGCGGCCCGAAATGGGCTAGCAGCGACGTAACGGGATCCGCGCTTGCGCAGTGGTTCACGCCGTGCAGCGTCATACGCGCTGCACGGCGTGACGGCTCATAAGGCCGCGCAGCTCCCCCCCACCCGACCGGAACAGCCGACCGCAACACCCGACTTGATGGCTGGCCGTCGCTCAGCCCCGAGGTTCGAGTCACGCGATGTGGAGGCGCTCCTGGATGCGGTGGAGCAGAGGAGGGACGCCCTGTATCCCGGGCACGGCCGCAGAGTTGCCCCACGCCACAGCCGGCGTCTGTGGAGGGAGGTGGCAGAGGCCGTCACCGCTGTGGCCCTAACACCACGGACAGGCACCCAGTTCCACAATAAGGTGAACGACCTCGTCAGAGCAGGCAGGGTGAGCCTCCCCCATATCCCCCATATCCCCTCTCCCCCAAATCCCCCCCTCCCCCATATCCCCCCCCTCCCCCATATCCCCCCTCCCCCATATCCCCCATATCCCCCCTCCCCCATATCCCCCCCTCCCCCATATCCCCCATATCCCCCCTCCCCCATATCCCCCCCTCCCCCATATCCCCCATATCCCCCCTCCCCCATATCCCCCAGACTCCCCCCTCCCCCATATCCCCCCACCTCCATATCCCCCCTCCCCCATATCCCCCATATTCCCCCCTCCCCCATATCCCCCCTCCCCATATCCCCCATATTCCCCCCTCCCCCATATCCCCCCTCCCCATATCCCCCCTCCCCCATATCCCCCATATTCCCCTCTCCCCCATATCCCCCTCCCCCATATCCCCCCTCCCCCATATCCCCCCTCCCCCATATCCCCCCTCCCACATATCCCCCCTCCCCCATATCCCCCCTCCCCCATATCCCCCCTCCCCCATATCCCCCCTCCCCATATCCCCCCTCCACCATATCCCCCATATTCCCCCCTCCCCCATATCCCCCATATCCCCCCTCCCCCATATCCCCCATATCCCCCCCTCCCCCATATCCCCCCTCCCCCATATCCCCCATATCCCCAAGTGAATCCAGCCCTAACCTTAACCTCTGCAATGCACGCGCAACCGATGGCGTGCATTCATATACCTGCCTAACACTGTTGCCTTTTACCCCTGCCACCACCCCCCCCCCCACAGGAGAAGCGCGCACACAACACCAGGGAGCATGTGAGGACTGGAGGAGGGCCCGCTGATGAGAGGCCACTGACCGTAAACGAGGAAAGGGCCCTGGAACTGGCTGGCGGACCTGAGGACCGGGAGGTTGCTGATGCAGAGGTCGGGGCCCCACGAGCAAGTGAGCCACCAACAGCCCGTCCCCATATCCCCCCTCCCCTATATCCCCCTCTCCCGTATCACCTGATCACTGCCTGATGTCTAACCATGCATGCTTCATTGTGTATCGCAGGACCAAACGTCCAGGCACCCATCCCCGCAGATGCAGACCGCCCGCAGGATGCCCCTCGGAGACCACGGGAGACGGAGAGACCCGCACCCTCCAGCATGCGACGCCCGCAGGATGCCCCTCGGAGACCACGGGAGACGGAGAGACCCGCACCCTCCAGCATGCGACGCCCGCAGGATGCCCCTCGGAGACCACGGGAGACGGAGAGACCCGAACCCTCCAGCATGCGACGCCCGCAGGATGCCCCTCGGAGACCACGGGAGACGGAGAGACCCGGACCCTCCAGCATGCGACGCCCGCAGGATGCCCCTCGGAGACCACGGGAGACGGAGAGACCCGGACCCTCCAGCATGCGACGCCCGCAGGATGCCCCTCGGAGACCACGGGAGACGGAGAGACCCGGACCCTCCAGCATGCGACGCCCGCAGGATGCCTCTCGCACACCACGGGAGACGGAGAGACCTGGAGCAACAGGGAGACGACACCCCCGTCACGTGCGGGAGCGACCACCCAGCGATGAGAGGGGCAGCCACAGGCCCCCGTCACATCCGAGCCAGGACACCACTACCCAGGACACCACTATCCAGGACACCCCTACCCGGGACACCACTACCCAGGACACCCCTACCCGGGACACCACTACCCGGGACAGCACTACCCGGGACAGCACTACCCGGGACAGCACTACCCGGGACAGCACTACCCGGGACAGCACTACCCAGGACACCCCTACCCGGGAAGACGAAATACCGGACAGTGACTCAGAGTGGATGGGTGGAGACGAACCCCCACCCCAAAGTGCCATGGACTCAGAGTGGGACGAAGAGCACGACACAACGCCACTGCTGTCACCAACACCCTCCACCATCGCAGAAACACTCACCACGGTTGGGCACTTTAGTGATGAGGCGTCTGGTACACTCACTGGTGCGCACAACACAGCCGTCCCGGTACAGCAGGTGGAGGTAGGAGCAGCAGAGGGACCGGGCGGTCGGAGGGCAGCCCAGGCCAAGCGAACATCTGCCGCCCAGATGGATCCCGGGTTCCTGCAGTTACTACACCCACACATAGATCCGATGCAACCACCGACACGGAGACGAGCGAATAGGGTGACGGGTGGCTTGCGGCGGCTGCGGTCGCAGGTGGAGGAGTCCACCCGCGTCCAGGAGCTGGGAGTGGTCCCGGTCATGCGTGCCACCCAGGCTGACACCGCACGGGTGGCGTCCGCGGTGGAGGCAATGGGTGCGACGGTGTCAGACATGGGGAACGGTTTGCGAGGCCTGGGGCCTTCCGTGCAGGCGGCGTCTGTGGCCCAGGAAATGGCTGCCCTCTCACAGGAGGCCATGAGCCAGTGCCAGCGCCAGATGGCAGAGGCGCTCAACGCCATAGCCCAGTCTCAGCAGGCCATGGCCCAGTCTCAGCAGGCCATGGCCCAGTCTCAGCAGGCCATGGCCCAGTCTCTGCAGGCCATGGCCCAGTCTCTGCAGGCCATGGCCCAGTCTCAGCAGGCCATCGCTGAGGGCATCGGCGCCAGTGGCCATGTGCGAGCTGGCGTCGCACTGTCGCAGACAGGGTTCGACAACCCCCTGGGCTCCATGGCTGCAAACCTGCAGACCCCTGTCGACACCAGCACGGGCCTCCAGGACTGGCAGCGCCAGATGTCGGGGGCGCGTCGGATGGCCAGTCCGTTCGCATCCCCCACCCATGTAGAGGCCTGGGGGCCATCGGGCACCCCGAGGGAGGAGGAGGTGGTGTGGTCCGTCCCGGCTCCCTCTGTAGGGGAGGTCCCGGTACACCGCGACACCTCGGACTCCCCCCCTTCCGTCCCAGGTGCATCGGGTGGGCAATGGGCAGGACAGGCTGGCAGCTCGCCATCCCAGTCGCCCGGGCCGCAGCCTGGCCCATCTAGGCCAGGACGCCCCAGGAAACGGCCGCCAAAGGGATCCAGTGTCGGAGGGCAGGAATCACAGGAGTCCACCTCCAGTTCTGCTGTACCGTCTGGGGAACCACGTAGACGTAGTCAAAGGGCCCGTAAGGCCAAACAATTAGACACTGAGTAAGTTGGCACGGGTGCAGGGCACAGATGAGTTTTAGGCGCTAGGGCACGTGCATGAACTCCTTTGGTTATTAAAGTCAATGTTACACCTACCAAAGCTGCCTTTGTGCTCTGTCCAAAGTGTGCGGGGGTGTCATGTACGTTGAGCGCAAGTGTGTTTGTGAGGGGTGGTCTTACCTCAGCCCCAGGTGAGTCTGCCCCCTTCCCCCTGGGCCGCCATCAACATCCCCCGGGCAGAGGACGGGACCGTGCGCTGCAGTGTCACAGCCGCATGCAGGGATGGTCCGGGTGGATGGTGGTACTGTGGCCATGGGTCAGACATAGTCCAACGATGTAGGGCCAGGAGCTCATCGGAGGCGGGTTGTCATCATTCTCCATGGCCTGCGATAGACACGCGTCCACCCGCAACTGGGTGAGCCCGGCCCATTGTGCCGCCGGTGGATCGGCAATTGGGGGTGGGGGGGTGGTGTGCATGCGGGTGGGGTGTGTGGGGTTGGGGAGGGGGGTGAGGGTGCTGGGTGGGTGGATGGGTGGGGGGTGTGGGTGGTCGGCTGTTGTCATGGTGTGCGGTCTGTGGCCATACTACCCGATTCCCACGCCCATCTAGTCAGTGAAGCGGGCGTCTATCAGTCTGTCCCGTGCCCGCTGGGCCAGCCGGTAACGGTGGACAGCCACCCGTCCGTGTCTACCCCGTCTGCCCTGACCATTGCCCCCATCCCCCTCATCTGGGGAGGACTGGGCCTCTTCCTGCTGCTCCTCCACTCCGCCCTCCTCTGCCTGCGGCACATCACCCCTCTGCTGGGCTATGTTGTGCAGGGCGCAGCACACCACAATGATGCGGCCGACCCTATCTGACCGATACTGGAGGGCGCCCCCAGAGAGGTCCAGGCACCTGAAACGCATCTTCAGCACGCCAAAGCACCTTTCGATCACTCCCCTTGTCGCCACATGGGCATCATTGTAGCGGTTCTCCGCCTCATTGCGTGGCCTCCGTATAGGCGTCATCAGCCACGATCGCAATGGGTAGCCCCTGTCGCCCAGCAACCAGCCCCTCAGCCGGGGATGGCGTCCCTCGTACATGCCGGGGATGGATGACCGCGACAACACGAATGAGTCGTGTACACTGCCTGGGTGACGGGCGCAGACGTGCAGGATCATCATGCGGTGGTCGCAGACCACCTGTACGTTCATCGAATAGGTCCCCTTCCTATTAGTGAACACGGCCCTGTTATCTGCAGGTGGCCGCACGGCGACGTGCATCCCATCGATCGCGCCCTGGACCATGGGGAACCCGGCAATGGCAGAGAAGCCCACGGCCCGGGCATCTTGGCTGGCCCGGTCCACGGGGAAGCGGATGTAGCGGTGCGCCATGGCATAAAGGGCATCTGTCACTGCCCGGATGCACCGATGTCTGCGATATGCCGGACAGGTCCCCACTCGGTGCCTGGAATGACCCCGTTGCATAAAAGTTCAGGGCCACCGTAACCTTGACGGACACGGGGAGAGGGTGTCCCCCGCCAGTGCCACGCGGTGACAGGTGTGCCAGCAGGTGGCAGATGTGTGCCACGGTTTCCCGGCTCATCCGGAGTCTCCTCCTGCATTCACGGTCCGTGAGGTCCTGGTATGACTGCCGGGGCCGGTACACACGGGGCGCCCTCGGGTGCCTCCGTTGCCGTGGGGCCGCGACGTCCTCCTCCCCCTCCTCGTCCTGTCGGTCAGGTGTCCCTCCAGCCTGGGCGGCTGCCGCCTGCCCCTCTGCGGCAGCCTGCGCCGCCTCTCTGGCACGCTCCTCCTCCTCCTCCTCCTCCTCCTCCTCATCCAGGGCAACATAGACATGAGCGGCTGCCACCACGGCGGCCAACATCGCTGGATGGTCTGAAAACATGACGGCCTGGTGGGGGGGAGGGGAACGACGACATGTCATCATTGCCCATATCCCCTCCTCCCCCCAGCCAGGTGGCATGGACCGCATGGGTCCAACTGTTGGAGGCTGGCACCTGGCCAGGTGGACCAACTCATTTGCCCTCCCATCACCCACCCCGGCACGGACCCCCTCCCCAACACCCAACCTCCACCACAGCACGGACCCCCCCCAACCTCCACCCCGGCACGGACCCCCCCCCCAACCTCCACACCGGCACGGACCCCCTCCCCAACCCCCAACCTCCACCCCAGCACGGACCCCCCCCCAACCTCCACCCCGGCACGGACCCCCTCCACAACCCCCAACCTCCACCCCAGCACGGACCCCCCCCCAACCTCCACCCCGGCACGGACCCCCCCAACCTCCACCCCGGCACGGACCCCCTCCCCAACCCCCAACCTCCACCCCAGCACGGACCCCCCCCCCAACCTCCACCCCGGCACGGACCCCCTCCCCAACCTCCACCCCGGCACGGACCCCCCCCCCAACCTCCACACCGGCACGGACCCCCTCCCCAACCCCCAACCTCCACCCCAGCACGGACCCCCCCCCCAACCTCCACCCCGGCACGGACCCCCTCCACAACCCCCAACCTCCACCCCGGCACGGACCCCCTCCCGGCACTCCCCCGGAGCCCAGCCTACTCTAACCACCCCCCCCCCCCCCCCCCGCCGCCGCACACACACACAAGCCGAGACACACCTCTCCTCACGCAATCAGTCTGCGGCCACGCCATTTCCTGCCCAGAGCCAACCCCCCAGGCCGTCACTCACCTCCTCGCTGGTCGGCGTGAGCCTGGAGCACCGGGTCACGCCGATGAAAAGGAGGTTTGATTCACGTCGACGTGAACGGTCATCATTCGTGACCGTGACATTCTCCGCGGCAGCGGCGCCATTAACGCCCCGCCGACTTTTCTCCCTTCGGAGACTTCAGCGGGGGCGGGATTCACGGCGGCCAACGGCCATTCTCCGACCCGGCGGGGGGTCGGAGAATGACGCCCCTGATCTTTCGAGGAGGAACTTAAGGAGCCATCAAGTGCCATCACAATTAACAAGGCCAATCCCTCCTTTGAGAAAGCCTTCAGCTGTCAAGCTAGAGGCTTGACACAGTCAATGAACTGGAATGTAAGCAACCAAGTACTGTTACGCGAGGGAAATATAAGGAAATTGTATTCAGAAATGAGACCCAATGTAGCAGGAAATTTAGGAGTAAGCACACTGAGGGGGAGAATACCTGCTAGCACAGAGTCAGAGGAACGTTACGTCCATACCGGGCATGTGTTACATTGTCCCATTCAGACTTAAACTCATTAGTAGGAAAACACAGGATGGCCCAGTTCAGCAAGAGTGAGTCACTCGAGATCCATTGTAATTTGGGACATTCCTGTCTGACCAGATAATAACCCAGTGCAGAGTCTGATGGCCCTTTGTTCATCAATGGGAGTGGAGCTGCATATCAATAGCATGGTCCTGTTCTTTTGTGTGTGGGGCTGGGTGGAACTTAGCGGGAGAGTGAGAAAATCTTGTTTTGAAGAAGTACAAGGAGCCGGCTTTGGAAATCGACCGAGGTCATGAAAATTGCCATCAAGGCAGGTTTTAGAAAAAGGTTTCAGAACAAATGTCCCTACACTGCATGGTAGTCCAGTGGTTAGCATTGTTGCTTCACTGTTGGGTCACTATCTGTGCGGAGTCTGCACGTTCTCCCCATGTCTGCGTGGGTTTCTTCTGGGTGCTCCAGTTTCCTCCCACACGTCTCGAAAGATTTAAGACATTCCAAATTCTCCCTCAGTGTACCCGAACAGGCACCGGAGTGTGGCGACTAGGGGATTTGCACAGTAACTTCATTACAGTGTTAATGTAAGCCTACTTGTGACAATAAAGATTATTATTATTATTACCAAAAGAAAAATTGCTTCGTAAATGCAAGTATTGCCTTTGTGTTCCTGCGAAAGTGGCATGAGAGCTGCATGTTCAGTTAAAATGTTGTTTAATAGTTTGTTAAGGTTAAGAAACTACATGTAATCTGTTAATGGTACAGTTGATGTTTAAAAGTTTAAATATTGGATGCGATAGAGCGGTCCCATGTGTCGAAAAAGCAGCATGGCACAGTGCAACATGACAGATAGAAGCCAGGAGACCCCACTCCCAGGATCTACTCAGCTCACAATTCTTCGCAAGATCTAGTGCGATCTCACAAGATGTTGAAATGTAAATCTCGCCCATGTGGCGAGCGGTGTTCAGTACTGGTCACCACAAACAGGGACCAGATGGAATGGCACGTGCGGGGGTCTCCCAGGGAATCAGAGGCCCCAGGTGATTGCCTTTTGGATAGGGTGATACCCAGGCACTGCTGGTGCCACATGGGCAACTTGGCACTGCCAGCCTGGCATCGCTACCTGTGTGCCAACCTGGCACTGCCAAGGTGCCCAGGTGGCACTGTTAGCTGGCATGGGCACTTCCAGGGTGCCAGGTTGACACTGCCAAGGTGCCACACTGGCATTTTTTGCTGGTGGCGATCAGACCAGGGGCGCCCAGCATGGGTGTTGAGGGGGGTCTAGGGGGCCGGGGACCCTCCCTTAGTGTCATGGGGCTTAGGGAGGATCGGGGATCGCCTTGGGGGCTCCAGAGATTAGGACACCATTTAAAAATGGCCGAGCGGAGCTCATCAGTGCAGAAAACGGGGCAATTTCCGGCCTCGACCACGCATTCCCCGCTGTGGCCCATTACCGTTTTATAACGTTGTGGTAGAAGGGGTTATAATTCCTTGAATTTAAATTACCAAATACTTCAAGACTAACTTCCTAACTTTGAGGAGATGGGGAAACACAGCAACAATATTATCAGCCAGTCAACTCACAGCCTTACTGTGCTCCCACAGTTTGATTTTTTTTCCTTCAGTTTTGAAAACTCAACCATGCGGTCTGTTGCTGTTTTCTTCCTCCTTCTCCAGATAATTGAAAGGCCCAAAGCCTGGGCCTCAATTTACCCTCACTCTGCTGTCCCCGATTCCTTTCTGACTCCAGGTAATGGAATATTCAACGCAGATTATGCAATCCTCTCCCGACACCCACCTGCATAAAAAGTCAACACCTTGGTTATGACTGTTGACTGTTAAGCATGTGATTCAGTGGCTTTACCCTGTCACAGTAACTATAGTAAATATGCTACAATTTGCTGACTGGTAAACCACTGTGCCTGATTTTATTTTTCCTTTCTCGGCTTAAGGGCACCAAGCCAATTTTGGCACATTAAGTGCTCCCTGGGCTGATGACAGGTAACTGAATACAGATTAGGGATCGAGCCTGTGGCCTGCTTGGCCTTTTATGTCTCAATTCCACACAGGGAAGAACAGAACCACCTGGGAATCTGCGGATCAAATTTCATAAGCCCCTGGGGTATCAAGGGTAATGACAGCGACTGTATGCTGTAGAAATAGGCTCTATAGAAATCCACTGGAGTAGATTAATGCAAGCACAAGAATACATAGAGCTGCTTCTTCATACGGATTCTAATAGGAAACGGCTGTGCTCTGATTGATAACATGAATGTCTATGAAATCCTGACTACCAGCTACAATGAGCCGGTTTATTTAATTCAAGTGCTCCTCTAAGGCAACAAATAGAAAGCCCTAAGAGTAGCAGTATCATAGGCCCAAGAGTAGGCCCTCTGCGTAGTTAACCTTTTGAGGACTGTAGTAACAAATTTTCGCCAAAAGTCAAAAACATTAGAGGAGATTGCATTTTTAAAAACCTTTTTAGAGATGACAATTAAATGTCAGGGTTTCTCCAATCCTCTTTAGTATTTTACAGAAAACATTGAACATTGAAACAAAGTGAGGGACTATTTGGCCCATCAAATCAGCACCATCTTTTGTGCTCCATATCCTAATCCCATTTTCCTGCCTTTAATACATCTATTTTTGGGAGAAAATGTGAAAAAGGAGAATAAAAATATATTTTTAAACATGCATCTATTTTTATTTAAAGAAATTATTCAATTTAAAAGGATTTATGGACTTTGCTTCAACAATGATTTTTGAGGCAGAGAATCACACATCTGGGGCGAAATTCTCCCCCAACGGCGTGATGTCCGCCGACTGGCGCCAAAGACGGCGCCAATCAGACGGGCATCGCGCCGGCCCAAAGGTGCGGAATGCTCCGTATCTTTGGTGGCCTAGCCCCAACATTGAGGGGCTAGGCCGACGCCGGAGGGATTTCCGTCCCGCCAGCTGGCGGAAATGGCGTTTGTTGCCCCGCCAGCTGGCGCGGAAATGCGGCGCATGCGCGGGAGCGTCAGCGGCCGCTGTCAGTTTCCCGGCGCATGCGCAGTAGCGTCAGCGGCCGCTGTCAGTTTCCCGCGCATGCGCAGTGGGGAGAGTCTCTTCTGCCTCTGCCATGGTGGAGGCCGTGGCGGAGGCGGAAGGGAAAGAGCGCCCCCATGGCACAGGCCCGCCCGCGGATTGGTGGGCCCCGATCGCGGGCCAGGCCACCGTGGGGGCACCCCCCGGGGCCAGATCGCCCCGCGCCCCCCCCAGGACCCCAGAGCCCGCCCACGCCGCCTGGTCCCGCCGGTAAATACCAGGTTTGATTTACGCCGGCGGGACAGGCAATTTCTGGGCGGGACTTCGGCCCATCCGGGCCGGAGAATCCAGCGGGGGGTCCCGCCAACCGGCGCAGCCCGATTCCCGCCCCCGCCCAATCTCCGGTACCGGAGACTTCAGCGGGGGCGGGGGCGGGATTCCCGGCGGCCAACCGCCATTCTCCGACCCCCACGCCCCTGAACTACCCTCTGTGTAAAGAAATTATTCCTCACCTTTCTTTTGACTATTTTTTTGGACTGTGGCACAGTTAGTAACACACATAAATCGGAATATCAAGGTTCCAGATTCATTTCCGGTCTTGCCGCACAAAATTCAAGATTGACCCTCGAGTGCAATACTGTGGGAGGGTTGCACTGTTGCAGGTGCCATTTCTTGGATGGAATGTTAAAAGGAGGTTATATCTGGGTGGATGCAAACGCTCAGGTGCTGCTATTTTGAAGAAGAGGAGGGGAGATATCCCTAGTGTCCTGGCCAATAGTTATCCCTCAATCAACACCACAAAAGTACAGATCATCTGATCATCATTACGTTGCTCATTGTGGGAGTCTGCTGAACGCAAATGTATTGCTGCTTTTGCTACAGTGACGACACATCAAAAATTGGCTGGACGGCTGGTTCATGATGCATAGTGATGCCAACAGTGCGGGTTCAATTCCCATACCATCTGAGGTTATCCATGAAGGCCCCATCTTCTCAACCTTGCCCCTCATCTGAGGTTAACTCAACACCACTCAGCTCTCTCTCAAAAAGGGAGAGCAGCCTATGGTCCTCAGGGACTATGGGGACTTTCATTCTTTCATATTTCAAAAAATGCCTTGAAGGCATAAGCATTCTGAGATGTTCGATAGTTGTGAAAAGCACCACGTAAATGCAATTTTTTCTTTTATCTTAAATCTGTGCTCTCCTTGCCGGTGAAAACAATTGATTATTTAACTCGTTTTAGTTCTTCAAAGTTCACATTGAAAATTGACACCCTCTGTTGTTGGTTCGGAGATAATGGGAAAACTGTACACATCGAAAGCACGGAAAAGACGCTTGCCGAACAAAGGTGAAAACACAACACATTGAGTTGCCAACTCTCCACAATTGGCCTGGTGTCTACAGGAATTTAAGATCAATCTCCTGGGCACTGCTGTGTGCAACCTTGGAGAAAAATCATCAGGACATTAGAAAAGATTTTTCTTTGTCATTTTGTTTGAAAATTTCTCTTTACTGGGTACAACAAGCGTTGAAAATGGGGGGAAAGAAAAGCTGGCTGACAGTCAAACAACATCGTATTGGGGAATGGGTCCTTTTCCTTCCCGAATGGCTTAAGAAGGCAGTGTGTCACAAGGATGAATGTGTTGGCTGACTAATAATCCTCCAGGAATATAGTTAATTGCAGTTGGCAATCCTAGCAGCACATCACTCTCCCCTCCACCTGAAATCCGCAATACATCAATTCTCCAAAATATGAAAGCTCACGATTAAAGGTTGATTATTCCAAAATCAGAAAGTATCAGCAATGAGAGGGCATAGATATTTGACAAAAAAAAAAACAGGAAAATTGAGAACTTTTTAAAAATGCAGCAATAAGTTGTTGTTTTTTTCTTTTCTTTTTTAAATTTAGAATACCCAATTCATTTTTTCCAATTAAGGGACAATTTAGCGTGACCAATCCACCTAGCCGGCACATCTTTTGGGTTGTGGGGGCAAAGCCCACGCAAACACGGGGAGAATGTGCAAACTCCACACGGACAGTGACCCAGAGCCGGGATCGAACCTGGGACCTTGGCGCCGTGAGGCAGCAGGGCTAATAAAAATGCAGCAATAAGTTATGATCTGGAAAGCACTGCAATTCATGGGATGTGGACTTCACTGGCTGGGTGAGCATTTATTGCCCATCTAGGCCATTTATGCGTCAACCACAACTGGAGTAACGTGTAGGCCAGACCAGGTAAGGATGGCAGATTTCCTTCCCTAAAGGACATTAGTGAAACAGATGGATCTTTAACAACAATGGTTTCGTCGTCACCATTAGACTTTTAATTTCAGATTAATTGATTTGAACCCGGAACATTACTTTGGGTCTCTGGATTATTAGTCCTGTGATAATACCAGTACCTCACCACCTCCCCGTGTAATCTGTAACAAAGTGTAGCTGCAATATTGCTCAGGTGTCCCGTTGCTGCAGAATCACCCATGTTCTCCACCACCAGACCAGAGAATCAATCGCCAGTCCATCTTCCCTTTTTTTAGGTAGTTAGAATTTACAGTACAGAAGGAGGTCATTCGGCCCATCGAATCTGCACCGGCCCTTGGAAAGAGCACCCGACGTAAGCCCACAGCTCCGCTCTATCCCCGTAAACCCAGTAACCTGACCTAACCTTTTGGACACTAAGGGACAATTTACATGGCCAATCCACCTAACCTGCACATCTTTGGACTGTGGGAGGAAACCGGAGCACCCAGAAGAAATCCACACAGACACAGGGAGAATGTGCAAACTCCACGCACACAGTCACCTGAGGCAGCAATTGAACCCGGGTCCCTGGAGCTGTGAGGCAACAGTGCTAACCACTGTGCCGCCCCGCATTGTTGGGACTTCACAGGAGGCCAAGCCACTCAGCTCTCCAACAGCCAGTTTGGATGGCAGTCTCTGTCCCCTTCAAGAGCCATTAGAAACCTCACCCAGGAGCAGTTCTGACAGTTCAGCATCTGCAAAACCTGTCCCTTTAGGTGGGTCTTAGAGGTAGTGGAGGCAGCAACAGCCGTACAGCTATGCGCTACCAGGGTGCAAATCCATCCATAGAAATGCTCCACGTGAAGACCATTGCCATTGGTTACAGTGGCCAAACAAAATAGTGACAGAATGGAAATGAACAGCAGGCAAGATACTATCACTAACAGCCCCGTTCAATCAGAAGATAAATGAACATTTGAAATAAATAATTCAAAATATGGATCAGCTATAATTCCATTAATGGATAACTTCAGCCGCCTGGTGTTGAGCACGCCTGATTTCAATCAGATGCAAAACATGCAGCTTTTACAATAAGTGGTCAAACAGACCTGGAAGTGAGGTTCAATTGCTCCCATTACACTTACCATCAATCTTCATGTCTTTCTTCTTTGTGTCGGAGCACCATTATACAAAGTAGCTATTCTGCTCACTTCCCCCAGGACATTGTGCAACCCTTTGCCACTCAAGGCGCATTGGATACGGTGGAAGTATCCATGTGGTTCATGACTCCAAGTTCCCCAATGACTTTTCTTACCTGAAGCCATCCCGCCCACATCGCGGCCCCTTCCCACCACCCCTCCTCCCCACCTTGCTGAGCTAACCAACATTCTCTGTGATATGTGAAATAGTTGCATTCTCTCATTCTTTGCAGTAGGAACAGAATCCTTCTCTACAACGGGGTAGCAAGATGGCACAGTACTGCTGGCTCACAGTGCCGCTGGCTCACAGTGCCAGGGACCCGGGTTCAATTCTGGTCTTGGGTGACTGCGTGGAGTTTGCACATTCTCCCCGTGTCTGCTTGGGCACGCTCCGAGTGCTCCCGTTTCCTTCCACAGTCCAAAGATGTGCAGGTTAGGGGGATTGGCCAGACTAAGCTGCTCCTTTGTGTCCAAAGTTATATAGGCGTTATTGGGTTAAGGTGGGGGAGTGGCTTGGGTGAAATGCTCTTTCAGAGGGTGGGTGCATACATGATGGGCCGAATGGCCTCTGGCTGCACTGTAAGGATCCTACAATTCGAACAAGGCAATTTGGGACCTTCCCCTCCCAGTATAGATGTAGAGCAGCTTGACTGGGTGCAAAGAAACTGGGAGGAACTGGGGAGCCAGTCAATGCTTTTGCCACTGTGTTATCACGTTTTGTAAATGCGAGTTAATGAGAGGCTTGGTTTACATCCTCACAAAGGCGAATCAAAACTATGATTATGTATCTGGTAGAAATAAATTAAAAATACTCAAATCTATCTACTTTTCTAAACACAGGATGAGATTTGAGACTTCAATGATCCATTCAATGTTGCAATTAATAGGTTTGCATAAGAATACTCGCACCTGCTTTAACGAATAAAAGCCTAGAACTACATTGTCAAATGTATTCATTCATATGCTACTATTCATACCGTTCAAATGTTATCTCTGTCTTAAAGCATTAGCCTCCCCAGTTTAACATTCAATGCGACATTCTAGGAGTGCTGCTGTATCGGACAATGTAATCCAAAACTTCATCTGAAGCTGAATAGGCTCTTTCTCTGCAGTAGGAATCTAAACATATATTATTCTCTTGTGAAAGTTATCCTGGCTGCAGGATTTACCTTTCTGTGCACACATTATACTAATCGCCTGATCTTTCAAACAAGCACCTACACATAGCTCGGCTGCTGGAGAAAAGGACCTGCACAATGCCAGCTCCTTCACACAAAAATCAGAGTCTCCTTCAAGGCAGCTGCAGTGCAGAAGAGACAGTGGCTTTTGTTTAGGTTCATCCCCAGCAGATGCAGGACATTGTGCTCAAATGGGGTGTTCCTACGGGAAGACACTGAGAAAACTGCTGCTTGACGCAATCATATCCCTGAGTAGAGTGAGACTGTCAGAGATCTTCCAACCAGGTACGGTGTAGGTCTGATCAGGGTGGATCACCAACTCCAGAGCAGACTTAACCCGATCGGTGAGGACCATGGGCAGAATTTTGTACATCCCAATAATTAGTGAAACAGGCCGCTAATTTCTTTCCTTCTTCTCCTTTTCCATAGAAACATAGAAAATAGGAGCAGCCCTTCGAGCCTGCTCCGCCATTTATTATGATCATGGCTGATCATCCAACTCAATAGACTGTTCCCACTATTCCCCCATATCCTTTGATCCCTTTCGCCCCAAGTGCAATATCTAATTGCTTCTTGAAAACCTCCGCTTGTAGATGAGGGTGATGGTGCCTTTCTTCGTGGATTTTGATCTGATGCCAGGCTAAAATATTCTACCCGTGTCTGTGCGGGTTTCCTCTGGGAGCTCCAGTTTCCTCCCACAGTCCAAAGATGTGCAGGTTAGGTGGATTGGCCATGCTAAATTGCCCCTTAGTATCCAAACGGTTGCGTGGGGTTGCGTGGATATGGTGGGTGGGTGTGGCCTACAACCGACATGTGGAGCTGTTTTTAGAATGATCAGTGCCTCGATGTTGGCCTGAGAGAGAGAGAGAGAGAGAGAGAGAGAGAGACCTTTTTCTCCTGGATTGGGAAAATCTTGCGAAGTTGACGTCTCTACTGCTCTTGAAATACTCTGCCATTGGCCGCTTTGTCTTTTTAAAGGAGCGCCCCAATCGTTTAAAGCCAAAGTTGCTGGTGACCGTGATATCATGGGACCAGCCCCTTCACGTTTCCTGGCTATGTGCTAAACAACATGGCGGCTTCCCCGCCGCTTTCCTCGCCCACTACGCCACTCTGTCTATTTTTACTCATCTGTCCCAACCTATACTTATGTAGCTCAGTGTCAAACGTTGTTCGCTTACGCCCTGTCTTGGGGCAGTTTACTACATTGAAGGTGCTATATAAATGCAAGTTGTTGTTGAAAATCATTTGATTTAACTGTTTCACAAATCAGACAACAATCAGTTGCACCTGTAACCATAACATGTTCCAAGAATCATGACAGAATGAGGGTCAAATAAAACTCGGCTTTCATTTCTTTCAAAAAAGTTATACAACACGATTGAGAAAATCTGCTAAAAGTTAATGAAAAGAAGGCAATCAAATAAAAACAAAGTTGTCTCTTTTAACAAATCAGCATAAAGTCAATCAGTGGTTCAGTTGCCCGTTCGTTATTTAGTCTTTTGGTGATTGGTCAGTTTTTATTCCAGTCACGACTTCATCTGCTAACAGGTCAGGTCAACTGTCAATCTGCATTAGTTCTGGGCTGTGATATAGGGAGTGCCCTAGAGATCTCTTGTCATCTGATGACTTTTAATGACTTTCCAGCATCCGCCACATGGCTGTTGGGAAACAATGCTTCAGTGTTCCAGGAATTATCAAGCAGAGGTCCTGAGATGGAGGGAAGCGAATCTGCCTTCATGCAGAAAATGTTCAGTCAGAAACTGCCAGATGTACAACACCTGTCTTGGGTGTGTTATCTGAGAAATCCTCATATCACAGCGGGGTAATCTGAACCCTCAGAAATTTGGGGATTTCAGTCGGGCGGGATGTTAAAAATCTGAAACTCAAACCTAGCCCACTTCAAATCCACTCACCTGAGGGTTTTACAGGAGTTGGGATGAAAATAGGATGCCAATTAACTTGCTCCCAGGCGGCAGGTGGTCAATATAAATGTTTTAATCAGATTCCATGTCTCAAGGCTGTACCTTTTTACACATCAACTCAGCTTCCTGGACCTCGGGATACAAGGGCTACTGCATCCACCTGCCTTTCCAGCACTGTTTGTGGGCCAAGAAGAGCAGGACTCTCACGGTTGACCAGCAAGCCCTAGCCCCACCCATATCTATCACCGTCTCTATCATGCTTGTCCCCACAATCCTCAATCAAATCTGACCCTCCCTGTTACACTCGCCAGCTGTATCCTCTGATCTCTCCCGCCAGCCCTTCCAGCCTCTCCACCACCACCCCAACACTTCCAGTTTCTGCCCCTCGCTGTTCTGATGCCCCCCGCCCCAGCCTCTGATGTCATATCAGTCCCCATACTTTCGGATCTCCCTTCCAGCCTCTGATCTCCCCCTTTTTTTGATCTCCTTACACCCTTGCCATCGCCTCGGATCTCCCTTTCTCCCTTCCTCACAGCGTTTTAGATCTCTTCCTCCTTTCACTTCACTCCTGGGCTGTGGCCTAGAGCTATTAAACTCCACAATACCTGAAGGAAGGAAACCCATTCTTCCAGATTTCCCAAACACAAAACAATTACCCTCAATGAGGCCTAGGAAGCCATGGATGAAGCCTGATGTATTTTCATGTATTTTGGACCCTGGGAACTATTCCCAGGGTCCAAACGCACACCAGATACAGGCCTGCCTTCCAATTAGGTTATACACCTGTAAAATGGGGAGGAAACAAGTGCAGAGGTGCAGCAGCACTGAAAGGCCACAAAGTCTTTAGACTTTCCCAGATAAAGGGCGATTAGTAACCGAAAATGGAGCTCACTGGGCCTTCAGGGGAGGGCACATCCAGACAGAAAGGGGCTTCTGATGGAGGCCCCCCTTACCCCGCAGCAGCCCCCCCCCCCCCCTTCCTGCGTGAGATCAAATTTAGTTACATTTTGGGTGTCCCGATCTGATGTATCTAAAAATTAACATTGGGAGGGAAAGGTCATTAAGTAGGATTCCCGTCAAAGGCCCTGCTTGCCTCAGCGTAAAACTGCTACTAGATCAGGAAAGGTGGGATCCCTGAAGGAATCCCATCCATGCGATTATACGCTCCTTGAAAATTTCACTGAGATATTGGAATTTCCTTTTTACCCCAAGGTCAACAAGCCTCACAACTTAAATTCCAGATTCCCACTCAGCTGTTGTTGCTTTCTTTTGTATCCTTTCGAGGGCAATAATGCAACTTGCAGGATTAACGAAAGAAACTACCCACGTCTAGTAATGCAACTCAATACCATAATTAGTTTTTACTATACTGCTATTAAGCAATATGTGCACTTTTAACTTACATCTATGTAATATGGGCGGCATGGTGGCACAGTGGTTAGCACTGCTGCCTCACAGTGCCAGGAACCTGGACTCAATTCTGCCCATCGGTGACTGTGTGGAGTTTGCACATTCTCCCCATGTTTGCGGGGTTTCCTGCCGATGCTCCTGTTTCCTCCCACAGTCCAAAGATGTGCAGGTTTGGTGGGGTTACGGGGATATGGTGGGGGTGTGGACCTAGGTAGGGCGCTCTTTCAGAGTGCCCATGCAGACACGATGGGCCAAATGGCCTCCTTCTGCACTGTAGGGATGTTATGGATTCCATAACCTCTTTATTGCACCACAGTTCTATTTACGAAGCCTATTTTGACTTCCAGATGTTGCCAGCTTCCAAATCTCTAGTTCCTGGGTTCCTAGAGGAGGTTCTACAGAATCAGACTGTGGTGCTTATTTTCAGCAAAACCATGAGATCCAGCTGGCTTTACATCTGCTGCAGCATTCGATTCTGCTGTCCAGTTTCTAATTTTATTACAAAATATTACAATTTGGCATTCTGGGCAGGAGCAATGATTGGGGAAAGCATCAGCATTCACACCAGGAATGAAGTAGCACATTCAGCACCCCCAGGCTTGTCATGCTATTCAATCAGGTCATGGAAGATCCAAATATTTAATTCTATCCTTTGTGGTTCCAGATCCCCTAAACCCTTTACTGAACAAAAATCTATCAATCTAATATTTGAAAATTTCAATGAACCCCCGAGCATCAATAGCTTTTCTCAGAGGGAGAAGAGGAGAGGCTTTTCAGATTTTCACCACCCTTTAGTGAAGAAATGCTTCCCAATGTTAACTCTAACCGGCCTGGCTCTCATGCCCCCTTGTTCGTGATTTCCCCATTCGAGGAACCCCT
This sequence comes from Scyliorhinus torazame, assembly GCF_047496885.1. Taxonomy (NCBI): domain Eukaryota; kingdom Metazoa; phylum Chordata; class Chondrichthyes; order Carcharhiniformes; family Scyliorhinidae; genus Scyliorhinus; species Scyliorhinus torazame. The sequence continues at coordinate 89,189,448 of NC_092727.1, forward strand.
ATCTCCCCTTTCAAATTATTTAATCACCATAATCACCTCATTGAGGTCAACCTTGATCTTTGTTGCTCAAGGGTAATACGAGCCTATTCTTTTTTTTAATAAATATTTTATTGAAAATTTTTGGTCAACCAACACAGTACATTGTGCATCCTTTACACAATATTATAACAACACAAATAACAATGACCTATTTTATAAACAAAAAATGAATAAATAATAAATAACAAAAATGAAAACTAACCCTAATTGGCAACTGCCTTATCACAAGTAACACTCTCCAAAAATATAATTTAACAGTCCAATATATAATTCTCTGTCGCAACGACCTATACATATTATACAGTATATATTAACAACCCTGAGAGTCCTTCTGGTTCCTCCTTCCCCCCCCCCCCCCACCCTCCTACCCCCGATCCTGGGCTGCTGCTGCTGCCTTCTTTTTTCCATTCCATCTATCTTTCTGCGAGGTATTCGACGAACGGTTGCCACCGCCTGGTGAACCCTTGAGCCGACCCCCTTAGAACGAACTTAATCCGCTCTAGCTTTATAAACCCTGCCATGTCATTTATCCAGGTCTCCACCCCCGGGGGCTTGGCTTCTTTCCACTTTAACAATATCCTGCGTCGGGCTACTAGGGACGCAAAGGCCAAAACATCGGCCTCTCTCGCCTCCTGCACTCCCGGCTCTTGTGCAACCCCAAATATAGCCAACCCCCAGCTTGGTTCGACCCGGACCCCCACTACTTTTGAAAGCACCTTTGTCACCCCCATCCAAAACCCCTGTAGTGCCGGGCATGACCAAAACATATGGGTATGATTCGCTGGGCTTCTCGAGCACCTCGCACACCGATCCTCCACCCCAAAAAATTTACTGAGCCATGCTCCAGTCATATGCGCCCTGTGGAATACTTTAAACTGAATCAGGCTTAGCCTGGCACACGAGGACGACGAGTTTACCCTGCTTAGGGCATCTGCCCACAGCCCCTCCTCGATCTCCTCCCCCAGCTCTTCTTCCCATTTCCCTTTTAGTTCATCTACCATATTCTCCCCTTCGTCCCTCATTTCCCTATATATATCTGACACCTTACCATCCCCCACCCATGTCTTTGAGATCACTCTGTCCTGCACCTCTTGTGTCGGGAGCTTCGGGAATTCCCTCACCTGTTGCCTCACAAAAGCCCTCAGTTGCATATACCTGAATGCATTCCCTTGGGGCAACCCATATTTCTCGGTCAGCGCTCCCAGACTCGCGAACTTCCCATCCACAAACAGATCTTTCAGTTGCGTTATTCCTGCTCTTTGCCACATTCCATATCCCCCATCCATTCCCCCCGGGGCAAACCTATGGTTGTTTCTTATTGGGGACCCCCCCCCCAAGGCTCCAGTCTTTCCCCTATGCCGTCTCCACTGTCCCCAAATCTTCAGTGTAGCCACCACCACCGGGCTTGTGGTGTAGTTCCTCGGTGAGAACGGCAATGGGGCTGTCACCATAGCCTGTAGGCTAGTCCCCCTACAGGACGCCCTCTCTAATCTCTTCCACGCCGCTCCCTCCTCCTCTCCCATCCACTTACTCACCATTGAAATATTAGCGGCCCAATAATACTCACTTAGGCTCGGTAGTGCCAGCCCCCCCCATCCCTGCTACGCTGTAAGAATCCCTTCCTCACTCTCGGGGTCTTCCCGACCAACACAAAACCCATGATGCTCTTTTCAATCCTTTTAAAAAAAGCCTTCGTGATCACCACCGGGAGGCACTGAAACACAAAGAGGAATCTCGGGAGGACCACCATCTTAACCGCCTGCACTCTCCCTGCCAGTGACAGGGATACCATATCCCATCTCTTGAAATCCTCCTCCATTTGTTCCACCAACCGTGTTAAATTTAACCTATGCAATGTGCCCCAATTCTTGGCTATCTGGATCCCCAGGTAACGAAAGTCCCTTGTTACCTTCCTCAATGGTAGGTCCTCTATTTCTCTACTCTGCTCCCCTGGATGCACCACAAACAACTCACTTTTCCCCATGTTCAATTTATACCCTGAAAAATCCCCAAACTCCCCAAGTATCTGCATTATTTCTGGCATCCCCTCCGCCGGGTCTGCCACATATAGTGGCAAATCGTCCGCATACAAAGATACCCGGTGTTCTTCTCCTCCTTTAAGTACTCCCCTCCACTTCTTGGAACCCCTCAACGCTATCGCCAGGGGCTCAATCGCCAGTGCAAACAATAATGGGGACAGAGGGCATCCCTGCCTTGTCCCTCTATGGAGCCGAAAATATGCAGATCCCCGTCCATTCGTGACCACGCTCGCCATCGGGACCCTATACAACAGCTGCACCCATCTAACATACCCCTCTCCAAAACCAAATCTCCTCAACACCTCCCACAAATAATCCCACTCCACTCTATCAAATGCTTTCTCGGCATCCATCGCCACTACTATCTCCGTTTCCCCCTCTGGTGGGGGCATCATCATTACCCCTAACAGCCTCCGTATATTCGTGTTCAGCTGTCTCCCCTTCACAAACCCAGTTTGGAGCTCGTGGACCACCCCCGGGACACATTCCTCTATTCTCATTGCCATTACCTTGGCCAGGATCTTGGCATCTACATTTAGGAGGGAAATAGGTCTATAGGACCCGCATTGTAGCGGGTCCTTTTCCTTCTTTAAGAGAAGCGATATCGTTGCTTCAGACATAGTCGGGGGCAGTTGTCCCCTTTCCTTTGCCTCATTAAAGGTCCTACTCAATACCGGGGCGAGCAAGTCCACATGTTTTCTATAGAATTCGACTGGGAATCCATCCGGTCCCGGGGCCTTTCCCGCCTGCATGCTCCTAATTCCTTTCACCACTTCTTCTACCTCGATCTGTGCTCCCAGTCCCACCCTTTCCTGCTCTTCCACCTTGGGAAATTCCAGCCGATCCAAGAAGCCCATCATTCTCTCCCTTCCATCCGGGGGTTGAGCTTCATACAATTTTTTATAAAATGTCTTGAACACTCCATTCACTCTCTCCGCTCCCCGCTCCATCTCTCCTTCCTCATCCCTCACTCCCCCTATTTCCCTCGCTGCTCCCCTTTTCCTCAATTGGTGTGCCAGCAACCTGCTCGCCTTCTCCCCATATTCGTACTGTACACCCTGTGCCTTCCTCCATTGTGCCTCTGCAGTGCCCGTAGTCAGCAAGTCAAATTCTACATGTAGCCTTTGCCTTTCCCTGTACAGTCCCTCCTCCGGTGCTTCCGCATATTGTCTGTCCACCCTCAAAAGTTCTTGCAGCAACCGCTCCCGTTCCTTACTCTCCTGCTTCCCTTTATGTGCCCTTATTGATATCAGCTCCCCTCTAACCACCGCCTTCAACGCCTCCCAGACCACTCCCACCTGGACCTCCCCATTATCATTGAGTTCCAAGTACTTTTCAATGCACCCCCTCACCCTTAGACACCCCCCCTCATCTGCCATTAGTCCCATGTCCATTCTCCAGGGTGGGCGCCCTCCTGTTTCCTCCCCTATCTCCAAGTCTACCCAGTGTGGAGCGTGATCCGAAATGGCTATAGCTGTATACTCCGTTCCCCTCACCTTCGGGATCAACGCCCTTCCCAGCACAAAAAAGTCTATTCGCGAGTAGACTTTATGGACATAGGAGAAAAACGAGAACTCCTTACTCCTAGGTCTGCTAAATCTCCACGGGTCTACACCTCCCATCTGCTCCATAAAATCTTTAAGTACCTTGGCTGCTGCCGGCCTCCTTCCAGTCCTGGACTTCGACCTATCCAGCCCTGGTTCCAACACCGTATTAAAATCTCCCCCCATTATCAGCTTTCCCATCTCTAGGTCCGGAATGCGTCCTCGCATCCGCCTCATAAAATTGGCATCATCCCAGTTCGGGCCATATACGTTTACCAAAACCACCGTCTCCCCCTGTAGTTTGCCACTCACCATCACGTATCTGCCCCCGTTATCCGCCACTATAGTCTTTGCCTCGAACATTACCCGCTTCCCCACTAATATAGCCACCCCCCTGTTTTTCGCATCAAGCCCCGAATGGAACACCTGCCCCACCCATCCTTTGCGTAGCCTAACCTGGTCTATCAGTTTCAGGTGCGTTTCCTGTAACATAACCACATCTGCCTTAAGTTTCTTAAGGTGTGCGAGTACCCGTGCCCTCTTTATCGGCCCGTTCAGCCCTCTCACGTTCCACGTGATCAGCCGAGTTGGGGGGCTTCCTACCCCCCCTTGTCGATTAGCCATCCCCTTTTTCCAGCTCCTCACCCGGTTCCCACGCAGCTGTATCTCCCCCAGGCGGTGCCCCCCGCCCATCCCCTCCCATACCAGCTCCCCCCTCTCCCCAGCAGCAGCAACCCAGTAATTCCCCCCTCCCACCCCCCCCCCCCGCTAGATCCCCCGCTAGCGTAATTACTCCCCCCATGTTGCTCCCAGAAGTCAGCAAACTCTGGCCGACCTTGGCTTCCCCCGTGACCTCGGCTCGCACCGTGCAACTTCCTGCTTCCTTCCTGCTTCTCTATTCCCGCCATGATTATCATAGCGCGGGAACCAAGCCCGCGCTTCTCCCTTGGCCCCGCCACCAATGGCCAACGTCCCATCTCCTCCACATCCCCTCCTCCCCCCATCACCACCTGTGGAAGAGAGAAAAGTTACCACATCGCAGGATTAGTACATAAAACTCCTCTTTCCCCCATTTTTAACCCCCCTCTTCGCCCCCCACATTCGCCCCACCACTTTGTTCAAACGTTCTTTTTAATAACCCGCTCATTGCAGTTTTTCTTCCACAATAAAAGTCCACGCTTCATCCGCCGTCTCAAAGTAGTGGTGCCTCCCTCGATATGTGACCCACAGTCTTGCCGGTTGCAGCATTCCAAATTTTATCTTCTTTTTATGAAGCACCGCCTTGGCCCGATTAAAGCTCGCCCTCCTTCTCGCCACCTCCGCACTCCAGTCTTGATAAACGCGGATCACCGCGTTCTCCCATTTACTGCTCCGAGTTTTCTTTGCCCATCTAAGGACCATTTCTCTATCCTTAAAACGGAGGAATCTCACCACTATGGCTCTGGGAATTTCTCCTGCTCTCGGTCCTCACGCCATCACTCGGTATGCTCCCTCCACCTCCAACGGACCCGCCGGGGCCTCCGCTCCCATTAACGAGTGCAGCATCGTGCTCACATATGCCCCGACGTCCGCTCCCTCCGCACCTTCAGGAAGACCAAGAATCCTCAGGTTGTTCCTCCTTGCGTTGTGCTCCAGTGCCTCCAACCTTTCCACACATCGTTTCTGATGTGCCTCATGCGTCTCCGTCTTCACCACCAGGCCCTGTATGTCGTCCTCATTCTCGGCTGCCTTTGCCTTCACGACCCGAAGCTCCCGCTCCTGGGTCTTTTGTTCCTCCTTTAGCCCTTCGATCGCCTGTAGTATCGGGGCCAACAGCTCTTTCTTCATTTCCTTTTTGAGCTCTTCCACACAGCATTTCAAGAACTCTTGTTGTTCAGGGCCCCATGTTAAACTGCCACCTTACGACGCCATCTTGGTTTTTGCTTGCCTTCCTTGCCGCTGTTCTAAAGGATCCACTGCAATCCGGCCACTTTCTCCTCCTTTTTTCATCCGTATCCAGGGGGGATTCCCTTCTGGTTTACCGCACAGTGTTTTTAGCCGTCAAAATTGCCGTTGGGGCTCCTATCAAGAGCCTAAAAGTCCGTTTCACCGGGAGCTGCCGAAGCGTGCGACTCAGCTGGTCATCGCCGCACCCGGAAGTCCAATACGAGCCTATTCTATACAACGCACCCTCATAACTTAAGCCTTTCAACCGCAAACTGCACTTTTTGCGACAAAATAAAGAAAAGCCATTTTACTAGATGTTAGTGCACCTTTAAAAATAGATTTTCCCATAAATTAGGTCAGGCTTGTAAAGTGTGCTTCTGCGGATCAAGTACATTTTTGAAACAGCTATTAAAGATGGGCAATTGGGAACGTTTCATGTTTCCAATCTGATATTTTGCTCGACTTATACCTTGATGATAAATTCTATACAATAGAAAGCCATCTGGAACATTGGAAACCTAGACTTGGCTCTGAACACTACTTGAATTGGGTAGATGTTTATCGACTTGGTGAGTTATACATCATGAGTTGGACGCACATTTGGAGCATGAAGTGAAACTGCTCCAAATCTTACTGCTCCCGAGCCACTGAAGGAATGCTCCTAATTGCAGAGATAATCTCCATATGTTTTGTTCCTTTTGCAGAGCGATTGTCCAGAAAGCTATAAACGTCTCTAGTTCAGTGCTTTCCAAACTTTTGTATGTCATGGCATACCTCTATACTGTCAAAATAATTTTGAGGCATACCTCCTATTTTCTCGGTCTTCTTCCCTTATTAGGAACTTTGTTTTAACTTCTCCCTCTCCTTTCTCCTGTATTTTCCTTCAACGTCTCGCTGTCTCTCGCTTCTCCCAAGGTTTTTGCGCCCTTTTTGAGATTTCACTTTTTGTCCAGGTGCAATAATAATAATCTTTATTATTGTCACAGTAGGCTTACATTAACAACACTGTAATGAAGTTACTGTGAAAATCCCCAAGTTGCCACACTCTGGCGTCTGTTCGGGCACACAGAGGGAGAATTCAGAATGTCCAATTCATCTAACAAGCACGGCTTTCGGGACTTGTGGGAGGAAACCGGACCACCCGGAGGAAACCCACGCAGACATGGGGAGAACGTGCAGACGCCGCACAGACAGTGACCCAAGTGGGAATCGAAGATGGGACCCTGGCGCTGTGAAACAACAGTGCTAACCACTGTGCTGCCCAAGACCTTTTCTTCAGTTCCAAATCCCGTTGGTCACACGCAGGTGTGGCTCTTTCCCAGCAGGTGCATGCATGGGAGGCCCAAGATTCAATTGGCCTTGAAGATGCCAATCACAGAGCTGAAGACAAAGTTTAGTTTTAGTTTAATTACTTGAATTTTGAATCATTTTGAATCGTTTTTGTGGCACACTGGTGGGGGGGGGGGGGGGGGGGGGGGGGGCGGGGGGGCGGGGGTGCCTTCACGGCACACTAGGTTGCTACAGTGCAATGTTTGGGAGCCACTGCTCTAGTTCACACAATTTTAAAAAAAGGAAACATTGAGGATCCCAGATGAAGAAACAAGATTCCTGGTTCAGGGCACAGGGTTAATGGAGAACATCATCATTGATCAAGCATCAGGTATTGATCTGCATTTGACTGTACGGACATGCAAGAACTGAGAAAATCAAGGGCGTTCCACGTTTCTACGTTCCAGGGAAAGAATGGGCCAGAATATAAGATACATGAGGTGAACCTTCTTTTACAGAGTCAGAATACAAGGAAGAGGTGGAGCAATCAGGAGAATGTAACTGGGAACCTTTGATGGGAGAATCGTTGGCAGTCATAGAGCACACAAGAGAGAATTCATCAGATAGGTTGAATGTTTGGGTGGGATCATGTACCTTATTACTTTTCTCATTCTTATTTCACGGGGTGTGGGCATCACTGTAAGATCAGCATTTGTTGCCCATCCCTAATTGCCCTTGAATTGACTGACTTTCTAGACCATTTCAATTGCAGTTAAGAGATGGTGGCGTAATGGTATTATTACTGGACTAGCAATCTAGAGACACAGGGTAATTCTCTGGGGCCCGGGGTCAAATCCTACACTGGCAGATGGTGAAATTTGGATTCAATAGAAAATCTGGAAGTAAAGTCTAATGATGACCATGAAATGACCATGAAACCAATTGCTTCATTAATTCCCCTACAGAGAAGGAAATCTGCCATCCATACTTGGTCTGGTCTAGCCTACGTGTGACTCCAGACCAACAGCAAAGTGGTTGACTCATCAAATGCCCTCTGAAATGGCCGAGCAAGCCACTCAGTTAAAGGGCAATAAATGCTGGATCAGTCAGCAGCGCTCACATTCTAATGAATTTCACCATCTGCCAAGGTGGGATTGAAACCCGGGTCCCCAGAGTATTACACTGGGACTCTAGATTACTAGTCCAGCGATAATATCGCTGCCCACCGCCTCTTAATTGCCATTGAAATATTGGTTAGCATGACCTCACTCTCACATTGGTCCTTTTACTTGGCTTTGCTTTCAGCCTTTCATCGCAAATTGAGTAAAAAACTAGTGCCGGGGGTGGGCAGGGGTTAGTGAGGCATTCGGGGCTTGTGGAGGAGAGTATTCAAAATGGTTACTTGAAGCCAAACACCTGCAGAAGTATTATTTGATCTTTAGCTTCATACTTAATTTTCACATCAAAAATTCCCAAGAAATTAATGCGAGATACCTTGCCTGGAGAGGCTGCATCACACTATCCCAAAGAGAATGGCACAGATTATCATGATTTCCGGATTTGAACTCCATAGAAAGCGATTTATTTTTGTGTACATTTTATACAATTATCTGTCTGAATTTTTTTATCTCTCCTCTTCTTTATCACTCCTGAAAACACCACGATGGCTTTACAGTTTGATTTGTACAGACAGTCCTGTGGTTGCTCTTTGCTCAAGATCTCCCACTCAGTCTGTCCTCAGGTTTGTTCAGGGAAACAACAGCACTCCCTCCGCATCCGTGGCCAAGGTCAACTCAGCTCAAACCAGGGGTCAGCTTTTGTATGCCATGAGCTGAAGGAGGATTGCGGGGAAGGAGACCATTGTTTTACCAAACCTAGAGGTCTCATCATAGAGGACAGTACAGAATCCCAACCCACAAAATGGCAGGGAGCTGGGAATTGCTTGCAGAAGTGGAGGTTGAAGTGATTTTGTAATTCAAAGAATTCAAGGATTTTTACATTCAGCTTACAAATGTAAGCTTTCCCTTTTGGTCCTTCGTGAGCTGTCTGACCACACCATCCTCCTCCTACATCTCTACACTCTCATCCAGCTGGGCGTGACTGCTCCAACCTAGTTCAATTTTTATCTAGCTAACTCTATCTTCTCCTGCTCCCTGTTCATATGTTTGACTGTTCATAGCCAGAGAATCACTTGCGATGGCTTGCTGGGAGTTAAGACATGAGCAGTAGAGTTTTGGATGACCTCGGGTTTACAGAGGCTAGAATGTGGAGACCAGCCAGGCTTGCATTGGAATCATTGACTCTGGGGCTCCCTAAGTCAGGAGTGAGATTGAATATGGGATCAGAAGCTCAACTCAGGGCTGAATATGACCTCCAATTAAATATTTATCTTGCTGATTACAATGTACCATTCACCATCAGCTGATGAATCAGTTCTCTTCCATGTTAAACACTACCTGGACGAAGCGCTGAGGGTGACAAGGGGGCAGAATATACTCTGTGTGGGTGACTTCAATGTCCATCACCATGGTTAGGAATCTTATGGCAAGTAACTCACCCCCTGACCCCCCCCCAAAACCTGTCCACCATCTTCAAGGCACACATCAGGAGTGTGATGAAATATTCTCCACTTGCCGAGATGAGTGCAAATCCAAAAACACTCAAGAAGCTCAACACCATCCAGGACTAAGCAGCCCGCATGATTGCCATCCTTTCCACAGACATTCAATCCCTCCACCACTGATGAACAGTGACTGCTGTTTGTACCATCTACAAGATGCACTGCAGTAACACACCAAGGTTCCTTAGGCAGCACCTTCCAAACCCACGACCACAACCATATAGAAAGACAAGAGCAGCTGATGTGGGAACTCCGCCATCTGGAAGTTCCCCTCCAAGTCACTCACCACCCAGACTTGGAAATATATCGGCTGTTCCGTCACTGTCGCTGGATCAAAATCTTGGAACTCCCTCCATAGCAGCACAGGGGCTACACCTCAGGGGCTAGAGCAGTTCATGAAGGCAACTCACCACCACCTTCTTCAGGGCAACTAGGGATGGGTAATAAATGCTGGCCTAACCAACGACGCCCACATGCCGTAAATTAATTTTTTTTAAAGATACCTGTAATCCTCTAATTCTGGCCTCTTGTGCACCCCCAAGTTTAATCACTTCACCATTTGTCACCATGCTTTCAGCTGCCCAGGCCTCATGCTCTGGAATGTTTTTCTTCCCCTCTGCCTCTCATTCTCACTCTCCCTTTTTCAAAAATAAATTTAGAGTACCCAATTCTTTTTTTCCAATTAAAGGGGCAATTTAGCGTGGCCAATTCACCTACCCTGCACATCTTTGTTAAGTTGTGAGTATGAGATTCACGCAGACACGGGGAGAATGTGCAAACTCCACACAGACAGTGACCCTGGGCTTTGATCCAAGCTGCGTCCTCGGCGCCGCGAGGCAGCAGTGCTCACCGCTGCGTTACCGTGCTACCCGACTGTACCCTTCATTAAGATACTTCTTAAAATCTATCCCTGTGACTAGGATTTGGGCCGTCTGATGTAATATCTCCTTATGTGGCTTGGTTTCATATTTTGTTTTCTAAAGCTCCTGTGAGTGAAGTGACTTTTGTTAACAAAGCTAAAAGGTTGCTATTGTTGTACAAGTGAGATTTATGAAGTGGATACAGCAATTTGCTTTTTGGCCAGTTCTTCTGGAATTTCGATAAGAACTACAAAATTCACCAGGTTGCTGCTTTGCAATCACCGTGTGATGTGCTGCACTTCACGATGAAAATGATGAATTCTGACTGACTGCTCAATGAGGAAACAGGTGTGCCTCAACTATCTGCCAAGCACAGGAACTACAACTCTTGGAACTTGGCAAACCATATTCAAGAGCTCTGTCTTTCGCCCGTGCCTGCTCATTGGCAGCAAAGCACTTTGCTATGGCGGCTTACATCACTGTATATACCAAATGATCGTTGAAAATTAGAACAAAGAACAAAGAACAAAGAAATGTACAGCACAGGAACAGGCCCTTCGGCCCTCCAAGCCCGTGCCGACCATGCTGCCCGATTAAACTACAATCTTCTACACTTCCTGGGTCCGTATCCCTCTATTCCCATCCTATTCATGTATTTGTCAAGATGCCCCTTAAATGTCACTATTGTCCCTGCTTCCACCACCTCCTCCGGTAGCGAGTTCCAGGCACCCACTACCCTCTGCGTAAAAAACTTGCCTCGTACATCTACTCTAAACCTTGCCCCTCTCACCTTAAACCTATGCCCCCTAGTAATTGACCCCTCTACCCTGGGGAAAAGCCACTGACTATCCACTCTGTCTATGCCCCTCATAATTTTGTATACCTCTATCAGGTCTCCCCTCAACCTCCTTCGTTCCAGTGAGAACAAACCGAGTTTATTCAACCGCTCCTCATAGCTAATGCCCTCCATACCAGGCAACATTCTGGTAAATCTCTTCTGCACCCTCTCTAAAGCCTCCACATCCTTCTGGTAGTGTGGCGACCAGAATTGAACACCATACTCCAAGTGTGGCCTAACTAAGGTTCTATACAGCTGCAACATGACTTGCCAATTCTTATACTCAATGCCCCGGCCAATGAAGGCAAGCATGCCGTATGCCTTCTTGACTACCTTCTCCACCTGTGTTGCCCCTTTCAATGACCTGTGGACCTGTACTCCTAGATCTCTTTGACTTTCAATACTCTTGAGGGTTCTACCATTCACTGTATATTCCCTACCTGCATTAGACCTTCCAAAATGCATTACCTCACATTTGTCCGGATTAAACTCCATCTGCCATCTCTCCGCCCAAGTCTCCAAACAATCTAAATCCAGCTGTATCCTCCGACAGTCCTCATCGCTATCCGCAATTCCACCAACCTTTGTGTCGTTTGCAAACTTACGAATCAAACCAGTTACATTTTCCTCCAAATCATTTATATATACTTCAAAGAGCAAAGGTCCCAGCACTGATCCCTGTCGAACACCACTGGTCACAGCCCTCCAATGAGAAAAGCATCCTTCCATTGCTACTCTCTGCCTTCTATGGCCTAGCCAGTTCTGTATCCACCTTGCCAGCTCACCCCTGATCCCGTGTGACTTCACCTTTTGTACTAGTCTACCATGAGGGACCTTGTCAAAGGCCTTACTGAAGTCCATATAGACAACATCCACTGCCCTACCTGCATCAATCATCTTAGTGACCTCCTCGAAAAACTCTATCAAGTTAGTGAGACACGACCTCCCCTTCACAAAACCGTGCTGCCTCTCAATAATACGTCCATTTGCTTCCAAATGGGAGTAGATCCTGTCTCGAAGAATTCTCTCCAGTAATTTCCCTACCACTGAAGTAAGGCTCACCGGCCTCTAGTTCCCGGGATTATCCTTGCTACCCTTCTTAAACAGAGGAACAACATTGGCTATTCTCCAGTCCTCCGGGACATCCCCTGAAGACAGCGAGGATCCAAAGATTTCTGTCAAGGCCTCAGCAATTTCCTCTCCAGCCTCCTTCAGTATTCTGGGGTAGATCCCATCAGGCCCTGGGGACTTATCTACCTTAATATTTTTTAAGACACCCAACACCTCGTCTTTTTGGATCTCAATGTGACCCAGGCTATCTACACACCCTTCTCCGGACTCAACATCTACCAATTTCTTCTCTTTGGTGAATACTGATGCAAAGTATTCATTTAGTACCTCGCCCATTTCCTCTGGCTCCACACATAGATTCCCTTGCCTATCCATCAGTGGGCCAACCCTTTCCCTGGCTACCCTCTTGCTTTTTATGTACGTGTAAAAAGCCTTGGGATTTTCCTTAACCCTATTTCCCAGTGACTTTTCGTGACCCCTTCTAGCCCTCCTGACTCCTTGCTTAAGTTCCTTCCTACTTTCCTTATATTCCACGCAGGCTTCGTCTGTTCCCAGCCTTTTAGCCCTGACAAACGCCTCCTTTTTCTTTTTGACGAGGCCTACAATATCTCTCGTCATCCAAGGTTCCCGAAAATTGCCGTATTTATCCTTCTTCCTCACAGGAACATGCCGGTCCTGAATTCCTTTCAACTGCCACTTGAAAGCCTCCCACATGTCAGATGTTGATTTGCCCTCAAACATCCGCCCCCAATCTATGTTCTTCAGTTCCTGCCTAATATTGTTATAATTAGCCTTCCCCCAATTTAGCACATTCATCCTAGGACCACTCTTATCCTTGTCCACCAGTACTTTAAAACTTACTGAATTGTGGTCACTGTTACCGAAATGCTCCCCTACTGAAACATCTACCACCTGGCCGGGCTCATTCCCCAATACCAGGTCCAGTACCGCCCCTTCCCTAGTTGGACTGTCTACATATTGTTTTAAGAAGCCCTCCTGGATGCTCCTTACAAACTCCGCCCCGTCTAAGCCCCTGGCACTAAGTGAGTCCCAGTCAATATTGGGGACGTTGAAGTCTCCCATCACCACAACCCTGTTGTTTTTACTCTTTTCCAAAATCTTTCTACCTATCTGCTCCTCTATCTCCCGCTGGCTGTTGGGAGGCCTGTAGTAAACCCCCAACATTGTGACTGCACCCTTCTTATTCCTGATCTCTACCCATATAGCCTCACTGCCCTTTGAGGTGTCCTCTCGCAGTACAGCTGTGATATTCTCCCGAACCAGTAGCGCAACTCCGCCTCCCCTTTTACATCCACCTCTATCCCGCCTGAAACATCTAAATCCTGGAACGTTTAGCTGCCAATCCTGCCCTTCCCTCAACCAGGTCTCTGTAATGGCAACAACATCATAGTTCCAAGTACTAATCCAAGCTCTAAGTTCATCTGCCTTACCCGTAATACTTCTTGCATTAAAACATATGCACTTCAGGCCACCAGACCCGCTGTGTTCAGCAACATCTCCCTGTCTGCTCTGCCTCAGAGCCACACTGTCCCTATTCCCTAGTTCTCCCTCAATGCTCTCACCTTCTTAGGCCATATTATGCAATGTAAACGCCCTCATTGGTGCCATTCCTGCATTCAACTCTTACAATTACTAATTCTCAGACAAGCTACCAATGGCCAACCTTATCAAACATTCCCCAAGGTATCATAAGATGCTAATTGACAGCCCTTCAAATTTGAGAGTTAAAATAATTAGGATGAAACCCAAACTTCTAGCCAAGAACAATGTATGCTTGAACTGTAACTACAGTGCTGGTCCAACCTCAAAGCAACCTGTTATTAAACACCATTCTTGAAAAGTGGAAACAACCTGTTGCTGCTTTACTGCTCTTCCAGCCATCTTCTCCATTTAATCAATGAACTCTTTAACTGCTTGAGACAAGACACTGTGGGTCCTGAGGAGGCCAACAGGTTTTCCAAAACCTTAAACAGATTTCACGACAAAATAATCCACCACCAAATGTTCCAAGGTTGCCAGTCTTTTTTTTTTTAAGAGTACCTAATTAATTTTTTTCCAATTAAGGGGCAATTTCGCCAATCCACCTACCCTGCACATCTTTGGTTGGTGGGGGTGAGACCCACACAGACACAGGAGAATATGCTAACTCCACGCGGATTGTGACCCGGGACTGGGATCGAACCTGGGTCCTCAGCGCCATCAGACAGCAGTGCTAACCACTGCGCCACCATGCCGCCAGCGCTCTGCGAATGTTTATGATACAAGGAAAAATTTAAAATTACCATTTGCCTATATCGACAAACAACATCTTATATTTATATAAGATAACGAAACATCCCAAGGCACTTCACAGGAGAATTATAAAACAAAGTATCACACCGAGTCACATAGGGAGGTATTAGCTGGATCTTGGTCAAAGTGGATGCTTTTAAGGAGTGTCCTAAAGGAGTAAAGCAAAGTATAGAGGCAGAAAGGCAGAGGGAGAGTGCAGCCTGGATCCTCGACAACTGAAGGCATAGCCATCAATCATGAGCAATTAAAACTGGGGATACAAAAGAGGCTAGAATTAGAGAAGCACAGATATCTTGGAATTTGTTTTTGGCTTGACATGAGCATCCTGTTAGTGGCGAATACCACTCGCATTGTGAAACACTTAGTTTTACCTGTTGCTCCAATGTTTGAAATACCACGCTCTTTAGATTGATCTTAGATTAGGCTAAATGTTCGGCATAACATCGTGGGCTGAAGGGCCTGTACTGTGCTGTACTGTTCTATGTTCTATTAAATTGAAGGTGTGTAGGTTAGTTTGGTCTTAGATTAGGATAAATGGTCAGCACAACATCGTGGGCCGAAGGGCCTGTACTGTGCTGTACTGGTCTATGTTCCAGGGTAATCTGAGGTAGATTGGGCACTCTGCAGCGCCTAAAATGATGGACTTAGGCTTGTTCATGATTTTGAGCGATTTGCATCGCAAAATAATTGGATGAGGGCTGCCATTATTCTGCAAGATGCCTTTGATGCACCCTATTTCAGTGCCAGTGGGATGCTAGTGATGAGCAGTACATCCCAAAGACTGGTGAATGGTATCAATAAGCATGTCCCTTCCACTTTTCGCAATGGGCAAGTTACAGACCGTACCTAATCAGCCCCTGCTTGCAAATCTCAAAGCACAGTGTCCAATATTAGATATGATACTGTGATTGGACAATATTTGCTAAATAAATCCTCAGTGTGCTGAACATTACGCTGACAATCAATTTAAGATTGTCAATTGGGCTTGCAGTGAGATGCATTTGAGTGTACTGGAAGCTACATATATTAATACACAACGTCCTGTTCTTTGCGGACTGAAAGATCATGTACACACATTGCGCCTGTTTCAGCAAAACAAACTAAGTGACAGCCATTTGCCGTTTCATTCCTCAGTACAATGCCTTGGCCAATCAGAGCCAAACTGCCTGGTTTAAATTTCAAATAATGCTTGGCAGTTAACTGACAGTCACCATTAACAGACACATTCTCCACGACAATACCGCTACCAATCAGAGTCCACTTGCCAATCAATCAGCACACTTTTCCCATACAGAAAAAAATGTTGTCTCCCTAGGATTTGTATTCTTATAAAATGTACATTTTTTTTCAGCCATGACCCAAGAAAGTCAGTCAGACTGCAGTCTTTGCAATCACTGCATAAACAGTTAAGTACAGGAACTGAATTGACACCCCGTCCCGATAATTTTCAAACCCTGTCACGATCAATTGAGTGGGAAAGAAGGGGTAAGTGCTGACATCAAGCCTCACCCGATCGTAACACATTGCACTGGGCTTTTAATATAATGACATGCACACCTACAGACACAAGCCGTGTCAGACAAGGCCTCCTTGCCACACAGTCGCACAAAGGAAATCAAATTAGAGAGTAATACTTCTTGAAAACCAGGTGTAAAATCTTTGCCTGGGAGAAAAAATGCAAAGAGAGAAAATATAAGCTTGTTCAAGGCACTTTCTTTCCTCGGATGGCTACAAATAAAGTACCAGCTATTAATCCATATCCTTCCAATCCAGAAATTCATACTTCATATTGCTTTCTATATTTCTTTTTATAAAACCAATTTCTCAGTACATGTAACTCAGCAATACCGAGGACCATTGATGAAAACAGGGTTGATTAATTGAACATATAGCCCCTCGGAAAATAAATGGAACAATCGATATTCCAAACCAGCATTCAGTTGGACACATAGATAGAGCCATAGAAGGACCATAGAATTGCTACAGTGCAGAAGGAGCTCATTTGGCCTAGCGTGTCAGCATCAAACCTCTGAAAGAACATCCCACTACACCTCTCCATCCCTGTAACCCCACCTAACCTACACATCCTTGGACACTAAGGGACAATTTATCACGGTCAATCCACCTAACCTGCATATCTTTGGACTGTGAGAGGAAACCCACGCAGCCACGCGGAGAATGTGCAAACTCCACACAGACAGCCACCCAAACCC
Source organism: Scyliorhinus torazame (assembly GCF_047496885.1). Classification (NCBI taxonomy): domain Eukaryota; kingdom Metazoa; phylum Chordata; class Chondrichthyes; order Carcharhiniformes; family Scyliorhinidae; genus Scyliorhinus; species Scyliorhinus torazame. Next base: position 89,206,180 of record NC_092727.1, read on the forward strand.
AGAATTGAACCCGGGTCCCTGGAGCTGTGAGGCAGCAGTGCTAACCACTGTGTCACCGAGCCACCCGAGGTGCTAGGCTGAATGGCTTTGTGTCCTTCCTACATCGATTTCTATCAAGTCTTCAACTTCCCTCTGTTCCTCACTGAAGTGTCATTACCATTGTTGAGACAATGGACGCAATTCTCCCAAAGGGGATCAAAGTCCCCGAGTGAACTGTGTGTTTTCCGGCGCTCACAGTGCCGAGAAACACATGGCTATTAAACGCAACTCCCATCGAATAATGGGCCTGAATGGGGAGCGCGTGGCACATTGTCCCATTTTGTACAGTGGGGAGCTCTGCTCATGCTCCGAGGCCCCCAACAATCCCCGACCTCTCCACCACCGAATGCACTATGGGAGGGTCCCCCCCCCCCGCATCCCCCAACAATCACACCGGGCAACCCCGGTCCAATCACACGTGCGCAGAAAATGCCAGCTTGGCACCTTGGCAATGCCAGCTTGGCATCCTGGCAGTGCCCATGCCAGCTGGCAGTGTCACCTGGGCACCTTGGTAGTGCCAGGCTTGCACTGCTAGGATGCCCAGGTGGCACCACCCTGCCTAAAGGGCATGCAGCTAAGGGTCTCCAATCCCCTGGGAGACTCCCATGAGTTCCATTCCGAAATGGGGACCAGTGCTGAATGGCTTTTGCCCAAGGTCTCCGAGGCGAAGGGGTTGAATCCCAAAGCCTCAGGTATTTCGGAAATCTGCACAGTAGAGTGAGGCTTACTGCTTCGCTCTAATATACAGATTTGCCAAAAAGTGATCCCGTGTATTGAGGCCCGATTCACATCGCAACGTCTCGCGAGATCATGTTGAATCTTGCAAGGCGTTGCGAGCCTGGTAGATCCCGGAAGGGGGGTCTTCCAGCTTTCAATGGCCACGCTGCGCCACGGCAAGCGTCTTTTCGGGCACAGAGTGGCCATTGGATCGCGCCCAATGACTCAATCATTGAAAAAGACTCAACCAATCAAGCACACAGCTACCAGCCCAGGTGGAATGAGAGCTGGAAATAAAGAGAAGAGACAGTGCACTAAGGGGAAGAGAAGAAGAGAGTGAGTACACGTGAAAGAGAGCACACACACACACAGTCTGAATTCCCTCCATCTGGGAATCATTCCAATCTTTTAGGAGACGCTTCCAAGTGCTGCTTTTTGCCACAATAACATTCAGCCTGAGTTTAGTATTCTTTGACAGTTCAAACTCTTTTTTTTGCTAAACTTCACACTGTTTTATAACAGGTTCCAGACTATACTACAATTCCCCTTTTTTTCCAGGACATTCAACATAGCAAATTAATGATGTATTGTCCAACTTGCGAATTATTCAAAGCGAACACCTTGTTGACAATAAGCTATTTCACAGTTTCTCTACTTCTTCGTGTTGGTGTTTTTAACTTCTTTGCATTGACCTCTTAACCTATCCAATTGAAACAGGCTGCCGCCATCTCCCCTTGATCTTGATCGGTCAAAAATGAGAATTGTTGTTCACTTGCTACAGATTGGCCTAAGAGTTGGCAACATACCCAACTCACCATGTGTGGTTGGGAAAGTTTGTGTGCAGGTAGGTGCATATATCTATGATACTTTGTGACCAAAGCAAAATGATAATAAAATATTTTTCCAAACCACTTTCCACTTACAGCCATTATCATTAATTGCTGTTAACATTGCCATATTGAGCAAATTGTTTCCAGGAACTGAACTGTGTGACCAAAGGAAAACCAATTTTAAAAGAAAATTGCACCCAAATTGTACACAACCAGGGGATAATGTAAAACAGGTATCTTTATGATCTCCATAGAGACTAATAACTTTTAAAGAAAAATTTGAACTTCCAGGTAACAGCTTAAAAATGGCATGTCAAGATTTCACATTTTAAAGCTTTTATTGTAACAAATGATTTAAAACATTATTCACTAAACACTGTTTTCTTTTTGCAGGCAACTTGGGCAGGGTTCACGCCGTCATAAATGCCGTTGTGTTTCACAACGGCGTGAACGTGCCGCTCCCACGTCTACTTCTGGCCCCTACAGGGGGCCAGCACGGCGCTGCAGCGGTTCGCGCTGCTTAAGCTGCAGATCCAGCGCGAACTGGGCGCCGTGGGATCGGCGCATGCGTAGTTGCGCCGGCGCCAATGAGGACATGCGCAGTGGCGCCGACGCCAACGCGCGCATATGCAGTGGCCACCTTCAACGCGCCAGCCCCGGCGCAACATGGCGCAGGGCTACAGGGATCGGTGAGTAGGAAAGGAGGCCCCCAGCCACAGAGGACGGCCTCCGATCGGTGGATCACGATCGCGGGCCAGGCCACATCGGAGGCTGCCCCTCCGGGGTCGGACCCCCCCTCACCCCCCGCAGGCCGCCACCCAACCCTTATACGTCGAGGTCCCGCCGGCCCAGAGCATGTTAGAACGGCGCCAGCAGGACTCGGCTCTTTTCCTACGGCCGCTCGGCCAATCCGGGCCGGAGAATCCTCGCGCCGGCCGCGTAGAGTGGCCCGTGACCGGTGCCACGCCAACCATGCCGGCGTATTCCGCATTGCGTAGAATCACATACCGTCGTCGGGGCGGCGTGGCCCGTTCGCGAGGATTCTCCGGTCCGGCGCGCGGCTGGGAGAATTCCGTCCCTTATACTTGAAACTACAGAAGAGATTTCCCATTTAACCTTTAGCACCACCAAACGTCTCCCACTACGGTTCTACATTACCCTGTCCCTTAAGTGGATCCTTCATCCTCCAGGAACCTTTCTCAAGTTGTTCTCAGCTCCCAATGGCTTGCTACCATTTCAACTTCGAATCCCAGAACTACCTTTCACTGTGACAATTAAACCACAGATCCCTTCCTCTAACTCTGAGTTCGGCAAATCCTCCAGCATAATTTAAATCCTCATAAAATCAGTCTTCAACCTGAATGAGAGCTCCCATCTGCCTTCTGCGTGGTAAACAATAGAGTCAGCATTTTCTCTCTTAAGATGCAGTCCTGGCTGTTTCTACTTATTGCTCTCTATCTCTCAGGTGGCTGAAGACCACACAAGACAAAACTGCAAACTGTGGTCGGTCTGTGATATTCCTGGATTTATAGGGAAGCCTGTAACCCGAATGGTTTCCTCTAGCAGGGTGGCAGTGGCACAGTAGTACAATCACTGGATTAGTAATCCAGAGACCCAGGGCATGATCTGGGGACCAGGCATTTGGTGACATTTAAATTCAATAAAAATCTGGAATTAAAAGTTTAATGATGACCATGAAACCATTGTCGATTGTTGTAAAAACCCATCTGGTTCACTAATGTTCTTGAGGGAAGGAAATCTGGTATCCTTACCTGGTCTGGCCTACATGTGACTCCAGATCTACAGCAATGTGGTTGATTCTCAAACACCTCTGAAATGGAGAGCATTTAGGAATGGGCAACAAATGCTGGCCCAGCCAGCGACACCCACATCCTGTAAATGAATTTTTAAAAACATTTTCCCTTGGCAAGTTAAAATATATGAACCTTATATCTTGTGCCTTCATAGCAGTTCGAGTACAGGAGTAGGGATATCTTGCTGCTGTTATGCACCTAGAACATTGTGTGCAGTTTTGGTCTCCTTATCTAAGGAAGGATGTTTTTACTGTGGAGGGAGTTCAGCAAAGGTTTACCAGACTGATTCCTGGGATGATGGGACCGATGTATGAGTAGACATTGGGTCGGTTAGGATTATATTCACTGGAGTTTAGAAGCATGAGGGCGGGGGGGGGGAAATCTCATAGAAACCGTACAATTCTAATAGGACGAGACAGGGTAGATGCAGGAAGGGTGTTCTTGATGGTGAGAAAGTCCAGAGCCAGGGAGCACAGTTTGAGGATACAGGGTAGCCCATTTAGGACTGAGCTGAGGAGAAATTTCTTCGCCCAGAGAGTGGTAAACCTGTGGAATCCTCTGCCACAGAAAGCAGTTGAGGCCAAAATATTGTATTTTTTCAAGGAGTTACATATAGCTCTTGGGGTTAAAGGGACCAAAGGATATGGGGGGAAAGTAGGAACAGGAAGTATGATCAGCCATGATCATTGTGTGACGGAGCAGGCTCGAAGGGTCGAATGGCCTCCTCCTGCTCCTATTTTCTATGTATATCTTTCTATCTGAGTAGAAGTTATTTTTGACCCCCCAACTCCCTTTCATCTTAGAAGTAAATGGATAGTTTACAGCACCACTGTTTAAAATGCAATACCTATTATACCTTTCTGGGGCTTTGGCAGACTCAGAGACTGTGATCTATGTCTCCAAGCATAAATAACTTGTGCCTTTCTTTCAGTAAATCAATCCGAGTCTCCCTTTGATTTCTAACAATTAAACCACCCATGTTTATTGTCAGGCACACTTCAGAACAGGTCACATGACCCCCTTCATTTTCCCTATATTTAAAGACGCAGTCACAAAGTATAATAATCGTATCAACCAAATAATTGTAGCAGTATTAGCAAACCAACTGCTCATTATATATCTCGTCTCATTTTTATTTCCAGTAGCTTAAATAACGAGAAACATTAGAAGACGGGTTAAATGGGCTGTCCAATTTACACTATCACAAGTTCCCTCCAGTAACTTTCACTTTGTATATTGTGAAGGAACAGCAAATTAACAATGTAAATTGCTCGGGATTTTGTATGGGTGAAATACACATGAGCTGCATACTGAACTAAAATCCCAATACTCTGTACTTAGCAAGTACACCCCCTTTCACAGAGCACAGGCATCTCGTCGCCACCGTATGCAGTTCTGGCTCCAAATCTAAACTTGTGCGATAGACCCAATAATAGATCCAAAATATACTGTTCACGCAACAAAGACTGAATTCGGTACCTATCCGCGGTATTATTTTATTTAATTTCAGTAGTGCAGGAGTTCCCTGGCCAATTCATTTTTGTAATTGGCAGAATGGTATGGACTGCAGAACTGTAAAATCAGCTAGTGAAACCCACTGATCCATTCTGTGTCAGTTCCCCTCCCAGGGCCCACTCCTTATTATTGCGCTCAACTGAGGCATGTACTGGCCCAGTCGTGGTAATTATGACAGACACCGTTGCTAATTTTGTACCTCGACCCGACGCCTATAATACCATGGTGAACACTGCAGAAGACATGCCCATCAATCCAATTTTTCTCAACTGTCCCTCAGCATGAATTATTTATTCCAGCATCCTTGAATGAACTGCTTGATACCATTAGACGTACTTGTACAGCGCGAAAGGGAATTGAGGAATCCGGTGAAAAGATGGGGAGGGGGGATTGGAAGCAATCAAAAATGAACCAACATCTTGAAGCAATGACCTTTACCTGAGTCTAACAATTCCTACATTCAAAACAGGCAAAACAAAATCTTAGATCTTCCTGATGAACGCAATAGAAAATATCGTGATGTGAGGAACTTAAGCCAATTTCTTTGGGAAAGGAAATGTGCAAAATATGACACTTTATGAAAAGAAATTAAGATATTGATATTCAGAACTGGGGTGCGAGCTCAGGCAGACTTATTGAAGATGAGAGATTGAAGAGGAAAGATTCGAGAATTGTGTTGCTGTTCTGTGAAATGTCAAGTCGTCCTCTTCATGCCTGTTGGTTGCCACTACTCCTGGTTAAAACATCAGTCTTCAATTTAAAATTAAGGATTCATATCATATCACTACTGAGCATGAAATTCAAAATCTATTCAGAGTTCAGGATCAATAAGCGATTTTCATTTCATTTCATAGAATAGATGATATAACTTTCAGTGCAGAAGGAGGCCATTCAGCCGATTGAGTCTGCACTGGCTCTTGGAAAGAGCACCCCACTTAAGCCCACACCTCCACCCTATTCCCGTAACCCCACCTAACCCAAGGGCAATTTATCATGGGCAATCCACCTAACCCTGCACATCTTTGGACTGTGGGAGGAAACCAGAGCACCCGGAGGAAGCCCACGCAGACACAGGGAGAGCGTTCAGATTCTGCACAGACAGTGACCCAAGCCGGGAATCGAACCTGTGACCCTGGAGCTGTGAAGCAACTGTGCTAACCACTATGCTACTGTGCTGCCCCAAGGTTCCACCCCAAGAAGCACCAATTATGGAGGGTAGCTAAGTTCATCACTGTTAATAATGATTTTTAGGTCCTTTTTATCCCCCCCCCCTATTCATAATCGTGAGCTTTGCTAGCTGGGCCACCCCTAACTGTCCGGCTGGGCCATTTCAGAGGGCTTTTAAGAGTCAATCGCACCACATAGTGTTGCGGCGATGCGGAGCTAAGCCGCACGAGTCGGCAGCTCACGCTATTACGGACTTTCGGGCTCTCTAGAGGAGCTCCAACGGGAATTTTTTGAAGACGCTCCGTGTGGGAAGGGAAGAGGGACGTCCCCCTTCATTGTTTATGGACCGGACCAGAAGCGAAACGGCCAAAAAAGCGGCATTGGAGCAGCGGGAGAAGCGAGGGAAGAAAGACAAAATGGCGGCGGCCGGGGATAAAGTAGAATGCGGGCCGGAGCTGCAAGATTTCATCAAGCGCTGTTTCGAGGAGCTGCAGAAGGAGATGCTGGCGCCTATGCTGTCGGCGATTGAAGGACTAGGGATGACCCAGAAGGCCCACGAGGTAAAGATCCAGGAGGTGCAGAAAAAAGTCAATGAGAACGAGGACGAGATCTTGGGCCTGGCGGTGAGAGTGGAGGAGCACGAGGCGCTGCACAAAAGGTGGGCGGGAAGATTCGAAGACCTGGAGAACAGGTCGAGGAGAATCTTCGGATTCAGGGTCTACCTGAAGGAGTGGAGGGGGCCGATGCCGGGGCATATGCGAGCACGATGCTCGAGTCGATGATGGGCGCGGAGGCCCCTTCGAGGCCTTTGGAGCCCTCTGAAAGTTATATGGGGCACACCGGGTGCTGGCGAGGAGACCCAAGGCTAACGAGCCGCCAAGGGCGATTGTGGTGAGATTTCACCATTTCACGGACAGAGAGAGGGTCTTAAAATGGGCCAAGAAAGAGCGGAGCAGCAGGTGGGACAATGCGGAGATCCGAATATACCCGGACTGGAGCACGGAGGTTGCAAAGAGTAGAGCGGGTTTCAACCGGGCCAAGGCGGTGCTGCACCGGAAAGGAGTGAGATTCAGAATCCTGCAGCCAGCGCGACTGTGGGGCACATACAAGGATCAACACCATTATTTCGAAACGCCTGAAGAGGCGTGGACCTTTATTCAAACCGAAAAGTTGGACTCAAACTGAGGGTTTGTGAGGGTGGGGGGGATGTTTGATGGTTGTTGTATATAGGGTGTTAATCATGCGCAGGAAATGTTACACGGGCTGGGGGAGAGAGGGGGAAGGCGATGGGGGAAAAGAGACAAGGCCAGAGGGGGCGGGGTAGGCTTAGGAAAACGCAAGTTTTTTTCCCGCGCCAGGGAAGAAAGGCGGGAGGGGGAATGGAGGAACGCACACTGATTGGGAGATTCCCACACGGGGGGGGGGGGGTCAATGGGACGGCGGGGAAGCCGGGGTCAGCAGGTGTCAGCTGACTTACGGGAGTGTTATGGGGGGAGCAAAAAAGCTAGACACGGGTCTAGCGGGGGGGGAGGGGGAGGGGAAAAGGGTTGCTGCTGCACTGGCCGAAGGGGAATGGGACACAGAAGAGGTGGTCGGGGCAGGGGTCTCCCGTCTGGGGGACTGGAGGGTGAGGGCGGCTCGGGCACGGGACTGGCCTAGAAAAGGAGATGGCTAGTCGGCGGGGGGGGGGGGGGAGAGATCCCCCCCCCCCAATCCAGCTGATAACGTGCAATGTGAGGGGGCTGAAATGGGCCGGTAAAGAGGGCTCGAGTGTTCGCGCACTTAAAGGGACTGAAGGCAGACGTGGTCACGCTTCAGGAGACACACTTGAAGGTGGTGGATCAGGTCAGGTTAAGAGAGGGGTGGGTAGGACAGGTATTCCACTCGGGGCTGGACGCGAAGAACAGAGGGGGGGCAATATTGGTGGGGAAGCGGGTGTCGTTTGAGGCCAAGAATATCGTAGTGGACAATGGAGGTCGATATGTGATGGTGAGCGGTAAGTTGCAGGGGACGTGGGTGGTATTGGTAAATGTATACGCCCCGAACTGGGATGATGCTGGATTCAGGAAGCGCATGTTGGGGCGCATTCCAGACCTGGAGGTAGGAAGCTTGATAATGGGTGGGGATTTTAATACGGTGTTGGACCCAGCACTGGATCGCTCCAGAACTAGGACCGGAAAGAGGCCGGCGGCGGCCAAGGTGCTTAGGGGGTTTATGGATCAGATGGGGGGAGTGGACCCGTGGAGATTTGCCAGGCCGCAGGCCAGGGAATTTTCTTTTTTCTCCCACGTGCACAAAGCCTACTCTCGGATAGATTTTTTTGTTCTGGGCAGGGCGCTGATCCCTAAAGTGGAGGGAACGGAGTATTCGGCCATAGCCATTTCAGATCACACCCCGCACTGGGTGGAACTGGAGTTGGGAGAGGAGAGGGACCAATGCCCGCTGTGGCGGTTGGATGTGGGACTGCTGGCAGATGAGGTGGTGTGTGGGAGGGTGAGAGGGTGTATCGAAAGGTACTTGGAGGTCAACGATAACAGGGAGGTGCGGGTGGGGTGGTATGGGAGGCGCTGAAGGTGGTGATCAGGGGAGAGCTAATCTCCATCAGGGCTCACAGGGAGAAGATAGAGGGCATGGAAAGGGAGAGGCTAGTGGGGGAGATTTTAAGAGTGGACAGGAGATATGCAGAGGCCCCTGAGGAGGGATTACTTAGGGAAAGGCGACGTCTCCAGACGGAGTTTGACCTGTTGACCACAGGGAAGGCAGAGGCTCAGTGGAGGAAAGCGCAGGGGGCGACCTACGAGTATGGGGAGAAGGCGAGTCGGATGCTGGCACACCAGCTCCGTAAGAGGATGGCAGCGAGGGAAATAGGGGGAGTCAAGGATGGAAGGGGAGTACGGTGCGGAGTGCGACGAAAATAAATGAGGCATTCAAGGCCTTCTATGAGGAGCTGTACAGATCCCAGCCCCCACGGGGGAAGAGGGGATGAGACGATTCCTAGACCAACTGAGATTCCCGAGGGTGGAGGAGCAAGAGGTGGCTGGTTTGGGGGCACCAATTGGGTTGGAGGAGTTGAGCAAAGGTTTGGGGATTATGCAGGCAGGGAAGGCCCCAGGACCAGACGGGTTCCCGGTGGAGTTCTACAGGAAGTACATAGACCTGTTGGCCCCGCTGCTAGTGAGGACCTTTAATAAGGCAAGGGAGGGAGGGACCCTGCCCCCGACAATGTCGGAGGCGACGATTTCTTTGATCCGAAAGTGGGACAAGGACCCACTGCAATGTGGATCGTACAGGCCGATCTCGCTCCTCAACGTGGATTGCTGGCAAAAGTGCTGGCTACGAGGATCGAGGACTGTGTCCCGGGGGTGATTCACGAGGACCAGACGGGATTTGTAAACGGCAGGCAACTAAACACCAATGTACGGCGGCTCTTAAACGTGATAATGATGCCATCGGTGGAGGGAGAGGCGGAAATAGTGGCAGCTATGGACGCGGAGAAGGCCTTTGACCGAGTAGAGTGGGAGTACCTCTGTGAAGTGCTGCGTAGGTTTGGGTTCGGGGGAGGGTTTATTAGCTGGGTTAAGCCCCTTTACAGAGCCCCGGTGGCGAGTGTGGTTACGAATCGGCGGAGGTCGGAGTATTTTCGTCTGTACCGTGGGACGAGACAGGGGTGCCCCCTGTCCCCCCTGTTGTTTGCACGAGCAATTAAACCCTTGGCCATATCATTAAGGGAGTCTTGGAAATGGAGGGGGGTGGTCCGAGGGGTAGAGGAGCATCGAGTGTCGCTTTATGCAGATGACCTGTTGCTGTATGTGGCGGATCCAGTGGAAGGGATGGTGGAGGTCATGCAGACTCTAAGGGCATTTGGGGATTTTTCGGGTTATAAGCTTAATGTAGGGAAGAGTGAGCTTTTTTTTGTACAGGCAGGGGGCCAAGAAAGGGTGATAGGCGATCGACCGCTGAGGAGGGCGGAGGGGAGTTTTCGGTACCTGGGGATCCAGATAGCCAGGTGTTGGGGGGGTCCTACATAAACTGAATCTGACGAGACTGGTGGAGCAGATGAAGAAGGACTTCAAAAGATGGGACATGTTACCGCTCTCGCTAGCGGGTAGAGTGCAGTCGGTCAAAATGGTGATCCTTCCGATGTTTCTCTTTGTGTTTCAGTGCCTTCCCATCGTGATCACCAAGGCCTTTTTTAAGAGGGTAGGCAGGAGCATTATGGGGTTTGTGTGGGCGAATAAGACCCCGAGGGTAAGGGGAGGGTTTTTGGAGCGCAGTAGGGACCGAGAAGGGTTGGCGCTACCGAATTTGGGGAGCTACTACTGGGCAGCAAATGTGGCGATGATCCATAAGTGGGTGATAGAGGGAGAGGGGGCGGCATGGAAGAGGTTGGAGATGGCGTCCTGCAAAGGAACGAGTCTGGGGGCGCTGGTGACGGCACCGCTGCCGCTCTCGCCGTCAAGGTACACCACGAGTCCGGTGGTGGCGGCAACGCTAAAGATCTGGGGCCAGTGGAGACGGCAAAGGGGTGCAATGGGAGCCTCGGTGTGGTCCCCGATCAGGGGTAACCATCGGTTTGACCCGGGGAGGATGGACGGGGGCTTTCAGAGCTGGCATCGGGCGGGGATTAGAAGAATGGGGGACCTGTTCATTGATGGGACGTTTGCGAGTCTAGGGGCACGAGAGGAGAAGTTTGGGATACCCCCGGGAAATGCTTTCAGATACATGCAGGTGAGGGCGTTTGTGAGGCAGCAGGTGAGGGAATTCCCGTTGATCCCGGCACAGGAAATTCAAGACAGGGTGATCTCGGGCGTATGGGTGGGAGAGGGCAAGGTGTCGGCAATATACCAGGAGATGAAAGAAGAGGGGGAGGCGTTGGTGGAGGAGCTGAAGGGTAAATGGGAGGAGGAGCTGGGGGAGGAGATTGAGGAGGGGCTATGGGCTGATGCCCTAGGGAGGGTTAATTCCTCCTCCTCGTGTGCCAGGCTCAGCCTGATACAATTTAATGTGGTTCACAGAGTGCACATGACGGGGGCGAGGCTGAGTAGGTTCTTGGGGTAGAGGACAGATGTGGGAGGTGCTCAGGAAGTCCAGCGAACCATGTCCATATGTTTTGGTCATGCCCGGCACTGGAGGGGTTCTGGAGGGGAGTGGCGGGAACAATATCTAAGGTGGTGAAAGCCCGGGTCAAGCCAAGCTGGGGGCTAGCAATATTTGGAGCAGTGGGTGAGCCGGGAGTGCAGGAGGCGAAAGAGGCCGGCATTCTGGCCTTTGCGTCCCTAGTAGCCCGGCGAAGGATCTTGCTAATGTGGAAGGAGGCAAAGCCCCCCAGCGTGGAGGCCTGGATAAATGACATGGCTGGGTTCATTAAGCTGGAGAGGGTAAAGTTTGCCTTGGGAGGGTCTGCGCAGGGATTCTACAGGCGGTGGCAACCGTTCCTAGACTATCTCGCGGAGCGTTAGATGAAGGTCAGTCAGCAGCAGCAGCAGCAACCCGTGGTGGTGGGGGGGTGGGGGGGGTGGGTCTGCCTGGGGGGTATTTGAGCAAGAGAACACATGAAAGATCTGGAAAACTGGCATGGACGGGAGAAATTCAGTGTACAAAGCTCTGTCACATATCGTTTTACCATGTTTATATCTTGCTATGTGCGTTTTCTTTCTATTTTGTTACGGGGGGGGGGGGGGGGGGGGTTTGTTTGTAAGGGTGAAAAATTGTGTTAAAAATCTTCAATAAATATATATATTTTTAAAAAGAGTCAATCACATTATTGTGGATTTGGAGTCAGGCCAGACTAGGTAAGGGTGGCAGATTCCTTCCCTAAAGGAAAGATGGGTTTTTACAAAAATGAACAATGGTTTCGCAATTTGCTGGTTTTGTTGCAATTTTAATTCCAGATTTTTAGGGAATTGAAATTTCACCATCAGCCTTGGTGGGATTAGAACTTTGGTCCCCAGAGGATTACCCTGGATCACTAACCCAGTGACAATCACTGCGCCACCAGCTCTCATTAATAATAAAATGGAACTCTGGCCATGTCAATGATGCAACATTTGCTCACACTGAAATTGTATATGTTTTATTTCTATTTCGCTTGCAATGAAAGGCATTTAGAAACATCCACTTCAGTCACTTATTGAGCCCACATAAAGAGCAGCCGGCTGAATGGGAACGTCATCGACAAGATCCGGTTTTTGTTTTAAATTCCATGCTTTAGTGGAAGGTTCATAGTTGGCTATGTTGATTGATGAAGGAACTATTCATGACCTTCCAGAAGCACCATTAATTTTGCTGTCTTGAGGATGAATGGAAAATCTTGGAAAAATCAATCATTCATTGAGGTCCATTCTTCAATTATGGGAAAATAAATTGAAAATTACAGACTATTTTTCTACCGTGCCCATTATATTCCTTTTCATTATTGAGCAATGTTGGCTGCTCATTCTTGTACAGTGAATACATTTCACCCTACATTGCACATCACTACATTTACAGCCCTTATTATATCCTCTACTGCTAAAATTCACGGGGTTAGTGGAAGCTCACAGGGCCAGATTCAACACCCGTGTTGCGGGGCAGTGGGACACACGAGTAGCAGGAGTACGTTTTGTTCTCTGGAGAGTAAGGTTAAGAACATTGAGAGAGATGTTCATTGCCCGGCCTTGAGCTGTGCAACTTCCAGTATTCGCCCCACAAGGTGGTATCAATGGGCGAGATAATCCCATTCGGCCTGGCTGCAAGAGGCCGAAGGCCTGGAGAAATCCACCTAACTCGCTCAACCTCAGTTTGAAATGCAGCCTGAAATGCAATGACAGATGTCATTGTTTCATTATCATATCCATCATTTCCCTGTCATAACGAAGATTTAGGAACCTTTTGGGTTAATGACACAGCATAGCAACTGTTACAAAAAATAACAGTAACATTCCTTTTCAAAGTAACTTTATATATATATATTTATATAATCACTAGCCAGAATATGTCATGTTAAAGTGATAAAACATGTGTTGGAAAGGTTTGTGATTTAAGGTATTAAAATGAGGTGCACCAGCCACTGTGCGTTCACCTTCTTCGCATGTGGCTGATTTTTCCAGTTAGAAGCTGCCAAAGAAATTGCTGCCAACTGCTGATTCTGCCGTTCTCTCGACTAAAAGGCAGTTGAAGGGGAAGTGGAAAATATAAATCTTCTGGTCAGATGGGGTCTCAGGAGTACAGTCAAGTAGGTATCTGGGACTGTGCTTTTGAATCCAGCCCTGGCTGATGGGACAATAGAAAGCCCCTATTCTCTCTCTCTGTCAACTGCAAAGCATCCACTGTGACCAGAGTTTGGGTAAGGCCAACCAATGGTTAACGCAGCACCGAAGTCCTTCCATGTGACATGTCAGAGACTGCATGGCTGGCTGATGTGTACAATGGAAGTGCAATTCGGGTTTGATTTTAAGGTTGCAGTTAAGGCACACACTCAAGGTCACATTAGCCAGCATTACATTGTGACTGGTCCTGCTATACCATTATTGTTGAAAATACACATTGTACAGTAGATTCCAAAATGTATTTCGCCACTAACATTACTATATAATCTGCAGAGTTAGATCAATGACTGGCCTAAAGGTTAAATGCAGCTTGTGGTATTGTGCAGGGAAATAACTTGCATTTTTTAATGCCATTCATGTCCTTAGGGTGTCCTTAAGTGCACTCTATTGCTCCTGGATGTTGTTACAGATCAAACTGACCTGCTAGGGAGAATACTTTGATATAGTGGGGTTGATGGGGGGAGGGGTTGGGGAATTGTAGCAATAACAAAGGAGAAAGTAATCGGCCAGCATTTCCTGTTCCTAAACGTTATTTAGTGACTTCTACTGGGTGATGGCACAGTGGGTAGCCCTACTGCCTCACAGCGCCAGGGACCCGGGTTGGAATACGGCTTGAGGTCTGTCTGTAATGGGTTTGTAGGCCCTCCCAGTGCCTGCGTGGGATTCCTCTGGGTGATCCAGTTTCCTCCCACAGTCTAAAGACGTGCTGGTTAGGTGGATTGGCCATTTTAAATTGCCCCTTAGTTTGTGTGAGTGAGAGTGTGGCTGTGCTTGATGTGGTGTAATGCCCCACGCTATAAGCCCCTGATGACAGACTAGTGACGTGTTCTGGCAGTATAGTAAACTAAACTAGTAAAGTTGCCATAGTCTCAGATGACCATAGGCTGCTTTCCCCTTTGAGGGGGAGAGCTGACCGGTGCTGATTTAATCTGAGGATCACCACACCTCAGGTGAGGGGCAAGGTTGCGAAGGTTCATGAAGAACCTCAGCCGGTACAGGAATTGAACCTGCATCATGAAACAGCTGCCCAACCAACTGAGCTAATTAGCTACAGAAAGTCTGACTTATGGAGTGTCAGGGTGTGGAAAGGTTGAGAGAGACTGGATGGTGCAATGGAGTGTGACTTTTGAGCAGGAGAAACAACAGGCGAGAAAATTATTGGACCTGCACCTAATGTGCTCCAAAGTGTAAGGAATGGGGCTGAAATGTGATGCCTTCTGTGGAAAAATAGTCACAGTCCCTCATGTACATCCCACATGGAGCATGACCACTTTGCAAAGCACACTGGAAGGCTTCCAGTGCCTCTGGCTCTGTGATCCAACATGAATTTCTGGCTTCAGGAATGGAATAGAGAAAATAAATGTGAGAGGAAAATATAGTCGCATGAATGGACAGGTTTCCGGTCTGTTGAGTGTTCTCAGAGGCTCGGAAATTGAAAATTTCAAAAGTGAGGTTGGAAAGATTATTTGTTAAATCAGGGAATTAAAGGTTATAGAATCAAGATCAGTAGATGGAGTTATGAGCCATGATCTAACTGAATGGCAGAAGAGGCTTGAAGGGGTGAATGGCCTCCTTCTGTTCCTATGTTCCTGAGTGATCAAGTGTGTTCCCATCTCATTCTTGACTGAATGGGTGTCTGAAATTTATTCCAGGATTTCACCCCAGTGCCTCGAGTCCACCTCGTCGTCTGACTGTGTTTCAGTTAAACTTCAGATCGCTATTTAGAATCTATACCCAGAGGGTGGCACAGTGGAGTAGTGGTTAGCACTGCTGCCTCACGGCACTGAGGACCCGGCTTTGATCTCAGTCCCGGGTCACTGTCCGTCTGGATTTTTCACATTCTCTCCGCGCCTGCGCGGGTCTCACCCTTACAACCCAAAGATGTGCAGGGTAGGTGAATTGGCCATGCTAAATTGCCCCTTAATTGGGAAAAAAAAGAATTGGGTACTCTAAATTTATAAAAAAATTTAGACTCAAAAGAATCTATACCCAGATCGCACAGGGACGCTAAACCACAAAGCCAAGCTTTTAAACGGAGGTATGAGTTAGACAGCTGATTGAAACCCTTGTACAATTTCCATGACAAAATGAATTTCGACTTCAATTACTGGCTGTGATCAAGTACAATCCTAACTGCACCAAGTGACTTGCTTTTAATCTGTCGGATCATTATTATATACTTCAATGTGATATCACTTTATATCAATCCCATGATAAGTTCCCATGGCCTTGCACTGTCCACAGCCTCCATCAATTAGTTGATTTCTAGTGGCTGGTCGGGAGATGACAATTAAAACCTGGCTCAATTTGAAAATATGTGCAAATAAATAATTCAACCCTGCGCAAGTAAATAGGTTCAGGCAAAGGTTGATTCCATTGAGGTGGCAAGTCTCACTTAATTTGAAATAGCTTACACCATCAGTACATTGTTACAGCATCAGTTTTTAAAACATCATGGATCAATAATGGGTTTAATGTAGTTAGACTCAACTCAGACATGACCTCCAAACGTTGTCCCTATCCTCCACAGCTTTCATCCCTGATTTCTTCTTAAAAAGAAATTGTTTTATACTATCAAAGAGCTGATGAATTTGCTTTGGTTAAATCTGTGAACGGAACAGTCACACCTTGTGTCAAATTCCTGCAGGATGATTAACACCAAGATTCCTTGGAACTGCAAGCTTCCGCTACTGCATTAAACTATCTGTACATAAAAACAATTGGAACATCTTTGTTTAGAAACTGCAAACTACCGGGTAATGCAATTCCATCTGCAGGCGATGCAAACAGATCCACTGTGATATGGGGCTTCACATCACTGAGTTGCCCTGGTGCTGCACTTAACGGGGCCTTGCTGGTGAGGCCACTTGTGACTATTTTCAGTCCAATGCCTGGGATTCCATGTCTGTGTTCAAGCAATTGAGTTTTTCTCGTACATTAATGGCCAGACTGCAGTTCACCCGAGAGGAAATCCTGCTATTCATTCAGCTGACTATTCACATCCCATCATTTCTCCTTATTGCTTGAAGCATTGAGTGCAGGAATGGTTTTTCACGGATAAATGCAGCACCTCGGGGTCAGTCAGTGAAGCAAAAAAAAAAAATCAGCAAAAGAGAGTCATAAACGCAGTGGTAGGAGGTAGAAACCAGGCCTTATACTGATGTGAACATGTTGTGTCCTGATCAATGGAGGTGAAATAGTTACAGAGCCTTCTAAACACTGGTCTGTGTGGGGATATTGCTGCACCAATGTTTTCAGCAGCTTCAATAAATTCAATGGATAATGAATTAATGGATGGGGAACATTCATAAATTTTTTACTGTGTCATTCTGACCAATGGTTTTGTTGGAAATGGCACTTAAAAAAAAAATTCCTTCATGGGATGTGAGCGTCACTGACATTTGTGTGAGAAGGTGATATTGAGCGGCCATCTCCAGCCCATGTGGTGTAGGTACATCCATAATGCTGTTAGGAAGGTGATTCCAAGATTTTGACACAGCAACTGTGAAAAAATGGGGGTAATGGTTCCAAGCCAGGATGGTGTGATTTGGAGGGGAATTTACAGGTGTTCGCATAGGTTTGCTGCCTTTGATCTATAAGATAGTAGAGGTCCTGGGTTTGCCAGGTACTGTGGGAGGAGGCTTGGTTGAGTTGCTGCAGTGCATCTTGTCGATGGTACACACTGTGTGCTGGGAGTGGATGTGTAAGATGGTGGATGGAGAATCGATCCAGCACCATCTTTTGTTCTGGATGGTGTTGAGCTACTTCAGTATTGTTGGGAGCCTTACTCATCCAGGCAGGTGGAGGGATTTCTGTCACGCTCCTGACTTGTGACTTGACAATGGTAGACAGACTTTGAGGAGTCATCTGAGAAATCCCAGCCTCCGACCTTCTCTTGTAGCCTCAGTATTTGTATGACTAGGCCAGTTTC
Organism: Scyliorhinus torazame; assembly: GCF_047496885.1. Taxonomy (NCBI): domain Eukaryota; kingdom Metazoa; phylum Chordata; class Chondrichthyes; order Carcharhiniformes; family Scyliorhinidae; genus Scyliorhinus; species Scyliorhinus torazame. Next base: position 89,223,500 of record NC_092727.1, read on the forward strand.
ATTTCAAGTCAATAGTGACTCCCCCGGAATGTTGATGAGGTGGGATTTTGAGATGGGAATGCCACTGAATGTCACAGGTACGTGGTTAGGTACTGTCTTGTTTGAGATGCTCATGACTGGGAGGTGTTGCTAGGCTGGGTTTGAGCTCTTAATGTTCATGCATTAAATTGAATAACATGCTGAAATCCATTGGTTAGGCATGTACAAAAAGGAATGGACAGTATGCTAACAATCAATGAACACATACAGAATCAGACCAGAGGAAAGAGGAAGATAAAGAACAAACTTCAATTTCGTCATTTTTCACAACCTCAGGCTAGAAACTGAGGTTATGGGCTTGATCCAACAGTCACGATGCACCCGAAATGCAGCTCGCTGCGGCATAGCATGGCTGTGAAAGCCGGGAGACCCCGCTCGATCTACCCGGCCCGCCATGCCTCACCAGATCCAACGCAATCTCATGAGACAGGATCACATTTTGGCAAATCAGCCTATTAGAGCGAGGCAGTAAACTTCACGCTAATGTTCAAATTCCTGAGGTACCTGAGGCTTTCACCTCAGAGACCTCGGGTGAACACCGTTCAGCGCTGGTCCCCACAAATGGCGACCAGCCAGAACGGCACGCGTGGAGATCTCCCAGAGCATTGCAGGCCCCCAGTTGCATGCCCTTTGGGCAGGGTGGTGCCCTGGCACTCCTGGTGCCATCTGGACACCCTGGAAATGCCACCTGGGTGGCACTGCCATGGTGTCCAGGTGGCACTGCCAGCTGGCATGGGCATTGCCAGCTTGGCACTGCCAAGGTGCCAAGCTGGCATTTTTTGCTTGCATGCGATTGGGCTGGGGTTGCCCGGCGTGGGTGTTGGGGAGAGACAGAGGATCCTCCCATAGTGCGTTCAGACTGGGGGGGGGGGGGGGGGGGGGGTGGTGTTGAAGTTGGAGGAAGAGATCGGGGATTGTTTTGGGGCCATTAAAAATAGCTTCCCAATCTCTCACTGTAATGGGATATTCGGAGAGCAGAGCGCCTCACTGTACAAAACAGGGCTCTCCCTGAAAAAATATTTCTAATGGTTGATGTGTTGAGAACAGTTGCACAGACTTAAAGGCGATTAGTAAAAGAACCATAGGTGACATGAGGAAAATCTTTTAACGCAATAAGCAGTGAATGTTTGGATGCACCGCCTGATAGGATGGTGAAAACATATTCAGAAGCAGTCATTAAAAGGAAAGTGGATTACCACTTGAAAGAGAAACATTGCAAGGATATGGGGAAAGAGTAGGGGAGTGGGACTAACTGGATTGCTCTTATAAAGTCAAGCACAGATGTGATGTGCTATAGTATTCTATAATTCAGTGAAAGAGTATTCCTTCCAAGCCTTAATATTACCTTGAATGATTCGCACTTCCATTTGTATTTTATTTTATGAGTTATTTCAATGATTCTCAAACACACAACAGGGAAAGGGCTTAATTTTGCTCTTCAAAGAAAACACACAAGTGTTCCCTTTGAAATACCTGAGTCACTGCCTGGAAAGCTCAGCAAAGCCCTGGGCCTCTATGGGAAACAATGCATTACACTGTCTGATGGATCGGACTCCCTCTGGTAATATCTGAATGGTGCCCCCACCCCCAGTTCATCTCCTACTTCCTGTAACAACGGATCAACGTCTGTGTTCAGCAGAGGACAATAGGGCAGTCCCATGTAGGTCACGCCATGTAAAATATGGATGAGTGGCCAACTGGGTGGAATGTGCATTTCAAACTTAAAGCATTAAAAGGGGGCTGCAGGCAAATCCAGCAGAGCAGCCATATTGAGATAAAACAACCCATTTTCTATTGACAGGCGTACTTTTGCTTCACACATCAGAACAAAGACAGTTTGCGTTTAATGCTTAAAAAGAAGTCCTGGGGCATTTCACAGTAGGATAAATCAAGCAATAATTGACAATAAGCCAAAGGAGGAAATATTAGGATGAAAAGGTTGGTATCAAAGGGTTTTAATAAGTGCCTTAAAAGAAGGAAGAGAGAGAGGGAGAAAGAGAGAAAAAGAGACGTAGTGCAAGGAGAGATTCTGGGCGAATATCAGAGCTTAGGCCTCAGCTGGCTGAAGCCCAAGCTGCTACTGTCACAACCTGATGTTGTGGCGCAACATGATTTATATTAATGGCATGGTCAGTTTGTAAGTAAGCCGACAATATTTTGGCAAACATATTTCATGAAGACTATGGTCTTTAAAAAATGCAGATCATTTGAGGCAGCAAAGAAAATAGGGAGTATTTGGCATATTCCATAATTAAAATCTATCCTTTTGATCCTTACCCTAACACTGTGAGTCTAAACCACATTCATAATAAAAATTTGATCAAAGGATCTTAGAGAAGCGATATATCCCTGGTCAGAAATTATTTATTCCTTTCAGCAGGGGACTGTTTTTGAATATTCTCAGGAAGGGCACCCATTAGAGCCCTGCACAGAACGAGAACCGAAAATCAAGAAACAGACTTAAGTCGCTGCAGACAGCCTGAGATGTAAGCAATGTCCAGCGTTGGAGAACACAAGTGTTCTCGGAGGTTTGTGGTGCTGGTAGAGTTCAAAGACTTAGGGAATTGTGAAGCTATGAAAGGATTTGAAGAAGTTTGAAATTGAAGTGTTGACCAACTGGGAGTCAATATACAAAAGAAAAATACCGCAGCTTCTGAAAATCTGGAATAAAAACCAAAAATGCAGGAAATACTCAGCAGGTCAGGCATCTGTGGATAGTTTTTTTTGCAGAGTCGTGGAGACTCCAGGGAACTTCCAAAATAGTGGGCAGGATCAAGATCTGGAACTCCGTACAGAGTTGCTGCTGTTGAGCTGGTGCATAATACCTTACCAGTTATTTTATTTTATTTTTTATTTCATTTTTATTGTTACTTTTTTTTTCTTGGTATGTTTGTGTGTGCCCTTCTCTTCTATATATATCTTATTCTGTGTACATAACTGTAAATATATTTTGTTCAAAAACCCAATAAAAAACATTTATTAAAAAAAAGATCTGGAACTCCTATCCCCAGTTTTCACAGATCCTATTTTCGCCGGGAGGGAAATGTGGAGGGGAACATGACTGCCTTACGTGGGAAATCCAAGCTCAGCAGAGCCATTTGAACTCAGTGCCCATTTTCGCTTGAGCATGGGTCTTATTCTACAGTGTGGGAATTCCAAATCTTTACAAAGGACATAAATGCTTTTGAAAGATGGATAAGGTCAGTAGAATTGTAAAGCTGTCAAGTTGTTTAAATGAACAGCTCTGTAAAATTGAAAAAAAACTGCCTGCCTGTGCAAGTTGAAAAAATCTGCTCCACCAGATCCAATAGCTCTTTATTGACATAACCCTAAGTGCTATGGTTATAGCATCATTAATATTTGGCTGCTTTCCACAACATGGGTGTGATCCAACGGCCACGCTGCACCCAAAAAGCAGCTTGCCATGGTGCAGCGTGGCTGATAGAAGCCAGATGAACCCGCTCCAGGGATCTACCCAGCTCGCAACACCTCGTAAGATCTAACATGATCTCGCAAGACGTTGTACGGTCAATCCTGCCCATTGTGGGCGGGATCACTTTTTAGCAAATTTGCATATTAAAGTGAGACAGCTAGTCTTACTTTAATGTTCAGATTCACGAGATACCCGATGTGTTGGGATCTATCCCTTTCGCTTTGGAGACCTCAGACAAGTGCTGTTCAGCATTGATCCCCACGAACGAATGAGGACCAGATGGTACAGCACTCGTGGGGATCTCCCAGAGGATCTGAGGCTGCCAGTGCCGGCTGGTACCCTGATACTGCTGGTGCCACCTGGCAGTGCCAGCCTGGCACCCTGGCAGTGTAACCTGGATGCCAGCCTGGAATTGCCAAGGTGTCCAGGTGAACTGCCAGCTGGAAGGCGCACTGCCAAGAGGCCTCACTGGCATTTTCTGATGCTGGTGATCGGGCTGAGGGCACCCTGCACAGGTGTTGGGCAGTGTTGGGGGGGCCCAGGGATCCTCCCATAGTGCGTTGGGGCTGGGCGGGTCGCGTTGAGCACCTTGGAGATCGGGACGGCAATCTCTCGTTACACTGAGGAGCTCTGGCGAGCACAGCTCCTCAGTGTTGAAAACGAGTCAATGTGCAGCCTCGGCCACACATTTCCCGCTAAAGAACACTCATTCTTTTTTTTACATTTAGAGTACCCAATTATTTTTTTCCAATTAAGGGGCAATTAGCATGGCCAATCAACCTACTCTTCTGGTTGTTGGGTAAGACCCACGTGGACATGGGGAGAACGTGCAAACTCCACACAGACAGTGACCTGTGGCAGGGATCGAACCCAGGTCCCAACCGCAGTGAGGCAGCAGTGCTAACCACCCGGGTCCTCAGTGCTGTGAGGCAGTAGTGCTAACCACTGCACCACCGTGCCACCCCTGAGGCCCCTTATTCAATGTGAGTGGCATTGTATAGCCATCTGTTCCTCAGCGCTGCGAGCGCCAGGAAATAAACTGCTAAACGTGCTCAATATGGGACTTTGTTCCCGTTTAGTTGAATCGCGCCCCATATCTTTATTAGAGTGAGAATTGTAAGCACACAGTTTTATTTACCACTCAAATAGAATTAGCTTGCTTTGATGTGAGGTTATGAACGCAAATGTTTGTTTTTATACAGGATTCAGTACTTGAGAGAATTTAAATGTTTTGAATAGGCTTTCATGAATTGGAATTTTTTTTAGTGAAGTCTGTAATAGATATTTAGACCTTTAAGCTATTTATCCAAAGATGATTCCTGAGATTTGCCTATGATGGATACTGGGAGAGTTGGCGTGGAGTGTAAGGACAAAGGGAGGTGGGTGGGAAGGCATGAGTTGGCTGTATGTGGCTTAGGTGCTATAAGGGACCATGAGAATGGGTGAGGAGGTATGAGTTGGCATTATGTTGGCATAGGGGCTGTTAGAGAACATGAGGGGTGTGTGGGAGGCATGGGTTAGCCTGAAGAGTTGGGGTTAGGGTTAAAGTGAATTGTGTGTTGGGGGGGACATGGATTGGCATGTATGAGCATCCAGAGTGGGTGGGGTGGATGGTTTGAGGGATAGAGGGCCTAATGTCTAAGAAAACAACAGGACCAAAGTACCAGAGAACAAAGGTGGGCTTTTAAAACAGCCGATCACACACTCAGCTACCCCTGCAGCTCCCTCTGATCTACATCTGGAGGCGCCAGGTCGGACTCTATCCCAAACACTCCCAGAATGAAGATCCTGCCATTCAAGGCACTTTTCCCCAAAGTTGCTATCCAACTCGAGAGTAAAAATCCGTTAACTCTGTTTCACTATCCATGGTGCTGCCTGAACTATTGGACGAGCAAGCTGAGAAGTCATGGGGTCGAAGTTGATAGCTTGAATCCGGGTGACAATGGACATGTGGAACCAGATGTTACTTCTTCAGATGATGTTGTCAAAGAACAGAATAGATGAGGAATAAGAGAGGGTCAAGGATCCTTGGGGAAATCCAGAGGTAACAGTGCAAGAGGAAGGAAGAAAAACCACTGCTGAATATTTTTGGATGTAATTTGGTAGTCATGAATATGCAAAGGCAGTCCCATTCAACAGGACAACAGAGAGAGGTACGAGAGGAGGTGAGTGTGTTGGCCATGTTAAGGTTACAGGAGAGTTAAGAAGGATGAGAAGATTCAGCATACCACAGTCACAGGTTTCATTTGTAATTTGATCCGGACTATTTCAGTGCTGTGGTAGGAGCGGCAACCTCATAGAATTGTTCCGGCGCAGGAGACTGCTATTTGGCCCATTGTATCTATGCCGGCTCTCCAAATGAGCATCATGACTTAGTGCCATTCTCCTGCCTTTACCTGTACCCCTGCACATTGATTATTTGAATAGAAACATCAAATTCTCTTTTGAATGCCTCGATTGAACCCGCATCCACCACACTTCCAGGCAGTGCACTCCAGGCCCGAACCACTCACTGTGTAAAAAATGTTTTTTCTCACATCACTGTTGCCTCTTTTGCAAATCACTTTAAATCTGTGCCCTCTCGTGCTTGATCATTTTATGAGCAGGATCAATTTCTCCCTATCTTCTCTGTCCAGCCCCCTCATGAATTTGGAAGATCCCTATCAAATCTCTTCTTAGCCTTCTTCTCTCCAAGGAAAACAGCCACAACCTCTCCAATCTATCCTCATAACGGGAATTTCTCATCCCTTGAACCATTATTGTAAACTTCTTCTTCTGCATTCTCTCCAATGCATTCATATATTTCTTATAGTGTGGCACCCAGAACTGTACACAACATTCCAGCTGAGGTCTATCTAGCGTCTTGTATGAGTACAACGTAACCTCCTTGCTCTTGTACTCTATTTCCCTATTAATAAAGCCCAGAGTACTATATATTTTATTAACTGTTCGCCAGTTGAATGAAGCGGCTTGACTTTTGGATTGGGGGTAATCCACAAATTTGAGAGGTGAAAATACATTCAAGTACTTTTACAGGAAAGTTTAGAAGATTAAGATCTTCTAAGAGCAAAATGGTTGAGGGTGGATTTTTTGAGGTGGGGAATGGGACAGCAGGTTTGAAAGGAGGAAGACAGCACTGGAGAATACAGCATTGACAAGCAAGGGGTTAGGAAGGGAAGGTTAGCAGTTCAGTATAGGAACAGAGTTAGATGTTTACAGCATGGAAACAGGGCCTTCGGCCCAGCTTGTCCATGCCGCCCAGTTTCTATCACTAAGCTGGTCCCACTTGTTCGCATTTATCCCTGTATACCCACCCTGCCCATGTAACTGTCCAACTGTTTTTTAAAGGAACAAATTGTAGCCGTCCCTACCACTGCGTCGGGCAGCTCATTCCAGATGCTCACCACCCTCTGTGTGAAGAAATTTCCCCTCTGGTCTCTTTTGTATCTCTCCCCTCTCACCTTAAACCTATGCCCTCTCGTTCTAGACTCCTCTACCTTTGAGAAAAGATGTTAACTATCTACCTTATCGATGCCCCTCATTATTTTATAGATCTCTATAAGATCACCTCTAAGCCTCCCAAACTCCAGGGAAAAAAGTCCCAGCCTATCCAGCCTCTCCTTATAGCTCAGACCATCAAGTCCCGGTAACATCCTCGTAAATCTCTTCTGCACCCTTTCTAGTTTAACAATATCCTTCCTATAGTAGGGTGACCAGAACTGAACACAGTATTCCATGTGTGGTCTTACTAATGTCTTGTACAATTTCAACAAGACGTGCCAACTCCTGTTTTCAAAATTCTGACCAATAAAATCTAGCATAGTGAATGCCTTCTTCACCACCCTGTCCACCTGCGACTCCGCCTTCAAGGAGCTATGAACCTGTACCCCTAGATCTATTTGTTCTGTAACTCTCCCCAACTCCCTACGATTAACTGAGTATGTTCTGCCCTGATTTGATCTCCCAAAATGCATCACCTCACATTTATCCAAATGAAACTCCTTCTGTCATTCATCGGCCCACTGGCCCAATTGGTCAAGATCCTGTTGCAATCTTATATAACCTTCTTCACTATTTACAATGCCATCAATCTGTCACCTGCAAGCTTACTAACTATGCCTCCTACATTCTCATCCAAATAATTAATATATAATACAAATAACAGTGGACCCAACAACGGTCTCTGAGGCACACCGCTGGTCACAGGCCTCAAATTTGAAAAACAACCCTCCACAACCACCCTTTGGCTTCGGTCGTCAAACCAATTTTGTATCCAATTGGCTACCTCACCCTGGATTCCGTGAGATTTAACCTTTTGCAACAACCTACCATGCGGTACCTTGTCAAAGGCCTTGCTAAAGTCCATGTAGACAACGTCGACTGCAGTGCCCTCATCTATCTTCTTGGTTACTCTTTCAAAAAACTCAACCAAATTGGTGAGACATGGCTTTCCCCTTACAAAGTCATGCTGATTTCCCTAATTAGCCCTTGCCTGTCTAAATGCCTGTAGATCCTGTCCCTCAGAATACCTTCTAACAATTTACCCGCTACAGAAGTATGGCTAACCAGTCTTTAGTTCCCAGTCTTATCCCTACAGCCCTTCTTAAACAAGCGCACAGCATTTTCTACACTCCAATCTTCAGGCACCTCTCCTGTGGCTGCCGATGATTCAATTATCTCAACTAGGAGGCCGGCTATTTCCTCCCTAGCCTCCCACAATGTCCTGGGATACATTTTATCAGGTCCCGGGGATTTATCTATCCTGTTGTGCTTTAATACTTCCAACACCTCCTTCTCTGTAATATGTACACCCCTCAAGACATCACTTTTTATTTCCCCAATTTCCCTAACATTTGTGCCTTTCTCAACAGTAAATACTGACGAGAAATATTCATTTAGGATCTCTCTGATCCCTTGTGGATCTGCACATAGATGACCTTGTTTACCCGTTCTACCCTCTCCCTAGTCACACTTTTACCCTCTATGTATCTGTAAAAGCTCTTTGGATTTTCCTTTGCCCTATCCGCAAAGACAATCTCATGTTCCCTTTTTGCCCTCCTGATTTCTCTGTTAACTCTACTCCGACAAGCCCTGCACTCTTCAAAGGATCCATTTGATCCCAGCTGCCTATGCTCCTTCTGCCTTTTGACCATGGCCTCAATATCCCGAGTCATCCAGGGTTCCCTCATTCTACAAGCCTTACCCTTCACTCTAAGAGGAATATGCTCACCTTGAACCCTAGTTAACATCTTTTTGAAAGATTCTCACTTACCAGCTGTCCCCTTGTTAACTATCTACCTTATCGATGCCCCTCATTATTTTATAGATCTCTATAAGATCACCTCTAAGCCTCCCAAACTCCAGGGAAAAAAGTCCCAGCCTATCCAGCCTCTCCTTATAGCTCAGACCATCAAGTCCCGGTAACATCCTCGTAAATCTCTTCTGCACCCTTTCTAGTTTAACAATATCCTTCCTATAGTAGGGTGACCAGAACTGAACACAGTATTCCATGTGTGGTCTTACTAATGTCTTGTACAATTTCAACAAGACGTCCCAACTCCTGTTTTCAAAATTCTGACCAATAAAATCTAGCATAGTGAATGCCTTCTTCACCACCCTGTCCACCTGCGACTCCGCCTTCAAGGAGCTATGAACCTGTACCCCTAGATCTATTTGTTCTGTAACTCTCCCCAACTCCCTACGATTAACTGAGTATGTTCTGCCCTGATTTGATCTCCCAAAATGCATCACCTCACATTTATCCAAATGAAACTCCTTCTGTCATTCATCGGCCCACTGGCCCAATTGGTCAAGATCCTGTTGCAATCTTATATAACCTTCTTCACTATTTACAATGCCATCAATCTGTCACCTGCAAGCTTACTAACTATGCCTCCTACATTCTCATCCAAATAATTAATATATAATACAAATAACAGTGGACCCAACAACGGTCTCTGAGGCACACCGCTGGTCACAGGCCTCAAATTTGAAAAACAACCCTCCACAACCACCCTTTGGCTTCGGTCGTCAAACCAATTTTGTATCCAATTGGCTACCTCACCCTGGATTCCGTGAGATTTAACCTTTTGCAACAACCTACCATGCGGTACCTTGTCAAAGGCCTTGCTAAAGTCCATGTAGACAACGTCGACTGCAGTGCCCTCATCTATCTTCTTGGTTACTCTTTCAAAAAACTCAACCAAATTGGTGAGACATGGCTTTCCCCTTACAAAGTCATGCTGATTTCCCTAATTAGCCCTTGCCTGTCTAAATGCCTGTAGATCCTGTCCCTCAGAATACCTTCTAACAATTTACCCGCTACAGAAGTATGGCTAACCAGTCTTTAGTTCCCAGTCTTATCCCTACAGCCCTTCTTAAACAAGCGCACAGCATTTTCTACACTCCAATCTTCAGGCACCTCTCCTGTGGCTGCCGATGATTCAATTATCTCAACTAGGAGGCCGGCTATTTCCTCCCTAGCCTCCCACAATGTCCTGGGATACATTTTATCAGGTCCCGGGGATTTATCTATCCTGTTGTGCTTTAATACTTCCAACACCTCCTTCTCTGTAATATGTACACCCCTCAAGACATCACTTTTTATTTCCCCAATTTCCCTAACATTTGTGCCTTTCTCAACAGTAAATACTGACGAGAAATATTCATTTAGGATCTCTCTGATCCCTTGTGGATCTGCACATAGATGACCTTGTTTACCCGTTCTACCCTCTCCCTAGTCACACTTTTACCCTCTATGTATCTGTAAAAGCTCTTTGGATTTTCCTTTGCCCTATCCGCAAAGACAATCTCATGTTCCCTTTTTGCCCTCCTGATTTCTCTGTTAACTCTACTCCGACAAGCCCTGCACTCTTCAAAGGATCCATTTGATCCCAGCTGCCTATGCTCCTTCTGCCTTTTGACCATGGCCTCAATATCCCGAGTCATCCAGGGTTCCCTCATTCTACAAGCCTTACCCTTCACTCTAAGAGGAATATGCTCACCTTGAACCCTAGTTAACATCTTTTTGAAAGATTCTCACTTACCAGCTGTCCCCTTGGCTGCAAATAGGCACCCCCAATCAACTTTTGAAAGTTTCCGCCTAATACCCTCGAAATTGGCCTTCCCCAATTTAAAATTGTAACTTTTGGGCCAGGACTATTATTCTCCATAACTATTGGAATTATGGTCACTGGTCCCAAAGTGATCTCTGACTAACATTTTCGTCACCTGCCCTTCCTTATTCCCCAAGAGGAGGTCAAGTCTTGCCCCCTCTCTGGTCGGGCCATCCACATATTGAATAAGGAATTCTTCCTGAATACACTCGACAAATGTCTCGCCATCCAAACCTCTAGTGCTACGTCTGTCCCAGTTAATGTTGGGAAGTTAAAGTCCCCAACTATTACCACCCTGTTTTTCCAGCAGCTATCTGTAATCACTTTACATATTTGCTCCTCAAATTCCCGCTGGCTATTTGGGGGCCTGTGGTAGTCCTATCAAAGTGATCTCACCCGTCTTATTTTTCAGTTCTACCCATATAGACTCAGTGGGCGAACCCTCGGATATAATCTCTCTCTGTACTGCCGTGATAACAAAGCCTGCACCAAATTCAGTTTATTACAATTAAGTTTGTTACAGCAACTATTCAAGAGAAGCTAACCATACTTGGAGAAGGATACCTCAGCGCAGCCCTCACACAACTGGGCTATCACACTGCGCTGATCAAGCGAACATAATACACACTTTAATTCAGCAGCCTATCATAAAGGCCGCAAGCAGACCATTAATTAACCTAAATGTAGGTTCTCAAGGATATACTTTTGCTTTGGGTCATCGGTCAAATTTCCCATCAGAGCGGCACTCTGTGCATAAACACGCGCTGCAAAGGATGCTGTTCAATGTCTTTTAGATTCCCAAGTCTGCCATTTCCTCGCAAGCATGTCACGAAAGCCAAAGCATGAACTCTGGCGACATGCAAGGTCCTTCCTGCTTATACAAGAGCAAGTTTGAAAAATAGGAACGCTTTTGGCAGAGAGCCCGAGTCCATCAGCAGCAAACTCAGTGGAGAACAATTGTTCAGCACAGACACTCTCGGTGCAGAAGTCTTTCACCTAAATACCAAGTTCATACAAAATTGTTTAGTTTAACATCACAGCAGGCCAGAAAAAGATCTTGTGCCAATAATAAACACGCTGCAGTGCAACAAGGACCTTGAATGCTGCTGAAATATCAATTGGTGCATCTTGCTTTTTGCAAGAAAGTTGCAGTAATGGTGGAACATTTGCACAATAATGCTCACCAGGGAGGCCTTAACATAGAACATAGAACATACAGTGCAGAAGGAGGCCATTGGGCCCATCAAGTCTGCACCGACCCACTTAAGCCCTCACTTCCACCCTATCCCCGTAACCCAATAATACCTCCTAACCTTTTTTTGGACACTAAGGGCAATTTATCATGGCCAATCCACCTAACCTGCACGTCTTTGGACTGTGGGAGGAAACCGGAGCACCCGGTGGAAACCCATGCAGGCACGGGGAGGACGCGCAGACTCCGCACAGACAGTGACCCAGCGGGGAATCGAACGTGGGACCCTGGCGCTGTGAAGCCACAGTGCTATCCACTTCTGCTACCATGCTGCCCTAATCTTCCAGGATTTCCTTGGGTTTCTCCAGGAATTATAAATTCATCTCCTGGACTCTACTTCAGGCAACCGGGGAAAGGAAAATCATTGGGTATTTGTATGTGTGATTTTTCATTTTCTTCAAACAGATTTATTGCCTAAAAATAATGGGGGGCGGAGCTGAGTGGGTTGGAGGTGGGGGATCATGTGATTACACCTTCAAAATACATCCAACCAGAAGTGGCAGCACAAACAACTGACCGTGAAGCACCAGAAGAGACTAAATGCTTGGCTGTGTTTTTTACGTGCTCCAGCCGGGTGTATCTTGGGCAGGGGAGGGCACATAAAATGGGATGGGTGCCCATCCTACCATCTTCCCGCCCACCCCCATAATACAGAGTGGACGAGCACTAAAATCAGCAGCCCACCCACCATATTCAAATAAGCAATCAAGGGTCAATTCATCCAAACATAAGAACAAGGGAGAGGAATCAGCCTTTCAGTCCCTCCAACCTGCTCCACTATTTAATAAGATCATGGATCTGATAGTGACATCAAATCTGCATCCCCCTACCCCCGATAATCTATCATCCCCTTGCTTTCCAAGAATCTATCCACCCTTGCCTTAAAAAAATTTAAAGACTCTGCTTCCACTGCCTTATCAGGAAGTGCGTGCCAAAGTCTCACGACTCTCAGAGAAAAGAATTCTAATCTCTGTTTTAAATGAGCAACCCCTTATTTTTAAACAGACCCTAGTTCTAGATTCTCCCACAAGCGGAAACATCCTCTCCACTTCCACCCTGTCAAGACTCCTCAGGATCTTATCTGTTTCAATCAAGTCGCCTCTTGCTCTTCTAAACTTCAGCGGATACAAGCCTGGCCTGTCTAATCTTTACTCATAAGACAACCCACCCTTTCCAGGTATTAGTCTGGTGAACCTTCTCAGGACTGTTTCCAATGCATTTACATCCTTCCTTAAATAAGACCAATACTGTCCACGGTATTGCAAATGTGGTCAAACGAGTGCCCTGTACAAGTGAAGCATAACCCCCACACTTTTGTATTTCATTCTCCTAGGAATAAATTATAACATTCTCTGAACTTTCATAATTACTTGCTGTAATTGCATACTATCCTTTTGTGATCCATGCACTAGGGCACCCAGGTCCCTCCGCACCTCAGAGCTCTGCAATCTCTCACCATTTAGATAATATGCTTCTTTTTTATTCTTCTTGCCAAAATGGACAATTTCAGATTTTCCACAATATATTCCACTTGTCAGATTTTTGCCCACTCACTTAACCTACCTGTATATTTTTGTCGACTCCTTATGGCCTCTTCACAACTTAACTTCCTACCTATCTTTGTGTTATCACCAAATTTGGCAACCATCCTCCCTTCAGCCCCTTCATCCAGGTCATTTATATATGTTGTAAATAGCTGACATCCCACACTGATCCCTGTGGCACACCACTCTTTAAATCTTGTTAATGTGAAGAAGATTCATTTACACCTACTCTCTGCTTTCTGCAGCCAGTCAATCTTCTATACATGCCAACATGTTACCCCCTATAACATGAGTTTTTATTTTCCGCAATAACCTTTGCTGTAACATTTTATTAAATGCCTTCCAGAGATCTATGTACAGTACACCCGCCAGTTCCCTTTTAGCTTAGGCACATGTTACTTCCTCAAAGAACTTCATCGGTTCACCAATAAGTTGGTGTAACATAATTTCCCTTTCACAAAACCATGTTGCCTCTGCCTGATTACCTGAAGCTTATCCAATGCCCTGCTATAATTTCTTGAATAAATTTCTAACATTTCCCCTTCAACAAATGTTAAACTAACTAGCCTGTAGTTTCCTGCTTACTGTCTCCTCCCTTTTTGAATAATGGAGTTACATATGCTATCTTCCAATCTAATGGGACCTTCCCCGAATCTAGGGAGTTTTGAAAAATTAAAACAAATACATCGACTATCTCATTAAGCACCTCTTTTAGGACCCTAGGATGAAGCCAGTTGGCCGTGGTAATACACTACCCATGCCATAAAATGTTTGACATGGGCAGGAGTGGGCAGCTGATTTTAAAAATAAATTGTCAAAAGGAGGGAAGGAAGGGAAGTTGTGCTCTTTCAGGGCTGCCCTTCATCAACGTGCACACTCCCCGCACCCCGCCCCCAGATCAAACCCACCCCCATTCCTTCCTACCCATCTGCAGCTTTAAACACAACCCCTCCCCGCCCTGCCACCTTCACTGAAATGCCCAAACCCTCCTTGTCCAAGACCTGGGACTTGCCTGCTCCGGAGATCCATGGACCTTCATTCTTCTTTACCTGCCGTCCTGGAGGTGGGCAATAATGTGCTCTTGGCATTGTCAAGACGAATGGAGCTGCCACCCAATCACCCAGTGGCCCTCATTTAACCCTCCCTCAGCGGATTATTTCTTTAGGGAGGGTCAACATGGAACAGCCGGCTCCATGGCAACTTTGCTTCCAGGTTTGAGTCATCGCACCTTTCCCCTCGTTATTCAGCCCATTGTATGAGAGGCTAGTTACATACAAGTACACAACTAACCTTAATATCTGTATATCCAAATCCATAGATGGAAACTACTCCATGTACAAACACCACATCCCGCACAGGTTCCATTTTTTCCCCCTCCAAGGGTGCGATTTACCGGCCCCATCCCGCCGGAATCGGGATGGGAGGCAGCCGGTAGATCCCACGCGAGGCCTCTGCTGGATTTCCGATGGTTGTTACACCTCACGAGCGTCACGATCTGTACCCTGAACATAATGGGTGGGATTCAGACTTGCAGAGTTACAAGGAGCTTAAAAGGTCACTGAACTCGGCTGACAATGGACGGAACCAGCGCCCAGGATCTACCAGACTCGCCAAGGAGATCCCAGCCAGCCGCCAATTAGTGCTGGTCCCCAGAAACAGGGACCAGACAGAATGGCATTTGGGGTGTCTCCAAGGCGATCGGAGGCCCCCGGGTGGTTGGTATCAGGGAAGGGTGGCACTGCTGATGTCACCTTGGAACTGCCAACCTGGCATCGCTACCCAGATGCCACCCTGGCACAGCCAGGTTGCCTAGGTGGCACTACCAGGTTGGCAGGCACCTCTAATCCCTCCCAGAATGGACTCATTTTTTTTTTCATGAGATCGTGCCCGAGATATAATGGAAAACATGGGCTGGATTCTCTGGTCCCCCAGCCGTGTGTTTCTCCGTGGCGCACTGTTCGCTGGTGACGGGATTCTCTACTCCCGCCTCTTGTCAATGGGAATTCCCATTGAAGCCACCCCACGCTGCCAGGAAACCCGCTGGCAGGGGTGCAATGTCGACGGAAAAGGGAATCCCAATGACTGGAGAATTCCGGCCCAGGTTGAGTCCAATTTCACACTCGGCCTTTATTTTATTCAGCTCAGAACAGGGATTTGTTGAACACTTCCTTCAAACAAGTCTTGTCTAACACATTCATTGCAGCATGTGGAAGCCTATTACATATTAATCCACACATTTAAAACTAAGTTATTAGAATGCCAAGGTAAATTCCCAGAACAATAGGACCACAGACATTCATAGCGTGGAAGGTTTTCAGTTCATCAGATCCATATGGTAGCAAATCAGCTATTCAGTTCAATGCCACTAACAAGCTCTTGGGCTTTGGCCTGTAGACTATGACATTCCAAGTGTATGTCTGAGTGCATTTTAAATCTGATGAGGTTTTCTCCTCCACAGCCCTTTTAAGCAATAGATGTCTACAGAGCGTGGGCTAGCGTTTTACAAACCATTGGTCAGACCTCACTTGAGGTAATGGGTACAATTCTTTGATTTGATTTATGATTGTCACATGTATTAGTATACAGTGAAAAGTATTGTTTCTTGCATGCTGTACAAACAATGCACACCGTACATAGGGAAGGAAGGAGAGACTGCAGAATATTATGTTATAGTTATAGCAAGGTGTAGAGAAAGGATCAACTTAATACGAGGTAGGTCCATTCAGAAGTCTGTTGGCAGTAGTGAGTCGGTTGGTACGTGACCTCAAACTTTGATATCTTTTTCCTGATGGGAGGAGGTGGAAGAGAGTATGTCCGGGGTGAGTGGGCTCCTTAATTATGCTGGCTGCCTTTCTGAGGCAGCGGGAATTATAGATAGAGTCAATGGATGGGAGGCTGGTTTGCGTGATGGACTGGGCTACATTCACGACCTTTTGTAGTTTCCTGCGGTCTTGGGTAGAGCAAGCTCCATACCAAACTGTGATACAACCAGAAAGAATGCTTGTGCATCTGTAGACGTTGTTGAGGGTCGCAGCTGACATGCCAAATTTCCTCAGTCTTCTGAGAAAGTAGTCATTGGTCGGCTTTCTTAACTATGGGGAGACCAGGACAGGCTGTTGGTGATCTGTACACCTAAAAACCTGAAGCTCTCTACCCTTTCTACGTCGTTGCCATTGATGTAGACAGGGGCATGTTCTCCACTATGCTTCCTAAAGTCGATGATAATGGGCAGCACGGTAGCCTTGTGGATAGCACAATTGCTTCACAGCTCCAGGGTCCCAGGTTCGATTCCGGCTTGGGTCACTGTCTGTGCGGAGTCTGCACATCCTCCCCGTGTGTGCGTGGGTTTCCTCCGGGTGCTCCGGTTTCCTCCCACAGTCCAAAGATGTGCAGGTTAGGTGGATTGGCCATGATAAATTGCCCTTAGTCTCCAAAATTGCCCTTAGTGTTGAGTGGGGTTACTGGGTTATGGGGATAGGGTGGCGGTGTTGACCTTGGGTAGGGTGCTCTTTCCAAGAGCCGGTGCAGACTCGATGGGCCGAATGGCCTCCTTCTGCACTGTAATTTCTATGTAATAATCTCCTTCGTTTTGTTGACATTGAGGGAGAGATTATTGTCGTCGCACCAGTTCACCAGATTCTTTATCTTTTTCCTATACTCTGTCTCATCCTTGTTCGAAATCCGACCCACTACGGTGGCATCATCAGCAAATTTGAAGATCGAGTTGGAGGGGAATTTGGCCACACAGTCATAGGTGTATAAGGAGTGTAGTAGGGGGCTGAGGACACAACCTTGTGGGGCACCGGTGTTGAGGATGAACGTGGAGGAGGTGTTGTTGCCTATCCTTACTGATTGTGGTCTGTGGGTTAAAAAGTTCAGGATCCAGTCACAGAGGGAGGAGCCGAGGCCAAGGCAACAGAGTTTGGAGATGAGTTTCGTAGGAATGATGGTGTTGAAGGCTGAGCTGTCGTCGATAAATAGGAGTCTGACATAGGTGTCTTTGTTATCTAGGTGTTCCAGGGTAGAGTGCAGGGCCATGGAGATGGCATCTGCTGTGGACCTATTGCAGCGGTAGGCAAACTGTAGTGGATCAAGGCAATCTGGGAGGCTCGAGTTGATTCATGCCATGACTAACCTTTCGATTCTGGTCAGATTACCAGAACAAAATTCACTGGAAAGGATGTTTTTAAAATTCTTTCATGGGATGTGGGCGTCACTAGCAAGGCCAATGTTTGTTGCCCATCCCTAAATGCCCTTGAATTGAGTGGCCTGCTGCACCATTTCGGAGGGCAGTTAAGAATCAACCAAAACTAATGAAAAGAAGAGCAAGAATATAATGAAGGGGCTGAAAGAATGGAGAAAGGGAACAAAAGAAAAAATGCTGGAAAATCTCAGCAAGTCTGGCAGCATCTGTAGGGAGAGAAAAGAGCGAACGTTTCGAGTCCAATGTCTCTTTGTCAAAGAATGGAGAAAGGGAATGGTTTGAGCAGAAACTTCCTAAGATATGTAAAATATTAAATACAGTCAAGCAAAGCACAGACTATATGGCGGCACGGTAGGACATTGGGTAGCACTGTTGCTTCACAGCACCAGGGTCCCAGGTTCGATTCCGCTTGGGTCACTGTTTGTGCAGAGTCTACACGCTCTCCCCGTGTCTGCGTGGGTTTTCTCTGGGCACTCCGGTTTCCTCCCATACGTCCCGAAAGACGTGCTTGTTACGTGAATTGGGCATTCTGAATTTTCCCTCAATGTACCCGAACTGGCGCCAGAGTGTGGCGACTGGGGGAATTTCACAGTAACTTCATTGTAGTTTTAATGTAAGCCTACTTGTGACACTAATAAAGGTTATAAATAAAGATTATTATTACTTTAAATAAAGCTAGGAAAAGACCACAATTTGCATGTGAAAAGTAATATTGGGCAGAACAAAAAGAGGGATAAATGTTTGGAAAGATCTGTCACGGTGTAGTAGACTGAAAAACATTTGGAACTTAGTGTGTCAGAGGGATGTGCTGGGATTCACTGAATAACCTTTCCTCACCCTTCAATTTTACTTTCCAATTTCCTTTGTTCAAGCCCAGCTGCAGTACTAAATGCTGGCGCAATAAAGTTGTAATAATTAGCTTACGGAATAGGAGCAGAAGCAGGCCATTCGGCCCCTTGAGCGTGCTCCACCATTCAATAAGATCCTGGCTAGTCTACAGCTCAGACACTTTCTGTTTTCATCACGTGTTTGCTCTGTCTCATTAAAAAGTTGCATTCAGATAAAAGATGTATGACATGATTTAAACATGTGGAGATTGTATGCAAGCGGATTCATTCTGGGCTTCCTCCTCTGACGAATCCGTCCCTTCCATTTGCATGGAATTATTAGCCTGGTATTCAGGCCTTTCATGTACAAGAACATCACACGCATGAAGTGTGGGCGTAGGAAACAATTTACTCCGAGGAAGATGGAAGAAAATACCAACGCTGAGGATTATTATTGCTCTCAACCAGACAAGTATGGATAAAGTTCGACAGTATCATGGTCATGCACCGTGGCAGTTCATTATCAAAGATTTGGCCAGTGTCCTGATGGTAATAATACCCCTCATGCTGTAGTCAGTCTGTACGGGTCAGTGACAAGCATCCTATATAAATATAAGCTGTTATCCCAGCTTTGCGAGGCTGTGATTCACTTCTGGGGTTAATGACTGGGGCAGAAACAATGTCAATTTTCAAAATTAGAACGGCCAGAACTGATGGAGGGAAAGGGATGGAAAGGACACCACAACAGGCTGGATGAATGCAATGAAGGACTACTTGCTTGCACAGAGGGTGAACACCAACATGGACTGATCAGGTCAAATGGCTTGTTTGCATCATAAATTCTATGCATAACACTGCTTCGTGGTCAATGAACTGGCCTCAGTCACTGTGATGGTGGGAGCATTATTGATCACCTCAGTATTCCTGGGCTCGGGAAGAAAGGAAACAAATATGGGGCTCATTGACTCAAAATTCCTTTTGAGTTGCCAGATCTCAGTGGGAAATTCTAGAGGCTTCAGAAGGTTTTAATTGACTGCTGGCAGATCTCCCTCAATATTAATAATAATCACCTTTATTGTCCCAAGTAGGCATTCATTAACACTGCAATGAAGTAACTGTGAAAAACCCCTCGTCGCCACATTCCGGCGCCTGTTCGGGTACACAGAGGGAGAATTCAGAATATCCAATTCATCTGACAGCGCTTCTTTCGGGATTTGCGGGAGGAAACTGGAGCATCCGGAGGAAACCCACGTAGACACAGGGAGAACGTGCAGACTCCACACTGACAACAACCCAAGGTGGGAATCGAACCTGGGACCCTGGAGCTGTGAAGCAACAGTGCTATCACTGTGCTACCGTGCTGCCCCAATATTGTTCGCAGTTAGGATAAATTGGGTCTGATTATACCATGTGATCGTTAATGGCATTTGTCTGCTCTACTTGTACTGAGGCTGGAATTTTCCAGGCGAGTTTCCTACGGTAGAGGTGGGAAGTCTGATATTTTGCATGGCTCCCCGTCCCACTGACAGGGAACCTGCAGCGGAATTGCGGGGGAGGGGGTGGCGTTGACTTAGGCAGGACCAGAAGGTCCCGCTGCCTCACAGTGCCAGGGACCCGGGTTCAATTCCGCCCTTGGGTGACTGTATGTATGGAGTTTGCACTTTCTTCCCATGCCTGTGTCTGTTTCCTCCAGGTGCTCCGGTTTCCTCCCACAGTGCAAAGATGTGCAGGTTAGGTGGATTGGCCATGTTAAATTGTCCCATAATGTCCAAAGATGTACAGGTTAGGCGAGGTTATGGGCACAGGGCTGGGGAGTGGGCTGAGGTAGGGTCGGAATGGCCTCCCTCATCACTATAGCAATTCTATGACCCCTTGCAAGCCTCACACTTTCCCTACTCTCCGCTGCTGGGCCCCTGGCACATCTCTTTCCCCGGTTCCTAGGGCCTAGGCTCAGGAAACTTCATGCCTCTTCCAGCTACAGTAATGGTGTCCCTCATGGGACTGGAGAGCTGCTGGCCAATCAGATTAGCTGGCAGCTCTCCAAGGCGGGACTGCCTTCCGAGCGAAGGATGGAAGTCCCGCCTTATGCCAATCATGAGCATAATATGGCAGCGGTGGGGTCCCTGCCAAGGCCCCTGGTGAAAATGCATTTGTGTTTTAATAGATTAGGACAAGAGGGTTGTAAAAGGGGTTACGCAGCAGCCACAGAGCCCCAAGAGTTCTTAATCCAATTTTGGAGACACTGGCTGGGATTCTCCGGGTCCAGCCCGAGCCAACGCAATTGCGATGTCCTGCTGAATCCTGTGTTGGACTATAATATTGATTCATGCAGGGCGTTAACCTGGTCATGAGATTCCCACCAATCATAACAGGTTTCCCGACGTTCCTGCCCTGACCCGGTGGGAACATGCAAGTAGCTCGTTAGAGCTGTTTAACATTTAACTGATGGGCAGGACGCCAACTCACTGGCCATCTGGGAGGAGTCTGCCCTCCCAGCCGAGAGGCCCACTGACATGAATTGATGCTAGCCCTGTGGATCTCAGATCCTGCAGTCTGCAGACCCAGGGGTGGCAAGTGGGTAAGTACCTTCCCAACAATTGGCTCCAGGGTGCCGATGGGGAGTCCTTCTTATGAGCTCGAGGTCAGGCGGGGGGCTTGTACTGGGCTGAATGGGCTCAGGTTGGGGGTCTCTTCTGGAATGGGGTTTGTTTGGCTGCACTCACCTTTAAACAAACTAAACAATCACTCAGTATCTAAAAATTAAAGGTTTCCCATAATAAAGTGAAATGTGAAAAAGAGCCCCATTCCAGGGAAGACCCCTGACCTCAGGCAGGGGGGGCGAGGAGGGTGAATGAGGGGGATGCTCAATGGTGATCTGGGGGGGCTGAAGGGGGTTCCTGAGGGGCACCCTTGCCAGCGACCAGGGCGGGGGGGGGGGGGGGGGGGGGGGTTCTGCTAGCATTCTGGGGGAGGCTGCGGCAGATTTTTGTGATTGGTTGGCCTTTTAAAAGCACCCCCCCCCCCCCATATCTGAGGTGCTGGATCTGACAGGGGGACTAGGTCCCAACTCTCTCAGCTCCAGCGCAGACCGGGTCTGTTGGACGGCACTGAAAACCCACTTGAGGAAAATAAAATTTCAAAGTGTCATTGCATGGCACGTTGGGGTCGCTCCTCGTGCTAACGGGAATCAGTCTGGTTTTCCCACTGATGGGAGCACTTATTCGTGGATCGGGGGAAACGGGACCACTGCTCAACAAACCTGAATAAAGAGCTTCTGCTGCCTAAAGACAGGATGGTGACAGCTTGGAGCATCATCTGCAGTGTCGCACAAACCAGGGGCGCGATTCTCCACTCCCACGCCGAAGTGGCCGCGTCGTTGTGAACGCCGTCGAGGTTCATGACAGCGTGGAACGGCCCCGGTCCCGGCCGATTCAGGCCCTGACAATGGGCCAGTATCGGGGCCGCGTCATCTACACGAGCCAGGCCTTGTCGCCCGCGTAAAAGCGGTGCTGCATAGGTGACGCGGCCAGCGCCACATAACGGACGTCATCCGCGCATGCGTGGTTGCCGTCCTCTCTAAGTCCGCCCCGCAAGAAGATGGGGGACGGATCTTGTGGGGCCGAGGTCCTCCTTCAGAGAGGACGGCCGACGATCAATGGGCACCGATCGCGGGCCACCCCACATTCCAGGTGAAGCCCGGTGCAGGATCCCCCCTCGCCCCCCACACAGGCCGCCCCCCCAGCGTTCATGCACTGCCCACGACTGCAGCGACCAGGTGTGGACGGCGCCGGGGGGAACCCGCCGTTTTGGCCTGGCCGCTCGGCCCATCCGGGCCTCAGAATAGCCGGGGTGCCGGAGAATCGCCATTTTCGGTGTCTCCGGCGATTCTCCGGCCTGCGAAACTCGACCGGGCCGTTCCCGCCGCTTGGGAGAATCGCGGGAGGGCGTCGGACCGGCGTCCCCGGAAATTTTGGGGGCCCAGGCGATTCTCCCAACCGGCGTGGGAGTGGAGAATCGCGCCCCAGGAGAGGGAACTTAATGGGTTGATTCTTATAGCATTTATTTTGTGGCTGAATGTGTTGGCATGGGCTGATTATACATAGAAATGAAGGTCAATAATTACTAACTTTCTGGGGTATTTCCCTCCAGTTAGCTCACTGAGCCATCAAAGAATGCTCGGGTTTACAGCTGTGCCCCGAACATCTCTTGAACAGCTAGTGGCAGTTGACAGGTTTTCATGATTGATGACTTTGAGTAGCACTGTACAGCACATTCGTGAGGCATTCGTTCTGTGGCAACTGCTGCAACTCTTCCCTTTGAAGTTTGTAATGTGCAATCGGGAAAGAGGCAGAGGGGCTTGCGAGCCAAGATGGTTTGTTTGTGCCTGGGAAGCAGCTGTACTGGTGCTGCTATATTACGTAAATACTCATTTAGTAATGGGCAGGCATAAATGCAAGACCTTTCTGCAGCAAACCAGGAACCACTATACAAGGGTCTTCCCACTTGCTTTGCACCGACATTGGTCTATTTACACAGCCACCGAAACACGCCAGGTGGGATTCTCTCATACTGAGGCTAAGTGTTGACCCCATCGTAAACGCCGTCGCGTTTCCCGACGGCGTCAACCTGGCCTCAGGATCAGCAATTCTGGCCCATACAGGGGGCCAGCACGGCACTGGAGAAAGCTACGCCACTCCTGCTGCCGATCCCGGCGTCAACTGGGCGCCGCGGGGTCCGCGCATGCGCAGTGGTACCGGCGCCAACGCGTGCATGCGCAGTGGCTCCCTTCTCCGCCGGCCCAACGCAACATGGCGCAGGGCTAGAGGCCGGCGCAGAAGAAAGGAGGCCCCCAGCTCAAGAGTCTGGCCCGCTGATCGGTGGGCCCCGATCGCAGGCCAGGCCACAGCGGTGGCCCCCCACGAGGTCGGACCCCTCCTCCCCCCCATAGGTCGCCGCCGGCCCCTTCCACGCCGAGGTCCCGCCGGGTAAGGCCAGGTTAGAGCAGCGCCGGCGGGATTCGGCTTTTTTGGTACAGCTGCTGGGCCCATCCCAGGCGGAGTATCGCCAGGGGTGGGCCGATTGAGCGGCCCCCGACCAGCGCCACGCCGATCACGCTGGCACCAATGGTGCCGATTCTCTGCTCTGCGGAGAATCGCGCCCCAGCGTTGGGGCGGCATGGCGCGATTCGCGGCGATTCTCCAGCCCAGCCCCGGGCTGAGAGAATCCCGCCCTTTCATACATGTGCAGCCATTTTCCAAATTGGAGAAATCTTGCTTCTTCAAATCCCACAATCCTAAGACATCTGCTGCACTCAATTTTCCATCCATCTCTTCTGAAACTGGAGATTTATGTTAATGCACTGGCAATTCTTCCAGAGATAGCTATGTTCCCGTGGCTGAGTCTCATTTATCCTGTCAGTATTTTGGCATCAGTGAAATCACAGCCTAGCCTCATCGCATTCCCACACTATATGAACATACATGCACTTCCCCAAAAATGATCAAACTGCGAGACACTAAACAGCGCAGTAGGCTGGTTCCTGGGATGAGGGCATTGGTCCTGTGATTAGTGGTGAAGTAGATTGGGCCTATGCACACTGGAGTTTAAGGGAAAATGAGAGGTGATCTCGTTGGAATGTTCAAGATTCTTGCAGGGGCTTTGTTGGGTAAGCGCTTAGAGATTGTTTCCCCGAAACACTGGGGCAAAACCTCAAGGTAAGGTGTCAATCGTTTACGGCTAAGTTGGGGAGAAATTTCACTACTCTTTGGGTTGTGAATCGTTGGAATTCTCTCCCCCAGAGGTTGTGGATGCTTCATCATTGCATACATTTAAGATTGAGGTGGACAGAACTTTTGTTCAGGAAAAGTTTTTTTGGGCAGCACGGTAGCACAAGTGGATAGCACTGTGGCTTCACAGCGCCAGGGTCCCAGGTTCGATTCCCCGCTGGGTCACTGTCCGTGCGGAGTCTGCACGTTCTCCCCGTGTGTGCGTGGGTTTCCTCCGGATGCTCCGGTTTCCTCCCACAGTCCAAAGGCATGCAGGTTAGGTGGATTGGCCATGATAAATTGTCCTGAGTGAACAAAAAAGGTTAGGAGGGGTTATTGGGTTGCGGGGATAGGGTCGAAGTGAGGGCTTAAGTGGGTCGGTGCAGACTCGATGGGCCGAATGGCCTCCTTCTGCACTCTATGTTGTATGTTCTATGTTACAAAGGGTACGAGGAGAGGGCAGGAAATTGGAGTTGAGACAGGTGGTCGTCCATGTTCATACTAAATGGTGGAGCAGGGTCGATGGGCTGCATGATCTACACCTGTTCCTATTTATTATTATGTTCTTACAATACTTGCACAATAGAAATGGAATCAGTTAACAAGAAGTTAATAAATAAAATGCCCTATTCAAGATGCCCTCGTCTCTTCTCAACACATTCTTGGTAACACCGTCTCCGGTGGCGATTTACCAGGGGAACTGTCAACAGTGTTTCTATTCAATACATCTTATAGAGATGGTGTAAACTAAAGGCTATAAGTAGGCTTCAGGATTAGGTAGGCGTCTTTGAATATCATCCTGAACAAACAGTATCCAAGTCGTAACACATGACAGCAATACAGATCATTAGTAGTTCAGGAAATGAGTCTCCTGTTCGTTAAGACTGTTCTTATACTCGGGGGGCACGGTGGAGCAGTGGTTAGCACTGCTGCTTCATGGTGCCAAGGTCCCAGGATCAATCCCGGCCCTGGGCCACTGTCCATATGGAGTTTGCACAGTCTTCCCGTGTCTGCATGGGTCTCACCCCCACAACCCAAAGATGTGCAGGGTAGGTGGATTGGCCATGATAAATTGCCCCTTATATTAAGACCTTTTTTTATTTTTTTTATTATAATATTTTTATTAAGGTTTTTTAACAACACAATTTTTTCCCCTTACAAATAATAACCCCCCCCCCCACCCCGTAACAAAATAACGCAAATTCTCCCTGAGCAAGATATATACATGGCAAGATGGTAAATTTACACAGCTTTATACACTGGCTCTCGCCCATTCGTGCCAGTTTCCCCCACACTCCATGTTATCCCCCGCTCATCCGTCCCCTCCAGCAATCTCTCGTTCCCCCCTCCCCTCTCCCCCTCCCCTCTCTCTCCTCTCCTCCCCCCCCCCCCCCCCCCCCCCCCCAGGGTTGCTGCTGCTGCTGACCGACCTTCCTCTATTCTAGGAACGGTTGCCACCGCCTGTAGAACCCCTGCACAGACCCTCTCAAAGCGAACTCAATTCTCTCCAATTTTATGAACCCCGCCATGTTGTTTATCCAGGCCTCCAGGCTAGGGGGCTTCGCCTCCTTCCACAATAGCAAGACCCTTTGCCGGGCTACTAGGGACGCAAAGGCCAGAATTCCAGCCTCTTTCGCCTCCTGCACTCCCGGCTCATCCACTACTCCAAATGTTGCTCGCCCCCAGCTTGGCTTGACCTGGACTTTCACCACCTGAGATATTACTCCCGCCACTCCTCTCCAGAACCCCTCCAATGCCGGGCATGACCAAAACATATGGACATGGTTCGCCGGGCTCCCTGAACATCTTTCACATCTATCCTCTACTCCAAAGAACCTACTCAGCCTCGCCCTCATCAAATGCGCTCTGTGAACCACCTTAAATTGTCTCAGACTGAGCGTGGCACACAAGGAGGAGGTATTAACCCTGCCCAGGGCATCAGCCCATAGCCCTTCCTCAATCTCCTCCCCCAGCTCCTCCTCCCATTTACCTTTCAATTCTTCTACTAGCGCTTCCCCCTCTTCTTTCATCTCTTGGTATATTTCCGACACCTTGCCCTCCCCGACCCATACCCCCGAGATCACCCTATCTTGAACTTCTTGTGCCGGGAGCAATGGAAATTCCCTCACCTGTTGCCTCACAAAAGCCCTCACCTGCATATATCTAAATGCGTTTCCCGGGGGGTTATATTAAGACTTAATATACAGTCTTATATTAAAAGAAAGACTGTCCTTATACTCAACAGAGGTAATCACGCTTTCAGACAGCTAACACTCAACAGAAATGGCACAAAGAGAGCGAGCATTAACGGGGCCGAGGTGGAGATGGTTAGCAGTTTCAAATTCCTAGGGGTGCACATCTCCAATAATCTGCCCTGGTCCTCCCACATCGACGCTACCACCAAGAAAGCACAACAGCGCCTTTACTTCCTCAGGAAACTAAGGAAATTCGGCATGTCCACATTAACCCTTACCAACTTTTACAGATGCACCGTAGAACGCATCCTATCGGGCTGCATCACAGCCTGGTATGGCAACTGCTCGGCCCAGGACCGGAAGAAACTTCAGAGAGTCGTGAACACCGCCCAGTCCATCACACGAACCTGCCTCCCATCCATTGACTCCATTTACACCTCCCGCTACCTGCGGAAAGCGGGCAGCATAATCAAAGACCCCTCCCACCCGGCTTACTCACTCTTCCAACTTCTTCTATCGGGCAGGAGATACAGAAGTCTGAGAACACGCACAAACAGACTCAAAAACAGCTTCTTCCCCACTGTTACCAGACTTCTAAATGACCCTCTTAGGGACTGACCTCATTAACACTACACCCTGTATCCTTCATCCGTGCCAGTGCTTATGTAGTTACATTGTATATGTTGTGTTGCCCTATTATGTATTTTCTTTTATTCCCTTTTCTTCCCATGTACTTAATGATCTGTTGAGCTGCTCGCAGAAAAATACTTTTCACTGTACCTCGGTACACGTGACAATAAACAAATCCAATCCAAAATAATAATGAAGTAAAGCAGATCACTGAATGCACCTTTCATGATCTCGGAACATGCCAAAGTGCTTTATAGCCACTTAAAATATTTTTGAAGTGTAGTCGCGGTTGTAATAAAGGGAGTGCAGCAGCAAATTTGGAAGGGAAGAAAGGCCAATAGCTTTTATGTCACGTACCTTAACAAGTGCTGAACCAAACTATGTTCAGTTGTAGGAGGAGGCACTTAGAAAATTTGGTGTGAGAAAATGTCACCAATACCTATATAGTCATCACGTCATGTTGTTGACAGATTGCAGACCGTTAACAGCTATTTCTTGCCTCACAAAGGTATTCCTTCCCTGCCAACAAGTAGATGTCTACAATGGCCTATGATTTTATCTGCTCATTCACATGAGGTCAAATACCGACAGTCAGAGCTGTGCTAATGCTGATGCGTTTTTAGTTTGCCTTTGCCTGCTGGCCAGATACCAACCGGTAACGAAGATCTTCTACTGTGTGCAGATAGAATGCATCCCAGTGGCTGCAGCTCAAGATCCCGTGATAGGGAAGGTACAGGAAATGGTGCTAAACGGGGGCTAGCGGGTACACATCCTCAATTGGAACCGTATATTTCCAGAAAACTCGAGTTGACAGTACATGGCAGATGCCTGGTGTGGGGGATAAGATCAATAATTTCTCCAAACTTGTAGCAAAGAGTATTGGAACAATTACATGAAGGACACCCAGGAATAGTTTGAACGAAGGAACTCATACGGTGGTCAGCAATCAATGCCCAAATAGGGGAAAAAGCCAGTCATGTGCGGAGTTAAGGAGCGCACTTCCGATATGCCCATTGCACCCAGAGGAATTGGCCTAAAATACCATGGCAACGTCTACACATTGAGCTTGCTGGTCCATTTGAGGGGAACATGATCATGGTCGATGGAGATGCACAGTGGTCCCGATTACGTCAATGACCAAAGAACAAACCATGAAAACCTTGATGGGGTTGTCCCCAGATTTGGGAAAACAGAACAAATCGTGAGCAACAACGGTCCACAGTTTACAGTTCAGGTTTTTGAGGATTAAAGATGAGTGGTATTCAAAATATTAAGGCAGCACCTTACCACCCATCCATGACTGATTTAGCCAAAACTTTTGCCCAGTCTTTAAAGCACACTCTGAAAGCTTCATTCCATTGCCGTTTCTTGGCATATGTGGCATATTGCAACATCTTGGCCGGAATTCTCCCCCAAATGGCGGCGCGGGCCGTACCGGCGGCAAAGAGTGGCGTGAACCACTCAGGCGTCGGGCCGCCCGGAAGGTGCCGAATCCTCCACACTTCCGGGGGTTAGGCCGGTGCTGGAGTGGTTGGCTCCGCGCCAACCGGCGCCGAAGGGCCTCCGCCGGCTGGCACGAGTTGGCGCATGCGCAGGAGCGCCAGCGTGTTCTGGTGCATGCGCAGAACTGATGGCGTCATCCCTGCGCATGCGCAGGGGGTTTCTTCTCCGCGCTGGCCATCGCGGAGCTTTACACAGGCCGGCGCGGAGGGAACGAGTGTCCCCACGGCACAGGCCCGCCCGCAGATCGGTGGGCCCCGATCGCGGGCCAGGCCCCCGCACCCCCCCGAGGACTCCGCAGGCCGCCCTCAGTGCCAGGTCCCACTAGTATGGACCTTGTCCATTTCACGCCGGCGTGACCGGCCGAAAAGGGGCGGCCACTTGGCCCATCGGGGCCCGGAGAATCGCCGGGGGGGGGGGGGCCACTGCCAACGGCCCCTGACAGGCGCGGCTCTGCACGATCCCCGCCCCTGCCAAAAAACCGGCGCCAGAGAATTCGGCAGCAGGCGTCGGAGCGGCGGGGCGGGGTTCACGCAGCCCCCCGGCGATTCTCCGACCTGGCGGGGGGTCAGAGAATCCCGCCCTATACTTGCGACAGCACATAGGTCCCCAGCTTTACTAATGATGAAGAGGAAGTCAAGAACTACCTATGATTTACTCTTACGCAGGAGGCAAAAGAGATAGTACAACACAATCTGCAGTCACAGATCATGAGAAGAGCAGGTAATTCAAAGAAATTGTTGTTTAAACAAGGTGAGCAAGTGTTGGCACACAGCTCACCCACTAATGAGAAGTGGGTTCCTGCAGCTCTATTGGTTCAAACTGGTACAACCTCTGATACCGCACAAATGGGAAATGAGGCAGCGTGGAGACTACATGCAGATCAGCTTTTATCTACATGCCTCGATGTGTCAGTGCCATGTACTGAAGAACTACAAGTGGAAACACCATTCACACAGCCAGATCATGTGACTGTGACTCCTGGCCAATCCACTGAAGCAGAGATTGCCGAAGAAACCCCTGTTGCTACGTGTCTTCCTTCTGCAAAATAGCCAGTAATGCCTTCCAGGGTGGAGTCATCCAACAGATTAATGTCAAGAACAATCGAATCCCTGATGTGCGCAGGCAACCAGTGTGGAAAGAATGCCCACCGGATCGTCTTTCCTATTGATTGTATTACCACGGTGTAATAATGCCCTTGTCTATATATTTAAATGACTATGTACAAATACTATTGTTATTCATTGTGTTAGACCTTAGAAGTGAAGGGGGAGGGATGTTATCTATGTGGATTGATATTGTTGTGTTGCGGCATAGTCCTTTCAAGAGTTGAGTGACGTGATAATCTGTGATGCCATAGGCTACTTTGTGGACTTAGAGGCCATCTAGATCAAGCCTTTATACAGTTAACAACCATCACATAAACCTCTCTTGTTCATTGCATTCAACCCACGTCCTTCAGTATTTCCATTCTATTATCCTGCAAGTACCATTCACAGCAAGGACAAAGGCATTTTTTTCTTGATTTTTTTCATGCGATGTGGGCATCGGTGGCGGGGTCTTTGTTTCCCATTCCTATTCTCCCTTGAGCTGAGTGGCTGGCTGGACCATTTCCGAGGGCAGCGAAGAGTCAACCACATTGATGTGGATCTAGAGTTACCAATAGTACAGACCGGGGTGAGGACGACAGATTTCTTTCCCTAAAGTGACATTTGTGAACCAGATGGGTTTTTAATGACAATCAAAGATAGTTTAATGGTCACCATTACTAGCTTTTACATTCCAGATTCACTAAGTGAATATAAACCCTGTGGTGAACCACTGTTATTGTAGTTCCACTGTTGTTCCACTGTTACTTACAGCGCTGTATATATTCTCTGTTACTGTTTGTTCCATTGCTACTCACTGTGTTCTATATTGTTGTTCTTCCGTGGCTCCGCCCCACTGGGTGTTGTATATAGTTGACTGACCTGTAGCCCTGTCTCCAGTCTGGGTTCAGCAGCAGACAGGCTACATCTCAGACTATTAAAACCATTACTTTGTTTTCTACAACTTGCCTCGTGTGTAATTGATGGTGCATCAAACCCCACCAGTTGCCATTGTGGGATTTGAACCTGTGTCCCAAGTTTAAACTGGATTTACTAGTCAAATGCCATTACCACTAAGCTACCTTCGCTCCGCCAGGGGAACATGGATGAGCAGCAGAAGAAGAGCTGAGGCAGCAGCCGAGATGGGCACCGTTACAGAAGTGGAAGCGATGGAGAGACGATTGGGTCAGGTGGACAGCTCATGATGAAGTAGGTCACCAAGGTTTCGAGCAGCTTAATTCAGCCTCAGACAGTGACCAGGGAAGAGGCAGAGCAGTAGTTAGGGAACAGAATTTGTAGTCGGGACTGAAGAATTACTTTGATTTCCCCCCAAAACTTAACTGGATGAAATGTCAGCTCATCCAAAACTGGATGCCTAGAAGCTGAGTGACAAGTCGAAGACAGTGGAGATGTCAAGAGGGATGGGGGTGGGATGGAGCTGGATGTCATCGACGCACATGTGAAACCTGGTATATTAATCTGGTGAGAGAACACTGGCGTGTGTAAAGTGACAACACTGGGCAGGTTTCTCCGTCCCGCCGTGCCAGATTTCAAAGTTCAACACACCGTTGGGAGTCTCCATTTCTCCGGCTGGTCAATGTGGTTTCCCATTGTGGAGCAGCCCCACGCCGTCGGGAAACTCCCGGGCTGCCGGCAAAACGGAGCATCCCGACGGCAGAGAATTCAGCCCATTGTGTCATGATATCACCATTGCTGGCAGAGTAATATATTTTATGGGCTCCACTGGGCTAGTGTCAGTCAAGGAGAATATTTAAAATAATGGATCTTTCTGATCATCAATCAAAATGATCAAACAAGTTTATTTATTAGTACACAGAAAGAACAGTGCGCAAAAGATAGTATTAATAAGTTCATCAGCTATAATGAACACTGGAAAAATTCCAACAGCAATCAATGCTAATGAGATGCCGCAATCGGTCTGTTTGGTATCAATCTATTAATGACCCATAGATCACATAATAAGGGGTGTGGAAATATCAGAAAACAACTGTTTGGATTTTACTTCCCCCATCAGGCCTATTTTTGGTAGGGGTTCACGTAAAATAACGAGGGCTAGCAAGCCCACCATCGTCCTGCCCACCTATGAGTTGTCCTCCATAACATGGTAGGTGGGCAAAGCCGAAATCAGCAACCCATCAGCCATATTTTAAAAAATAACTTAATAGTTAACTGAATGCGTTAATAAGCCGATGGACCCGTATAATACCTCCAACACTATAGAACAGTTGGCATGGGCAGACAATTCAAAATATTCTTTCTCACAGCCCCCCACCTCCTCCCACCCAATCCCCTCCCCAGGGTCCCCTATAACTCCCCATCCAGGATCCTTGAATTACTTGGGTCCGGTTGGCATGGCTGCCTTCTTCGTGGCCTGATTACAGTCCTAGCAGTCCCCACTACTCAATTCAAGCACTGCTGGGACTGCTAGGGCTAGCAGCTTTTCAGGGTGGGCCTTCTTCCCACTGAGGAATGAAGCCCACACATAGCCTGTTTAGCCCGCCA
Source organism: Scyliorhinus torazame (assembly GCF_047496885.1). Classification (NCBI taxonomy): domain Eukaryota; kingdom Metazoa; phylum Chordata; class Chondrichthyes; order Carcharhiniformes; family Scyliorhinidae; genus Scyliorhinus; species Scyliorhinus torazame. The sequence continues at coordinate 89,255,615 of NC_092727.1, forward strand.
GCAGTGGGTGACTGCGGGTGGGCTTCCTTTCAATGCATTAGGAGGTAGTGCGTATAGATGTTGAAAAGTGGCAAATTAAATTTAATATGAATGAGTATCTAATACCACACATGGGGACAGGACGTATTGGATCTGGGTAAGTGAGTGCGATGTATATTTTTTATTCTTCCATAGGACGTGGGGGTCATTGGCAAGACCAGCATTTGTTGACCGCTCCTAATTGTCTATGAAGTAGTTTGCTAGGCAATTGCAGAGGGCAGTTTTGAGCCAACCACCTTTCTTTGGATCTTGGCCATGACTCACATGTAGGCCAGACCAGGTAAAAATTGTAGATTTCCTTCTCAAAAAGGAGATCAGTGAACCAGATGGATTTTTACAACAGTTAATAGTTCCATGGTGACAATTACTAACACTAGTTTTCAATTCCAGATTTTATTAACTTAATTTAAATTCCATCAGCCAACATGGTTGGATTCAAGACCATGGGACCAGAGCATTAACCTGGGCCTCTGGATTACTGGTCCAGTGACAGTACCACTGTCTACCATCTCTCCCAAGTACGTGGACTTTCAGAGGGGTTTTGGCATAGTTTTCAGCACCTCCTGCGAAAATGAAGAAATATGGTCAAAGGATGAGTTGGATTAAATCTTAGTAGAAATGAAGGAGGTGAGACTGGGAGTTAACTAATTTTTGGTTGGGTGTGAGTCCCGTGTCTCACAAGGTTTTGTCCTGGGGCAACTTTTGTTCATTGTGTACATCAATGTATTGGAAGTAGGGCTAGGAGGAGTTGTGCCAATGTCTGAAGATGATCATAAAACAGGAGACATACTAAATAACTCTGAAGACAAAAGCAATCTGCAAGGGGCTGTCGAGAATATGGTGCAATAGACAAGTGTGTGACAGATGGAATTCAATGGCAGATGACACATTTTCTTTAAGAAACAAAATGTACTTTTCACGAGAGCGAAGCAGAAAAATCAGGATGTTTCGCTCACAAAATATTCAAGTGACATGGCACGGGAATAAAGCCATACCAAAAGCCTAATGAAACACTGGGTTTTATGTTAAGAGGTCTAAGATTGATAAGTTAAGATGTAATGATAAATATGTAAAATGGAGTAAGACCAAAGTCGAAGTACCCTGTGCAGTTTGTGGGATCCAACGATGCAATCAGGAACAATGTTGAAGCAATGCAAAGGGTTTTACTGCACACTGATAAAATGCTGCCTGCTATGAGAGAATGCAGATATAAAGAAACGCTTGATAAATTTTGGCTGGTCCTGTTCGAACAGAAGAAATTATAGGACGATTCGGCAGCGGTGATGAAAATGATGAAGGGGTAGGACAGAACATATGGCATGTGGCGGTTTCCAGTGATTGGGGGTTGAGAATGAAGGGAGAGAGGATAAACACTAGCCTGCATACATTTGGCCAAACAGTCTGTCTCCATGGTAACATTCCAACACCTTCTAAGATGGGCAACATCTTCTCCCTTCTTCATCGGCAGTACCTTGGGATCAAGGAAGACTTGTTTCCACTTCAGTTTGATGGCTGTGAGGTGACTGATAAGTCAAATAAATGTTCCGCAGACCTTTCCACATGAAGGGTCGGTGTTTTTAACAATTTGTTCACTCGGTGTGACCAGCATTTGTTGCCCACGCTAATTGTACTTCAGAAGATTGTGGTGAGCTGTCTTCTTGAACCGCTGCAGTCCATGTGCTGTAGGTACAGTGCTGTTAGGATGGGGGGTTCCAGGATTTTAATCCAGTGACAGTGAAGGAATGATGAGATAGTTCCAAGTCAGGATGGCGTGTGGCTTAGAGAGGAACTTGCAGATGGTGGTGTTCCCATGCATCTGCTGTCCTTGTCCTTCTTGGTGGTAGAGGTCACAACTTTGGAAGCACTGTCTTGTGCTTCCAAGAAGTCTTGGTGAGTTGCTATTGTACACTGTAGGCAGTACACACGGCTGCCACTGTGCATCAGTGGTGGAGGGAGTAAATGTTTAAGGTGTTGGATGGATGCCAATCAAGTGGACTGCTTTGTCCAGGATGGTGTCAAGCTTCCGAATGTTGTTGGAACGGCACTCATCTAGGTAGGTGTAGAGTATTCCATCACAATCTTGACTTCTGCCTTGTAGATAGTGGACAGGCTATGGGGAGTCAGGAGGTAATTTAATCTCTGCAGAATTCCTAGCCTCTGACCTGCCCTTGTAGCTGCATCATTTATATGGCTGGTCCAGTTCAGTTTCTCGTCAATGGTAACCCCCAGGATGTTAATAGCGGGAGATTCAGTGAAGGGAATGCCACTGAATGCCAAGGGGAGATGGTTGGATTCTCTTTAGTTTGCGTTGGTCATTGCCTGGCACCTTTATAGTGAAAATGTACTTTCCACTATCAACCCAAGCCTGAAAATTGTCCAGGACATACTGCATATGGGTATGGACAACTTCAGTCTGAGGAGTCACGAATGGTGTTGAAGATTGTGCAATCATCAGTGAACATTCCAACTTAAGATGGAGGGAAGATATTTGATGAAGCAGCTGAAGATGGTTGGGCCTAGGACACTCCCCCGAGGAACTCCTGCAGTGATGTTCTGGAGCTGAAATGACTGACCTCTAAACAATGACAACCATCTTCCTTTGTGCTCGGTGTGACTCCAACCAGTGGAGCATTTTTGCCATGGTTTCCATTGACTTCAGTTTTTCTGGGGTTCGTTTATGCCACTATCAGTCAAATATTGCCTCGATGTCCAGGACAGTGACTCTCACCTCATCTCTTGAGTTCAGCACTTTTGTCCATGCTTGGGCCAAGGTTGTAATGAGATCAAGAACTGTGGCCTGGCAGAATTCAAACTGAGCATCAGTGGGAAGGCTATTTCTGAATAGGTGCTTCTTGATAGCACTGTTGACCCCGTCCACCACTTTGCTGATGATCGAGAGGAGCCTGATGGGGCGGTGATTGGTCGGACTAGATTTGTCCTGGATACATCTGGGGAATTTTCCACATTTTTTGGTAAATGCCAGTGTAGTAGCTGTTCTGAAACAGCTTGGTTAGGGGCTTGGCTAGTTCTGGAGCATCAATCTTTAAGTTGGGTATTTTTCATTTGAATGTTCCTGAATCAGCTACGGATAAAGTTGAAGGAGATGTGGGGATCCGAGTAGCCCCAACACTAAAATTATTTATTTATTGCAGAGCAGAAATGAAGGAAGCAATTAGGAGCACATCACATGTCTTATACTTAATCTGTGCCGTGCCTAGACTAGCATGTCCATTTCTTTAATCAACTAGACATATTCAAAGCTGAAGCCAGTGCAGAGAAGAGCCAGGAATCTAACCCACAGCATCAAAGGACAGGGTTAGCAAGTGAAACTGAAGAGACATGGGATTTTCAGTATTGAAGTTAGAGGTACACAAGACAGCGAACCATATATAAAAACAGACACCCAGAATGCCATTTATTAGGAACTCTGTCAGTTGCACAATGGGTCTCCGGTTAATACCGGTAAAAAGAAAATTATGGTGGATGTCAGTAAGTATTCTTCACATTAACAGTGATCAATAAGTCAAATCGACTTCTCACTAGGATCGTGGAGAAAAATCCCTAGAAAGTGATATTGCAAAGGAGCACTGTAGGATCTGTCTGAATGGACAAGCTAAGATGGCCAAAATGACAGTGACCACCTGGACTTCTCCTGATGATATGATACCGAAACTAACCTATTCATAGAATTTACAGTGCAGAAGGAGGACATTCGGCCCATCGAGTCTGCACCGGCTCTTGGAAAGAGCACCCTACCCAACCGCACACCTCCACCCTATCCCCATAGCCCAGTAACCCCACCCAACACTAAGGGCAATTTTGGACACTAAGGGCAATTTAGCATGGCCAATCCACCTAACTGCACATCTTTGGACTGTGGTAGGAAACCGGAGTACCTGGAGGAAACCCACGCACACACGGGGAGAACGTGCAGACTCCACACAGACAGTGACCCAAGCCGGGAATCGAACCTGGGACCCTGGAGCTGTGAAGCAATTGTGCTAACCACTATGCTACCATGTTGCCCTAGAGAATGTCAGCAAGTTATTTGATTCATGAGGCCATCATTAGGCTAATGCTGTGTTCACCTAATGTGGAAACCCACATGCTTTGCAGGAGCGCTCACTGGACAACAATCAGAATTATGGAGACTTCCGGGTGCGGCGATGACCAGCTGAGTCGCACGTTTCGGCAGCTCCCGGTGAAACGGACTTTTGGGCTCTTGATAGGAGCCCCAACGGCAATTTTGACGGCTAAAAACACTGTGCGGTAAACCAGAAGGGAATCCCCCCTGGATACGGATGGAAAAAGGAGGAGAAAGTGGCCGGATTGCAGTGGATCCTTTAGAACAGCGGCAAGGAAGGCAAGCAAAAACCAAGATGGCGTCGGAAGGTGGCAGTTTAACATGGGGCCCTGAACAACAAGAGTTCTTGAAATGCTGTGTGGAAGAGCTCAAAAAGGAAATGAAGAAAGAGCTGTTGGCCCCGATACTACAGGCGATCGAAGGGCTAAAGGAGGAACAAAAGACCCAGGAGCAGGAGCTTCGGGTCGTGAAGGCAAAGGCAGCCGAGAATGAGGACGACATACAGGGCCTGGTGGTGAAGACGGAGATGCATGAGGCACATCAGAAACGATGTGTGGAAAGGTTGGAGGCACTGGAGAACAACGCAAGGAGGAACAACCTGAGGATTCTTGGTCTTCCTGAAGGTGCGGAGGGAGCGGACGTCAGGGCATATGTGAGCACGATGCTGCACTCGTTAATGGGAGCGGAGGCCCCGGCGGGTCCGTTGGAGGTGGAGGGAGCATACCGAGTGATGGCGCGAGGACCGAGAGCAGGAGAAATTCCCAGAGCCATATTGGTGAGATTCCTCCGTTTTAAGGATAGAGAAATGGTCCTTAGATGGGCAAAGAAAACTCGGAGCAGCAAATGGGAGAACGCGGTGATCCGCGTTTATCAAGACTGGAGTGTGGAGGTGGCGAGAAGGAGGGCGAGCTTTAATCGGGCCAAGGCGGTGCTTCATAAAAAGAAGATATAATTTGGAATGCTGCAACCGGCAAGACTGTGGGTCACATATCGAGGGAGGCACCACTACTTTGAGACGGCGGATGAAGCGTGGACTTTTATTGTGGAAGAAAAACTGGAATGAGCGGGTTATTAAAAAGAACGTTTGAACAAAGTGGTGGGGCGAATGTGGGGGGCGAAGAGGGGGGTTAAAAAGGGGGGGAAAGAGGAGTTTTATGTACTAATCCTGTGATGTGGTAACTTTTCTCTCTTCCACAGGTGGTGATGGGGGGAGGAGGGGAGGTGGAGGAGATGGGGCGTTGGCCATTGGGGGCGGGGCCAAGGGAGAAGCGCGGGCTTGGTTCCCGCGCTATGATAATCATGGCGGGAATAGAGAAGCAGTAGGGAGGGGGCGTCGCACGGTGCGAGCCGAGGTCACGGGGAGAAGCCGAGGTCGGCCAGAGTTTGCTGACTACTGGGAGCAACATGGGGGGAGTAATTACGCTAGCGGGGGATCTAGCGGGGGGGGGGGGGGGTGGGAGGGGGGAATTACTGGGTTGCTGCTGCTGGGGAGGGGGGGGGAGCTGGTATGGGAGGGGATGGGCGGGGGGGGCACTGCCTGGGGGAGATACAGCTGCGTGGGAACCGGGTGAGGAGCTGGAAAAAGGGGATGGCTAATCGACAAGGGGGGGGTAGGAAGCCCCCCCAACCCGGCTGATCACGTGGAACGTGAGAGGGCTGAACGGGCCGATAAAGAGGGAACGGGTACTCGCACACCTTAAAAAACTTAAGGCAGATGTGGTTATGTTACAGGAAACGCACCTGAAACTGATAGACCAGGTTAGGCTACGCAAAGGATGGGTGGGGCAGGTGTTCCATTCGGGGCTAGATGCGAAAAACAGGGGGGTGGCTATATTAGTGGGGAAGCGGGTAATGTTCGAGGCAAAGACTATAGTGGCGGATAACGGGGGCAGATACGTGATGGTGAGTGGCAAACTACAGGGGGAGACGGTGGTTTTGGTAAACGTATATGCCCCGAACTGGGATGATGCCAATTTTATGAGGCGGATGCTAGGACGCATTCCGGACCTAGAGATGGGAAAGCTGATAATGGGGGGAGATTTTAATACGGCGTTGGAACCAGGGCTGGATAGGTCGAAGTCCAGGACTGGAAGGAGGCCGGCAGCAGCCAAGGTACTTAAAGATTTTATGGAGCAGATGGGAGGTGTAGACCCGTGGAGATTTAGCAGACCTAGGAGTAAGGAGTTCTCATTTTTCTCCTATGTCCATAAAGTCTACTCGGGAATAGACTTTTTTGTGCTGGGAAGGGCGTTGATCCCGAAGGTGAGGGGAACGGAGTATACGGCTATAGCCATTTCGGATCACCCTCCACACTGGGTAGATTTGGAGACAGGGGAGGAAACAGGAGGGCGCCCACCCTGGAGAATGGACATGGGACTAATGGCAGATGAGGGGGTGTGTCTAAGGGTGAGGGGGTGCATTGAAAAGTACTTGGAACTCAATGATAATGGGGAGGTCCAAGTGGGAGTGGTCTGGGAGGCGCTGAAGGCGGTGGTTAGAGGGGAGCTGATATCAATAAGGGCACATAAAGGGAAGCAGGAGAGTAAGGAACGGGAGCGGTTGCTGCAAGAACTTTTGAGGGTGGACAGACAATATGCGGAAGCACCGGAGGAGGGACTGTACAGGGAAAGGCAAAGGCTACATGTAGAATTTGACTTGCTGACTACGGGCACTGCAGAGGCACAATGGAGGAAGGCACAGGGTGTACAGTACGAATATGGGGAGAAGGCGAGCAGGTTGCTGGCACACCAATTGAGGAAAAGGGGAGCAGCGAGGGAAATAGGGGGAGTGAGGGATGAGGAAGGAGAGATGGAGCGGGGAGCGGAGAGAGTGAATGGAGTGTTCAAGTCATTTTATAAAAAATTGTATGAAGCTCAACCCCCGGATGGGAGGGAGAGAATGATGGGCTTCTTGGATCGGCTGGAATTTCCCAAGGTGGAAGAGCAGGAAAGGGTGGGACTGGGAGCACAGATCGAGGTAGAAGAAGTGGTGAAAGGAATTAGGAGCATGCAGGCGGGAAAGGCCCCGGGACCGGATGGATTCCCAGTCGAATTCTATAGAAAATATGTGGACTTGCTCGCCCCGGTATTGACGAGGACCTTTAATGAGGCAAAGGAAAGGGGACAACTGCCCCCGACTATGTCTGAAGCAACAATATCGCTTCTCTTAAAGAAGGAAAAGGACCCGTTAGACCTATTTCCCTCCTAAATGTAGATGCCAAGATCCTGGCCAAGGTAATGGCAATGAGAATAGAGGAATGTGTCCCGGGGGTGGTCCACGAGCTCCAAACTGGGTTTGTGAAGGGGAGACAGCTGAACACGAATACACGGAGGCTGTTAGGGGTAATGATGATGCCCCCACCAGAGGGGGAAACGGAGATAGTAGTGGCGATGGATGCCGAGAAAGCATTTGATAGAGTGGAGTGGGATTATTTGTGGGAGGTGTTGAGGAGATTTGGTTTTGGAGAGGGGTATGTTAGATGGGTGCAGCTGTTGTATAGGGCCCCGATGGCGAGCGTGGTCACGAATGGACGGGGATCTGCATATTTTCGGCTCCATAGAGGGACAAGGCAGGGATGCCCTCTGTCCCCATTATTGTTTGCACTGGCGATTGAGCCCCTGGCGATAGCGTTGAGGGGTTCCAAGAAGTGGAGGGGAGTACTTAGAGGAGGAGAAGAACACCGGGTATCTTTGTATGCGGACGATTTGTTACTATATGTGGCAGACCCGGCGGAGGGGATGCCAGAAATAATGCGGATACTTGGGGAGTTTGGGGATTTTTCAGGGTATAAATTGAACATGGGGAAAAGTGAGTTGTTTGTGGTGCATCCAGGGGAGCAGAGTAGAGAAATAGAGGACCTACCGCTGAGGAAGGTAACAAGGGATTTTTGTTACCTGGGGATCCAGATAGCCAAGAATTGGGGCACATTGCATAGGTTAAATTTAACGCGGTTGGTGGAACAAATGGAGGAGGATTTCAAGAGATGGGATATGGTATCCCTGTCACTGGCAGAGAGGGTGCAGGCGGTTAAGGTGGTGGTCCTCCCGAGATTCCTCTTTGTGTTTCAGTGCCTGCCGGTGGTGATCACGAAGGCTTTTTTTAAAAGGATTGAAAAGAGCATTATGGGTTTTGTGTGGGCCGGGAAGACCCCGAGAGTGAGGAAGGGATTCTTACAGCGTAGCCGGGATAGGGGGGGGGCTGGCACTACCAAGCCTAAGTGAGTATTATTAGGCCGCTAATATTTCAATGGTGAGTAAGTGGATGGGAGAGGAGGAGGGAGCGGCGTGGAAGAGATTAGAGAGGGCGTCCTGTAGGGGGACTAGCCTACAGACTATGGTGACAGCCCCATTGCCGTTCTCACCGAGGAACTACACCACAAGCCCGGTGGTGGTGGCTACACTGAAGATTTGGGGACAGTGGAGACGGCATAGGGGAAAGACTGGAGCCTTGGGGGGGTCCCCGATAAGAAACAACCATAGGTTTGCCCCGGGGGGAATGGATGGGGGATATGGAATGTGGCAAAGAGCAGGAATAACGCAACTGAAAGATCTGTTTGTGGATGGGAAGTTCGCGAGTCTGGGAGCGCTGACCGAGAAATATGGGTTGCCCCAAGGGAATGCATTCAGGTACATGCAACTGAGGGCTTTTGCGAGGCAACAGGTGAGGGAATTCCCGCAGCTCCCGACACAAGAGGTACAGGACAGAGTGATCTCAAAGACATGGGTGGGGGATGGTAAGGTGTCAGATATATATAGGGAAATGAGGGACGAAGGGGAGACTATGGTAGATGAACTAAAAGGGAAATGGGAAGAAGAGCTGGGGGAGGAGATCGAGGAGGGGCTGTGGGCAGATGCCCTAAGCAGGGTAAACTCGTCGTCCTCGTGTGCCAGGCTAAGCCTGATTCAGTTTAAGGTAGTACACAGGGCGCATATGACTGGAGCACGGCTCAGTAAATTTTTTGGGGTGGAGGATAGGTGTGCAAGGTGCTCGAGAAGCCCAGCGAATCATACCCATATGTTTTGGTCATGCCCGGCACTACAGGGGTTTTGGATGGGGGTGACAAAGGTGCTTTCAAAAGTAGTGGGGGTCCTGGTCGAACCAACCTGGGGGGTTGGCTATATTTGGGGTTGCACAAGAGCTGGGAGTGCAGGAGGCGAGAGAGGCCGATGTTTTGGCCTTTGCGTCCCTAGTAGCCCGGCGCAGGATATTGCTAATGTGGAAAGAAGCCAAGCCCCCCGGGGTGGAGACCTGGATAAATGACATGGCACGGTTTATAAAGCTAGAGCGGATTAAGTTCGTTCTAAGGGGGTCGGCTCAAGGGTTCACCAGGCGGTGGCAACCGTTCGTCGAATACCTCGCAGAAAGATAGATGGAGTGGAAAAAAGAAGGCAGCAGTAGCAGCCCAGGATCGGGCGGGGGGGGGGGAAAGAGGAGGAACCAGAAGGACTCTCAGGGTTGTTAATATATACTGTATAATATGTATAGGTCGTTGCTACAGATAATTATATATTGGACTGTTAAATTATATTTTTGGAGAGTGTTACTTGTGATAAGGCAGTTGCTAATTAGGGTTAGTTTTCATTTTTGTTATTTATTATTTATTCACTTTCTGATTATAAAATAGGTCATTGTTATTTGTGTTGTTATAATATTGTGTAAAGGATGCGCAATGTACTGTGTTGGTTGACCAAAAATTTTCAATAAAATATTTTATTTAAAAAAACCAATCAGAATTATGAACGCTAGAAGATATTTTTATCTCTCTAGCTCGAAGATTGATCAAGAATTATTGGCATCCATCAGCATTTAAATTGCTTCAGCCCACAGGTTAGTTTGTTTACATTTCAGAAGAGACAGCAGCTTTTACCACAGGGTTTGAAAGTTGTCAACATCAACTATTCAGACCAGTTGGTCGGTGACAGTGCTCTGTCAGAACCAATCAGGTTGGCTGATACCTGTCAGAATCAATTAAATAATCACCTTTCTTTCAACAACAATTTGAGTTCATATTGGTCCTTTAAACTATTAAAATATCCCAGGGTGTCTCACAGGAGTATTATCAAACAAAGTCACATAAGGAGATATCAGGACAGCTGCCAACAAGCTTCAAATAAAATTCCCATTGAATCCACCCCACGCTAACGGGAAACCCCTGGCGGGATTGCGCCGTTGGTGGGACTGGAAGATTCTGCCGGTGTGAACAGCCGGAAGATCTTGCCCAATATAAATTCAAGTTTTTCTTCAATAATCAATCAGACTTTTACAGATTACAAACCCTATCCTGGGATGGTCAAATCAGGCCTGTCCAATGCCATGTATCAGCTCCCCACAGTTGTCCCCTTTAACCATAGGATAAATTAGGTCGAGCACTGGCAGTACCAGAAACCAACAACAACACCCCCGGCTTAAATAAAAGCAAAATAATGCGGATGCTGGAAATCTGAAATAAAAACAGAAAGTGCAGGAAAAACTCAACTAGACATGCTGCGTTTCCCTCCATTTTCTTCTTTTGTTTCAGAAGTGCAATCTTTCCATCCAGGAAGCTCTGCACTAAAAGACAAGGGTGAAAATTTGCCTCCACATTTGTGCACTTCACATTTCAGTCACCATTTCGTATGCAATCATTTTTATTTATGGTGTATTAAATCAACCTTTTTGACAGGATCACGAGCAACACAGGCTAGAAGTCACTGCTGGCAATAAATGTTGATGAGTGCTAAACACATTTGTATGCCATTCCTCTGCCAGCAACTTTAATAGCGGCATTTACAAGTTGGCATGACCCTAAAATAACAGGTGTGAGATTGCCCAGCAAACCTATTGGGCATTCGTCCACTGTGAAGTGGTAACTGCCATGTGCTAATCCTTTAAAAACATGCGTTTTAAAATACACGGAGACATTGAAAAAAAAGAGGAAGATCTCAAGTTAATGTTTCATGTGACCCTTCATCAGGAATCTTGGGCGAGATTCTCCGACCCCCCCGCCGGGTCGGAGAATCGCCGGGGGCTGGCGTGAATCCCGCCCCCGGCAGTTGCCGAATTCTCCGGCACCGGATATTTGGCGGGGGCGGGAATCGCGGCGCGCCGGTTGGCGCCCCCCCCCCCCCCCCGGCGATTCTCCGGCCCGGATGGGCCGAAGTCCCGCCACTAAAATGCCTGTCACGCCGGCGTAGATTAAACCACCTACCTTACCGGCGGGACAAGGCGGCGCGGGCGGGCTCCGGGGTCCTGGGGGGGGGCGGCGGGGGGCGATCTGGCCCCGGGGGGGTGCCCCCACGGTGGCCTGGCCCGCGATCAGGGCCCACCGATCCGCGGGCGGGCCTGTGCCGTGGGGGCACTTTTTCCCTTCCGCCTTCGCCACGGTCTCCACCATGGCGGAGGCTGAAGAGACCCCACTCCACTGCGCATGCGCAGGAATGCCGTCAGCGGCCGCTAACGCTCCCCCGCATGCGCCGCCCGGAGATGTCATTTCCACGCCAGCTGGCGGGGCACCAAAGGCCTTTTCCGCCAGCTGGCGGGGCAGAAATTCGGCCGGCGCGGGCCTAGCCCCTTAAGGTTGGGGCTCAGCCCCCCAAGATGCGGAGCATTCCGCACCTTTGGGGCAGCACGATGTCCGACTGATTTGTGCCGTTTTGGGCGCCAGTCGGCGGACATCGCGCCGATACCGGGAATTTCGCCCCTTGTTTGTCAAATTTTACTGCGCTAATGTCGGCACATCCTTATCCTTATCCCTCCCGCAGCAACAGAAATTATTTAAGTCACCATCCACTTAAAGCAGCGAGGCCTGGTTGTTTCAGGCTTACCATAGGGTCAAACATTGACGGATGATAATGAGGAATGTGCGGTTGGTTGGGATCGTTATAGCCATGTGTGGTAAACATGGGGCTGGATTCTCCGGCCTCCCAGCTGCATGTTTTTTGGCAGCACATGGTTTGCTGGCGGTGGGATTCTCTCTTCCTGCTGCTTGTCAATGGGATTTCCTATTGAGGCCATTTCATGCCGCCGGGATACCCATTGGGAAGGGTGCACTGCTAGCGGGAAAAGAGATGCCCGACAGCTGAAAAATTCCAGCCATTTTCATATTCACAAATTATCATTCCGTATCCAGAGTTAGATTCTCAGCAAAAACGCCTGAATCATGAGAAGTTGGACTGACGTCCATCCAACTAGATTGATTTTCAGACTCAAAATTGTCTGGAACTGTTTGAGGAAGAACTATTTTTGGCCGAATGACAGAAATGCACAGTTACGAAACAGCTCACCAAATAAATGCTCAAAACCAGTTTTCAGTGGGAAGAGGGACCTTTCCCAAATCCCCCAGAAAAATAATTAGGTAAGGGAAATCGAAGAAAATGAAGAGTAGAAAGGCGTTGGAGGGTTGTCTGAAAATCAATTTCAAAGGATGTTCAGACAAAAACCTGTTTACACCGAAGCCAAGCATCTAAAACAAAAAAACTAGACAATACTGGGCGGCACGGTAACACAGTGGTTAGCACTGTTGCCTCACAACACCAGAGACCCGGGTTCGATTCCCAGCTTGGTTCACTGTCGGTGCGGAGTCTGCATGTTCTTCCCGTGTCTGCATGGGTTTCCTCCGGGCGCTCCGGTTTCCTCCCACAAGTCCCGAAAGACGTGCTTGTTAGGTGAATTGGGCGTTCTGAATACTCCCTCTGTGTACCCGACAGGTGTCACAGTATAGCGACTAGGGGATTTTCTCAGTAACTTCATTGTAGCGTAATGTAAGCCTACTTGTGATGCTAATAAAAATTATCATTACAATCTCAGCAGGCCTGACAGCATCCGTGGAGAGAGAAGGGAGCTAATGTTTTGAGACTGTATGACTCTTTGTCAAAGCCAAACTCGAAGCGTTAGCTCCCTTCTTTCTCCACAGATGTGATTGAACCTGCTGCGATTGCCCAATATTTTCTCTTTTCATTTCAGATTCCAACATCCGCAGTAATTTGCTTTCACCCAAGTATCTAAATGCAGGCTCAGTCTGCACAAATTTGTTCTGCAGTTATAAAGAACCTGAAGCATTTCTCAGTAGTTAGCCCACAGAGACCTCAACTCTTTCTGGACATATCCATGCTCAGGGCATCTTCACAGCAACAGGCAGAATGGGACCAACAGCACATTCAGTTATCTCTCAATGTTGTTGCATTGATATTGACATTACGCCACAAACAAGAGACTTATTCACTTTTACGAGTTTTGTGAGGGCCACGAAGAATCCAGCACGAGTTTCAAGGATACAAAGAAATAACATTTATTTCCGATAACATATATATATATATATATATACACATACAACAGGAGCAACCTCGCTTGCTGCTTACTCCTTCCTGCTGGTTCCAAACTGGCCAGCTTTATTTATACAGGGAGTCTGCTAATGATTTATCCGCCCCCCTCATTGGGGAAGGTCATACTCCCACAGGATTGTGGGATTATCATTAGTCCCCAGCCAATGGTAAGCAGGCAGGTTATAACAACCCTCCCCCCCAAAGTCCAAGGAATCCACCGAAGACCCTGATGAAGGAGGGCGTCGGACTCGTTTTGCCGCAGGCCGGACACCATTTGCACGAGGCGCTGGATCGGGCGGCGTGTAACGAGACAGAGACCGGCACTTCCGTGATGAACGGCGTAATGGTTGTACATCCATGGCCCGTGGGCCCGAGAATTCCCCCTCTGATGCGTCCTGTGTCTCCATCTCGGAGTCAGAGTCTGCTGCCTCTGTCATCTCGCCGTCTCTATCTCCACACGGCTCTGTAACGACCTGCGCAGGCACCAGAGGAAGATTGTGAGGACTACTTTCCATTGTCTCTGGTCTCTGCAGCTGTAGTAAAAAGCTCCGGGGGTGGGGAATCTTTGTAAGGGATAGTCTTCTGGACCGAACGTGGTCTACATGTTTGCGCTGGAGATGACCCTGGGCTTGCACCTGGTAAGATATAGGGACCGTATGGCAAAGGATTATGCCAGGGACCCACTGGGCACCACCAGCAAAATTGTGAATGAACACTGGGTCACCGGGCGCAAACTGCCGAATCGGCCAATGCCGAGAAAAGCCCTGCCCCTGCCGTTCTTGTGTGCGGCGTACTTTTGCGCCAATGTCCACGAAGACTGCTTCTTTAGGCCTAGTTTGAATGTCTGCACTGCGCGCTCCACCAACCCATTTGAAGCCGGGTGGTAAGGGGCAGTGCGGATATGGCGTATCCCGTTCAGCTTCATGAACCTCGCAAACTCCTCACTGGTGAATGGAGTGCCGTTATCTGTGACCAGCACCTCGGGGAGGCCATGCATACTAAAAGACAAATGCATCTTCTCAATTGTTGCGCAGGACGTTGTGCCTAGCATCTTATGCACGTCTAGCCATTTAGACTGGGCGTCGATTAATAAAAGGAACATGGATCCTTGAAAAGGGCCGGCGAAATCCGCATGCAAGCGCGCCAAAGGCCGCCCTGGCCATTCCCAGTGATGTAGGTGCGCGACCAGCGGAAACTTCTGATGCTCCTGACAAATGGAGCAGTTTTGGGCCACCTTCTCAATGTCGGCGTCGAGGCCTGGCCACCAAACATAACTCCGGGCCAACATTTTCATTTTGGTCACACCTGGATGCCCATTGTGCAAGTCTCTTAGTATCAGCTCCTGTCCTTTTTCCAGGACAATCACACGCGTCCCCCACAAGAGGATGCCGTCTTCCACGCTGAATTCTGACAGCTTGGAGGAAAATGCCTGCAACTCACCTGGGAGCTGTCTATGCTGCCCACCATACAGGACTATGTGTCAAACCTTTGACAGGACTGGTCTGTCTGGGTCAACTCACGGATCTGTGATGCCGTGACAGGCAAGGTGTCCATAAAATTTAGGGTTGCAACCACCTCACCGTCGTGGGGGTCGACATGGGGCCGGTCGATAAAGGCAATCGGCTCAGTGCGTCGGCATTCGCTATCGGCGTTCCTGGTTTGTGCTCCAGAGAATACTCGTATGCAGCGAGCAACAAAGCCCAGCGCTGGATCCGTGCGGAAGCAATGTGCGTATTGGCTTATCCTCTCTGAAAAGTCCCAGCAGAGGCTTATGATCAGTCACGATAGTGAAGTGGCGGCCATACACATACTGGTGGAAACGCTTCACCGCAAAGACCACTGCCAGGCCCTCCTTCTCAATCTGAGTGTACTTTTTTTCCGCTGCAGTCAATGTGCGGGAGGCGAAAGCAATCGGCCGCTCGGCCCCATTCTCCATCTTGTGGGACAGGACGGCCCCAATACCATACGGGGATGCATCACATGTGACGAGCAAAGGCTTTCCAGGATCATAGTGGGTTAGTAACCCAGACGACGACAATTGTTGCTTTACCCGCTGGAAAGCGGTTTCTTGCGGCTGACCCCAAACCCAGGTGTGATTTTTCTTTAGCAGAAGATGCAACGGGGCCAGCGTAGTTGCCAGATTGGGGAGGAACTTCCCGTAATAGTTTACGAGGCCGAGAAAAGAACAAAGATGCGAAGTGTCAGTCGGGGCGGGGACCTGTTGAATCGCGCGCACCTTCTCTGCGACGGGGTGCAAACCTTCGCGGTCCACCCGATAACCCAGGTAGACTACTTCCTTCGCCTGAAAGAAGCACTTTGAGAGACCTAAACGGACTCCAGCCTCCGAAAAGCATCTAAGGACAGCCTCCAGATTTTCCAAATGTTCCTGCTCCGACGTGATCAAAACATCATCTAAGTAGACAGCGACACGCGGTAAACCTCTCAAAATGCCTTCCATAACGCATTGAAAAATAGCGCACGCAGAGGATACTCCAAAGGGCAAACATGTATATTCATACAGGCCCTGGTGTGTATTAATCGTTACATATGGGCGGGAGGCAGGGTCCAGCTCCAACTGTAGGTAGGCATGACTCATATCTAATTTTGTGAACGAGAGTCCACCTGCAAGCTTTGCCTAGAGATCCTCTATGCGAGGCATTGGCTATCGGTCGAGGCGGGAAGCCATATTCACTGTAAGTTTATAGTCGCCGCACAAGCAAACTGTGGCATCTGGCTTCATTACAGGTACAATTGGTGCTGCCCAGTAAGCGAAATGGACGGGCCTGATAATACCCAAAGTTTCCAAACGAGTGAGCTCCCCTTCTACCTTCTCGAGCAAGGCGTAAGGCACCGGGCGCGCCCGGAAATAGCGCGGCATGGCTCCTGGTTCGTCTTGGATACAGGCTACAGCCCCTTTTATTTTCCCCAAACCGGGCTGGAATACATCTGGACATCATCCTAGCACCTCAGTCAACCCTCCGGAACCTGTTTGGAGGATGTGCTGCCACTGCAAGCGCAAATGGCGCAACCAGTCCCGACCCAACTGGCTGGGCCCATGGCCGCGTGCCCGATAAGTGGGAAACGCCCCTCCTGGCGTCCATAAATAACAGGGGTCATCGTAGTTCCTGCAATGTCCAATGGTTCCCCCGTGTAGGTGGCCAACCTGGCCTGTGAGTCGGTTAATGTAAGGGTCTGTATACCCTGCTTGATGCGGTCGAATGTCCTCTGGGCGATCACGGAGACTGCTGCGCCTGTGTCCAACTCCATCTCAAGCGGGTGGCCATTGACCCGTACTGTCACCTTAATGGGGGCCACACGGGGAGCTGCCACACAATGCAGCTGCAGGCAGTCGTCCTCCGTCTCCACGTCCTCAGGAGTAGTCGCCGCAGGTTCATCCACATGGAAGTTACGGCCCCCGGGGTGGTCCCAGTTTCGGTCGGAACGAAGACGCCTCTGGCCCCCCCAGGACCGGCGTCCGCGACGGGGTCGGCGCCTACAAGTCTGACATGGACATGGCTCCACATCCATTGGTTCTGGAGAAGGCTCCATTCGGCGAGGAATGTCCAACGTCCACTGGCGTCGATCCGGACGTCGCCTCGCCCAAGGATTGCGGGGGGACGTTTTTGGATGGAAGGGGTTGCGCCCCAAGGCATGCACTTCCATTCCCTGTAGCTCCTGCACTCCTCGTTCTGCGCTCTCTCGGGACAATACTATTTGAATGGCCTGTTGAAAAGTCAATGTTGGCTCAGCTAACAACTTTCTCTGGGTGGCCGCATTGTTAATACCTCAAACCAAACGGTCGCATAACAATTCTGACAAGGTCTCACCATAGTCACAGTACTCCACAATCCTGCGTAGCCTGGATAGAAAGTCGGCAAGGGATTCTCCTGGGGTCCTCTCAGCGGTATTAAACCGTAACGTTGGACTATCGTGGACGGGGTTAGGTTAAAATGCTGCCCCGCTAAATTCACAAGTTCATCAAACGTTTTGGTGTCTGGCGCAGCTGGGTACGTAAGGCTCCTAATCACCCCAAATGTATGCGGGCCGCAGGCGGTGAGCAATATGACCACCTGGCGCTCGTTTTCGGTGATATTGTTTGCCCGGAAATAGTGACGCATCCGTTGTGCGTATTGTTTCCAGCTTTCCAGCGCAGCATCAAAAACATCCAAACGTCCGTACAGAGGCATGGTATAATAGAAAACAACTTCCAACCTGTATCCAACAAAAATCCAGGGAGGTGGCTTCAGCAGTGTAGACAGCTATTCACTTTAACCCTCGTCACCAGTTTTGTGAGGGCCACGAAGAATCCAGCACGAGTTTCAAGGATGCAAAGAAATAACATTTATTTACAATGATATATACACAACAGCAGCAGCAACCTCGCTTGCTGCTTACTCCTTCCTGCTGGTTCCAAACTGGCCAGCTTTATTTATACAGGGAGTCTGCTAATGATTTCTCCGCCCCCCCTCATTGGGGAAGCTCATACTCCCACAGGATTGTGGGATTGTCATTAGTCCCCAGCCAATGGTAAGCAGGCAGGTTTTAACAACGAGGTGGATTTAAAGCCTTGATTTACCAAATTTAAATCCTCTCCAAATTGCAATGTTAATAAAATTCCAAACTGATTTCTTCAAGATTGCTGTTGGGCATGGTCTGCATGATATATTTTTCAGTCAAACATGCCAAGATGATCATGGGCGAAATATGTTGCCCTTCCCCAAGAATGGTTTTGGGACAGGGTGGGGTTTTGGGACAAGGTGGGGCAGTTAATCAGGCTAAAGGGTGCAGGATAGAGACCCTCCCCCCCCACCTCTCCCCCTGCGGCTCCCCCCAACACAATTGAGGCTTTTAATTAATTATTTTTTTAATCCGTTCATGGGATGTGGGGTGTCGCAGGCTGTGCCAGCATTTATTGCCCATCTCTAATTGCCCTCAAGGGGCAGTTAAGAGTCAACCACGATGCTGTGGGACTGGAGTCACATGTAGGCCAGACCGGGTAAGGATGGCAGATTTCCTTCCCTCAAGGACATTAGTGAACCAGATGGGTTTTTACGACATCCGACAATGGTTTCATGGTCATCATTAGACTTTTAATTCCAGATTTCTACTGAATTCAAATTTCACCATCTGCAGTGGTGGGATTTGAACCTGGGTCTCTAGAGCATTACTCTGGGTCTCTGGTTTACTAGTCCAGTGACAATATCACTATGCCACTGCCTCCCCCTAATGTCCACTTCATGTCCACTTAAGGGCCTCATCCCGCATATTTAGCTAGTCGCAGGAGGCCAGCCACCATACAAGAGACCAAAAGGTAAATCCTTCTCGTGTTTACTGGCAGGCTAGCATGCAGTTGTCAGAAACTCAGTGCCTGATGGATTGACCCAGCAATGGGAAGGGGGGATATTCTGAGGGCCACACTCCTGCCCCCCTTCTCCCCCAAACCAACAACACCCCTCCCCAGAACCTCCATCCCGCCGCATTCACCTTGTGGCCACTGTCCCTCACTGATCCGCTGCTCTCTCGATTGCCTCGTTCCTTCCTCTCACCACTTCACTTGCTGCCTCCCTCTCCTCGCCTCCTCACTCCATCACTCTCTTCCACTTTCCACCTGACTCGCCGCCCCTCTCCTCACAGTGGGTGGGAGGATGAGCAAAGTGATGAGTGGAAGAATGTTGAGGAGGGTAGGAAGTGGCGAGTAGGAAGGAGCAAGAGGGTGAGGTGAGGCAGCAAATGGGAGGTGAGAATCTGTAAGCGGAAGGTAACTGGAACAGTAAGTTAGAAAGAGTAGTTAGGTTGAAAGAGGATTTTTGGATCAGTTAAGTTTAAGGCAACTAATAGGTTTTCAATGTAAAAAATGACAAGTCTAAGGTGTAACCCACCCTTATTACAGGTACAATGTCTCAAATCTGTCTGTCCAAAACTGGAGTTGTCCGAAAACCAGACATGTTTAGAACATGCTACATAGAAAACTTAATGGAGTAAAATTTTTAAAAATGAACTTACCTGGTCAGCTTAGCTAGGTGCTGCATTGGCACGCTGTGGCACCAGACTATTTATCCTTTTTCACCACTTGCACGCTGATTCATTCCAGCACACCGAGTGACCCTTGACCTCCACTTGACCTAGCATGGCCCGAACCACCCAACCAAAAATCTGGAAGATTCAAAATCCTGCATGGCCTTGGTCCCGAGGTTACAGGTTTTGTGGCACGCCCCTTATAGGACAGCGATTTCCGTTTAGCGCACTTTCATTCAGCACTGTGTTTTTTCAGAACAAGTTAGGAGTGCTAAATGACTGATAGCTGTTGCATGATCCTTCCCTTCAATAAGTCAATGCGTATTGCCAAGACTCAAAACTGACTACAGACATCCAAATATCAGCCGTCTAATGGCACAGTTCTTGTACAGTTGGTAGATTCATACAAATGTAACAGGTATTTGGCCCACAATTTTCAGCAGATCCTTGTCCTGTAATATTAGAAGCTGCAATGTGCAAAAAAAACATGCTTCCAACGAGAGGGAAGGTTGTGTTTTTTCCATTAGCAATAAAACACATAAACAATAAAGATGATAATGAAATCTGCCAACAATTCACAATTTTAGCACAGTGCTCAAGTTTTCCCCAGCCAGCTTTCAACACTATAATTGATGTACGCCATTTCACCATTTACCTCCCCAAAGTCTAATCCCTGTAGAAACGGTGTTTGTGGCACCAACATTTGCAAAGTCTGCATTTCCCACCTGCTCAGTCACTGGCACAAAAATGCACATATTGGTTTTATTTAACAGCATGTGGAGGTTTGGTTTTGTATCACTTAAGAGATACAAAACTTTGTGTGTCACATATCTTCCCACCATAAGGTCTGAGATTATCAATTCAAGTCCCACTCTGAAACAGACTGCCACTTCAGTGCAGCACTAAGGATATGCTACACTGCAGATAAGATATTGGGTGTGGTCGAAGGGCTGCGCTGCAGCTGAAAATCAGCACGCGGTGCAACATGGCCAATAGAAGCCAGGAGACCTGCTCCCGGGATCTATCCGCCTCGCAACGTCTCGCAAAATCTAACGCGATCTCATGAGACATTGTGATGTAAATACTGCCCATTGTGGGCCGGATCATTTTTGGGAAAATCTGCATATTAGAACAAAGAACAAAGAGCAAAGAAAAGTACAGCACAGGAACAGGCCCTTAGGCCTTCCAAGCCCATGCCGACCATGCTGCCCGACTAACCTACAATCTTCTGCACTTCCTGGGTCCATATTCCTCTATTCCCATCCTATTCATGTATTTGTCAAGATGCCCCTTAAACGTCACTATCGTCCCTGCTTCCACCACCTCCTCCGGCAGCGAGTTCCAGGCACCCACTCCCCTCTGTGTAAAAAAAACTTGCCTTGTACATCTACTCTAAACCTTGCCCCTCGTACCTTAAACCTATGCCCTCTAGTAATTGACCCCTCTACACTGGGGAAAAGCCTCTGACTATCCACTCTCTATGCCCCTCATAATTTTGTAGACCTCTATCAGGTCGCCCCTCAACGTCCGTTGTTCCAGTGAGAACAAACCGAGTTTATTCAACCGCTCCTCATAGCTAATGCCCTCCATACCAGGCAACATTCTGGTAAATCTCTTCTGCACCCTCTCTAAAGCCTCCACATCCTTCTGGTAGTGTGCAATTGAACCAGAATTGAACACTATACTCCAAGTGTGGCACAACTAAGGTTCTATACAGCTGCAACATGACTTGCCAATTCTTATACTCAATGCCCCGGCCAATGAAGGCAAGCATGCCGTATGCCTTCTTGACGACCTTCTCCACCTGTGTTGCCCCTTTCAGTGACCTGTGGACCTGTACATCTAGATCTATCTGACTTTCAATACTCTTGAGGGTTCTACCATTCATTGTATATTCCCTACCTGCATTAGACCTTCCAAAATGCATTACCACACATTTGTCTGGATTAAACTCCATCTGCCATCTCTCCGCCCAAGTCTCCAAACAATCTAAATCCTGCTGTATCCTCTGACAGTCCTCATTGCTATCCGCAATTCCACCAACCTTTGTGTCGTCTGCAAACTTACTAAGCAGACCAGTTACATTTTCCTCCAAATCATTTATATATACTACAAACAGCAAAGGTCCCAGCACTGATCCCTGCGGAACACCACTAGTCACAGCCCTCCAATTAGAAAAGCATTGCTACTCTCTGCCTTCAATGACCTAGCCAGTTCTGTATCCACCTTGCCAGCTCACCCCTGATCCCGTGTGACTTCACCTTTTGTACTAGTCTACCATGAGGAACCTTGTCAAAGGCCTTACTGAAGCCCATATAGACAACATCCACTGCCCTACCTGCATCAATCATCTTTGTGACCTCTTCGAAAAACTCTATCAAGTTAGCGAGACACGACCTCCCCTTCACAAAACTATGCTGCCTCTCACTCATCCGTCCATTTGCTTCCAAATGGGAGTAGATCCTGTTTCGAAGAATTCTCTCCAGTAATTTCCCTACCACTGACGTAAAGCTCACCGGCCTGTAGTTCCCTGGATTATCCTTGCTACCGTTCTTAAACAGAGGAACAACATTGGCTATTCTCCAGTCCTCTGGGACATCACCTGAAGACAGTGAGGATCCAAAGATCTCTGTCAAGGCCTCAGGAATTTCCTCTCTAGCCTCCTTCAGTATTCTGGGGTAGATCCTATCAGGCCATGGGGACTTATCTACCTTAATATTTTTCAAGATGCCCAACACCTTGTCTTTTTGGATCTCAATGTGACCCAGGCTATCTACACACCCTTCTCCAGACTCAACATCCACCAATTTCTTCTCTTTGGTGAATACTGATGCAAAGTATTCATTTAGTACCTCACCCATTTCCTCTGGCTCCACACATAGATTCCCTTGCCTATCCTTCAATGGGCCAACCCTTTCCCTGGCTACCCTCTTGCTTTTTATGTACATGTAAAAAGCCTTGGGATTTTCCTTAACCCGAGTTGCCAATGACTTTCCATGACCAGTTCTAGACCTCCTGACTCCTTGCTTAAGTTCCTTCCTACTTTCCATATATTCCACACAGGCTTCGTCTGTTCCCAGCCTTTTAGCCCTGACAAATGCCTCCTTTTTCTTTTTGACGAGGCCTACAATATCTCTCGTTATCCAAGGTTCCCGAAAATTGCCGTATTTATCCTTCTTCCTCACAGGAACATGCCGGTCCTGAATTCCTTTCAACTGACACTTGAAAGCCTCCCACATGTCAGATGTTGATTTACCCTCAAACATCCGCCCCCAATCTAGGTTCTTCAGTTCCCCCCTAATATTGTTATAATTAGCCTTCCCCCAATTTAGCACATTCACCCTAGGACCACTCTTATCCTTGTCCACCAGCACTTTAAAACTTACTGAATTGTGGTCACTGTTCCCGAAATGCTCCCCTACTGAAACTTCTACCACCTGGCCGTGCTCATTCCCCAATACCAGGTCCAGTACAGCCCTTTCCCTAGTTGGACTGTCTACATATTGTTTTAAGAAGCCCTCCTGGATGCTCCTTACAAACTCTGCCCCGTCTAAGCCCCTGGCACTAAGTGAGTCCCAGTCAATATTGGGGAAGTTGAAGTCTCCCATCACAACAACCCTATTGTTTTTACTCTTTTCCAAAATCTGTCTACCTATCTGCTCCTCTATCTCCCACTGGCTGTTCGGAGGCATGTAGTAAACCCCCAACATTGTGACTGCACCCTTCTTATTCCTGATCTCTATCCATATAGCCTCACTGCCCACTGAGGTGTCCTCCCGTAGTACAGCTGTGATATTCTCCCTAACCAGTAGCGCAACTCCGCCACCCCTTTTACATCCCCCTCTATCCCGCCTGAAATATCTAAATCCTGGAACGTTTAGCTGTCAATCCTGCCCTTCCCTCAACCAGGTCTCTGTAATGGCAACAACATCATAGTTCCAAGTACTAATCCAAGCTCTAAGTTCATCTGCCTTACCCGTAATACTACTTGCATTAAAACATATGCACTTCAGGCCACCAGACCTGCTGTGTTCAGCAACTTCTCCCTGTCTGCTCTGCCTCAGAGCCATACTGGCCCTATTCCCTAGTTCTCCCTCAATGCTCTCACCTTCTGACCTATTGCTCCCATGCCCACCCCCCTGCCATACTAGTTTAAACCCTCCCGTGTGACACTTGCAAACCTCGCGGCCAGGATATGTATGCCTCTCCAGTTTAGCTGTAACCCGCACTTCTTATATAGGTCACACCTGCCCCGGAAGAGCTCCCAGTGGTCCAGATAATGGAAACCCTCCCTCCGACACCAGCTGTTTATCCACGTGTTTAGCTGCTCTATCTTCCTATTGCTAGCCTCACTGGCATGTGGCACAGGGTGTAATCCCGAGATTACAACCCTAGAGGTCCTGTCTTTTAACTTTCTGCCTAGCTCCCTGAATTCCTGCTGCAGGACCTCATGCCCCTTCCTGCCTATGTGGTTAGTACCAATATGTACAACGACCTCTGCCTGTTTGCCCTCCCCCTTCAGGATGCCCACTACCGGTTCAGAGACATCCCGGACCCTGGCACCAGGGAGGCAACATACCATTCACGTCCACAGAAGCGCCTATCTGTGCCCCTGACTATAGAGTCCCCTATGACTATTGCTCTTCTGCGCTTTGACCCTCCCTTCTGAACATCAGAGCCAGCCGTGGTGCCACTGCTCTGGCTGCCGCTGTTTTCCCCTGATAGGCTATCCCCCCCGACAGTATCCAAAGGGGTATACCTATTCGAGAGGGGGACAACCACAGGGGATTCCTGCACTGACTGCCTGCCCTTTCTAGTGGTCACCCATATTAGAGCGAGATAGCTAGCCTCCCTCTAATATATAGTTTCCTGAGGAACCCGAGGCATGGGATATATCCCCTTTGCTTCGGAGATGTCAGATGAACTCCATTCAGTACTGGTTCCCCTAAACAGAGACCAGATGGAAAGGCATTCGTGGGGGTCTCCCAGGATTGGAGGCCCCCCAAGTGCATGCTTTTTAGGCAGGGTGGTACCTTGACACTACTGGTGCTACCTGGGAACCCTGGCACTGCCAGCCTAGCACTGCCAGGGTGCCCAGGCAGCACTTCCAGCTGGCAGGGGCACTGCCAGGGTAGCAAGTTGGCCCTGCCAAGGGCCAAGCTGGCATTTACTGTGTGGTAGCAATTGGGCTGGGGATGTCATGTGCAGATGTTGGGCGGGGATTGCGGGCGGGCCCGGGACCTCCTTATAGTGAGTTGGGGCTTGGAGGGGATTCGGGGGTCGTGTCGGGGGCATTTAAAAATGGTCCCCAATATCTTGCTGCACTGAGGGGTTCTGGCGAGCGGAGCTCCTCAATGCAGAAAACAAGGCTATGTCGGCCTTGGCCATGCATCCCCGCTGAGGCCCCCTATCTAACCCAAGTGCCATTTGATAGCATTGTGCTCTCAGCGCTGAGAAACACGCAGCTAGATGCATTCGCTGTGGGACTTTGTTCCGATTTAGTTAAATCGCGCCCATTAAGTGAAGGCCTGCTTTCAGTCAAAGTGTATGTAAAATATCCTGTGCAACTATTTTAAGGAGAAGGGACCTCTCCTCAGTGTCTAGCCATTGTTAATACCGCAATTACCATATAATTAAAAATAGATGATCTGGTCATTCCCAAATTGCTATTCGTACGATCTTCCTGTGTGCTAATTCACTGTCACACATGAAAGGTATTATACTAATGCAAGTCTTTCTTGTCATTTCTGTTTGGTTTTCAAATGCCATCAGTATCTACCTGTCTGAGACATGATTCAGAAAAGGAGGTCTTTCTCGGCACTCGTAAAAAATAAAATTCGATAAATCATTTTTAGCAGTGATATTGTTACTGTATTATCTCATCTCCTCCAACAGAAGCAATAGCTCAAATGGTGGTCTCATTTCTACCCCAAAACGAGCATTGCTCAAAATTAAACGTAATCATTTATGTTACATGTGCACACAAGAGTGGCTGTGTTCTGGTCACGCCGATAGACACCATGATCTAATCTCAGTTCACATACTCAGTTTCCCATTGTGGCCATCCCACACCATCGAGAAACCCGCGGGCGTGGGTGCCCTGCTGGCGATGCGGAGGATTCCGCCGACAGAGAATCTCTCAGAAGGTATTTAGACTTGGGAGGCTAAATTACCTACTCCTGCTCCTAGGCCATGTGTTCCAGGAAGGAGATGCTCTGGCTGATTTTTGCAATCCAGCTCTTGGTCTATTGCATTATAGGTAACAGATGAGGAACGTTTCAGCCATGATCGAATGATGGGCCAAATGGCCTAATTCTGCTCCTATAGCTTATGAACTTATATAGTCCCTTTCACAACTTCAGAATATTAAGTTTCTGTACTTTTGAAGTGTAGTCACCTGCTCTCACTTAGTGAAATGTGACAGGCAACCTGCAACCAGAGGACTCCCACAAATAGCAGTAAGATCAATCTGTTTACAGATGTCAATGAAAGGTACATATCAGCTCGGACACTGGGATAACTGCCCTCCTCTTCAACAATTACCGTTGTGGAATCTTCTCCATCCACCTGAAAGGGTAGACTCAGTCTCATCCGAAAAGTAGCACCCCTGCCAGGGTAGCACTCACTCAAGACTGCACTGGACATCAGCCGAAGTATTGTGTCAGGTCTCTGGAGCATCATTTGAATACATGGACGAGGCACAAGTGCTACCAAATGAGCCAAGTCTAATGTATCAAGGACCCTTAATTCAAGGGGAAAAAAATAAAGGGATACTCACTGGGAATGGAGCTGAGATGAGCTCAACATGTAATGGCGCTAGAGTGTGAGCAGGAAAGATAAATGGGGCTGCCAACAGAACTTTCAACTCGTAAAACAAGGGTGGGATCAGATGAAAATAACATACTCCTTAAGATGAAAGCAACAGCAGTTGAGAGTGAAGGTCAGACAAGGGTACGGAATAAAAGGTCACAAAATAGTTTGTGAACAGATAGAGAACGTCGGTTAAAATTAAAATGACTGGAACAATTAATAAAAATGAAGAAAATCGCTTGTACAGCAATCGACACGGCATTTGAAGAAAACAAGGAAACTGTAGGCAATAATTTGTTGCGAGGAGACATGTATAGTTGGTAAAACTGAAACTGGTCAGGATAAAGATCAGGACTGGAAGTTAAATATTTCAAGTTATTAACTATTTCAAAAGGATAGAGAAGGGAAAGAGGAGTGGGGTACCTGCCCTCATTAGAGACAAGCGTAGTACAAAAAGAGGACGCAACTAACATTGTTTCACAGAGGGCCACTCAGACCACAGGAAAAGACAGGCCCATCAAGCTGATAACTAGTTGACGTGCCAATGCAGCACTTAGCCCACCAAGCCCGTATGTTATTTTACATGTCTAGAAATAATTGAAATTTTGTGCATGGCAGCTTAAAAACTGACCGGTTTCGGACATTACCAGTTTCCAGGTAGCCGGATTTGAGACACTGCATGTAAAATAGCGATCATAATACTGTACGATTTCAGATCATGATAAGACAAAGACAAAATTGATATATTGGGAGAACAAGGTGAATGAAGGGATGAGAATAGAACGGGAGAAAGTAGACTGAACAAATGATATAGGTAGCAGTGGAAAATACTGCTAAAAAAGCTGATCAATAGATTCTAAGAGATACTATTAAAATTAACCGAGCCAATAATGAAACAACAAATGAAAACTAAGAGGCTAGGAAAGGAGCAAACATAAACGATTAGAAAAGCAACGAGGAACAACAACATAAGAACATAAGAACTAGGAGCAGGAGTAGGCCATCTGGCCCCTCGAGCCTGTTCCACCATTGAATGAGATCATGGCTGATCTTTTGTGGACTCAGCTCCACTTTCCGGCCCGAACACCATAACCCTTAATCCCTTTATTCTTCAAAAAACTATCTATCTTTATCTTAAAAACATTGAATGAAGGAGCCTCTACTGCTTCACTGGGCAAGGAATTCCATAGATTCACAACCCTTTGGGTGAAGAAGTTCCTCCTAAACTCAGTCCTAAATCTACTTCCCCTTATTTTGAGGCTATGCCCCCTAGTTCTGCTTTCACCCGCCAGTGGAAACAATCTGCCCGCATCTATCCTGTCTAATTCCCTTCGAAATCTTATATGTTTCTATAAGATCCCCCCTCATCCTTCTAAATTCCAACGAGTACAGTCCCAGTCTACACAACCTCTCCTCGTAATCCAACCCCTTCAGCTCTGGGATTAACCTAATGAATCTCCTCTGCACACCCTCCAGTGCTTTCTCAAGTAAGGAGACCAAAACTGAACACAATACTCCAGGTGTGGCCTCACTAACACCTTATACAATTGCAGCAGAACCTCCCTAGTCTTAAACTCCATCCCTCTAGCAATGAAGGACAAAATTCCATTTGCCTTCTTAATCACCTGTTGCACCTGTAAACCAACTTTTTGCGACTCATGCACTAGCACACCCAGGTCTCTCTGCACAGCAGCATGTTTTAATATTTTATCATTTAAATAATAATCCCTTTTGCTGTTTGTGGTAGTATGCATTAGGGGTCATGTGGGACTGTGAAGCCATGATGTCACTGGCTGACAGATCCCGGGTCCTGGTTGGACGTTGACCTCTAGCTCCGCCCTGAAGGCGGAGTATAAGAACCTGGAGTCCTCCCCCGCAGGCAGTCTACTACTGAACTGCGGGGGAACAGTCACGCTTAATAAAGCCTCATCGACTTCACTCTATTCGTCTCTCGGAGTCTTTGTGCGCTACAATTTATTAAGCGTGACTAAAGGACTATGGAGCTCAGGATCATCCCGGAATGCCTGAGGATCAGCCCCCACGCAGTGAACGCGGCAGCAGCTTTCAAGCACTGGCAGACTTGTTTTGAGGCCTACCTCAGAACGGCCACCAGCTGGGTCACAGAAGACCAAAAACTACAGGTCCTGCACTCGAGGTTAAGCACGGAGATTTTCTCTCTCATCGAAGACGCAGAGGATTTCCAGACGGCGTTCGCAGCACTAAAGAGTCTCTACGTCCGCCCAGTAAACCAGATCTACGATCGCTATCAACTCGCAACGAGACGGCAAAGTCCCGGAGAATCGATAGATGAATTCTACGCCGCGCTACTAATTTTGGGACGAGCCTGCAGCTGCCCGTCGGTGAACGCAAATGAACACACGGACATGTTAATGCGCGATGCTTTTGTGGCAGGTATGAACTCCTCCCAAATCCGCCAAAGACTTCTAGAAAAAGAGTCGCTAGGATTCTCAGAGGCACGGGCCCTAGCAGCCTCCCTAGACGTGGCCGCGCGAAATACCCGCGCCTACGGCCCCGACCGCGCGGCAGCCCATTGGGCTCCGTACGTACCCGTCGCGACAAACCCACCCCCCCCCCGGACACCCCACAGGCTTGCGAGGTCCAAACGCCAAGTCGCACCGGGGGCGCCCGCTGCTATTTCTGCGGCCAGGCGAAACACCCCCGGCAGCGCTGCCCGGCCCGCGCAGCGATCTGTAAGAGCTGCGGGAAAAAGGGCCATTTCGCGGCTGTGTGCCGGTCCCGCGAGGTCGCCGCTGTCCCGGGAGAACAGGGAGCCCTGCACGCCGTTTACGCTCCCCAACCCCCCCCCAGCGCCCCATGTACGACCCGCAGGCGCTACCACTTTGGGTCCCGACCACCGCTCTCCCCGGAGAAGAGGGAGTTCTGCGCATCTCTAACGCCCCCCAAACCCCCCCCCCCCCCCGCGCCCCACGTATGACCCGCCGGCACTACCAATTTGGGTCCCGACCACCGCTGTCCCCAGAGAAGAGGGAGCCCCGCGCGTTCCTAATGCTCCCCAACCCCCCCAGCGCCCCATGTGCGACCCGCAGACGCCGCCATTTTGGGTCCCGGCCACCACGAGGGGAGGAAGGGCGCCGCCATCTTGGACCACCCCAGACCTGTACGACGCATGGGGGTGGCCATTTTGTCCACCCCCGCCACCATCTTGTGACCCCCCAGCCATGTGCGATGCATGGGGGCAGCCATCTTGTTCACCCCCGACGCCACCTTGGACGGCAACAACGGACCCCAGTGTCGACGGCTCCATGGGGTTCGAAGAAGACGCTCAACTACTACAACCACGTCTCGCTTCAATGACGCTGGACCAAGCTCGGCCCCGGACACTCCAGACGACGACGACAACGGTGCTGATAAACGGGCACGAGACACCATGCCTAGTCGACTCCGGGAGCACGGAGAGCTTTATCCACCCCGACACGGTAAGACGCTGTTCTTTGACCACCCATCCCAGTGCACAAAAGATTTCCCTAGCTGCAGGATCCCACTCCGTACAGATCAAAGGCTTCTGCATAGTTACCCTAACGGTGCAAGGGAGGGAGTTCAAAAACTACAGGCTCTACGTCCTTCCCCAACTCTGCGTCCCCACATTACTGGGTTTAGACTTCCAGTGCAATCTACAGAGCCTAACCTTCAAATTCGGCGGCCCAATACCCCCACTCACTATCTGCGGCCTCGCAACCCTCAAGGTGCAACCCCTGTCCTTGTTTGCAAACCTCACCCCGGATTGCAAACCCGTCGGCACTAGGAGCATACGGTACAGCGCCCAGGACCGGACCTTCATTCGGTCCGAAGTCCAGCGGCTACTAAAGGAAGGCATAATCCAGGCCAGCAATAGTCCCTAGAGAGCACAGGTGGTAGTAGTAAAGACAGGGGAGAAGCAAAGGATGGTCATAGACTATAGCCATGAACAGGTACACACAACTAGACGCGTACCCTCTCCCCCGCATATCCGACATGGTCAATCGGATTGCCCAATATAAGGTCTTCTCCACCGTGGACCTCAAGTCCGCCTACCATCAGCTCCCCATCCGCCCAAGTGACCGCAAGTACACAGCCTTCGAGGCAGACGGGCGATTATACCATTTCCTAAGGGTCCCATTTGGCGTCACAAACGGGGTCTCGGTCTTCCAACGAGAGATGGACCGAATGGTTGATCAACATGGGTTGCGGGCCACGTTCCCGTATCGCGACAATGTAACCATCTGCGGCCACGATCAGCAGGACCACGACGCCAACCTCCAAAAATTCCTCCAGACCGCTAAAGCCTTGAACCTCACGTACAACGAGGACAAGTGCGTTTTTAGCACCAACCGGCTAGCCATCCTGGGCTACGTAGTGCGCAATGGGATAATAGGCCCCGACCCCGAATGTATGCGCGCCCTCATGGAATTTCCCCTCCCGCACTGCTCAAAAGCCCTAAAACGCTGCCTGGGGTTCTTTTCATACTACGCCCAGTGGGTCCCCCAGTACGCAGACAAGGCCCGCCCCCTAATACAGACCTCAAGTCCGCCTACCATCAGCTCCCCATCCGCCCAAGTGACCGCAAGTACACAGCCTTCGAGGCAGAAGGGCGATTATACCATTTCCTAAGGGTCCCATTTGGCGTCACAAACGGGGTCTCGGTCTTCCAACGAGAGATGGACCGAATGGTTGATCAACACGGGTTGCGGGCCACGTTCCCGTATCTCGACAATGTAACCATCTGCGGCCACGATCAGCAGGACCACGACGCCAACCTCCAAAAATCCCTCCAGACCGCTAAAGCCTTGAACCGCACGTACAACGAGGACAAGTGCGTTTTTAGCACCAACCGGCTAGCCATCCTGGGCTACGTAGTGCGCAATGGGATAATAGGCCCCGACCCCGAATGTATGCGCGCCCTCATGGAATTTCCCCTCCCGCACTGCTCAAAAGCCCTAAAACGCTGCCTGGGGTTCTTTTCATACTACGCCCAGTGGGTCCCCCAGTACGCAGACAAGGCCCGCCCCCTAATACAGACCACGACCTTCCCTCTGTCGACAGAGGCTTGCCAGGCCTTCAGCCGCATCAAAGCGGATATCGCAAAGGCCACGATGCGCGCCATCGACGAGTCCCTCCCCTTCCAGGTCGAGAGCGACGCCTCCGACGTAGCTCTAGCGGCCACCCTTAACCAAGCGGGCAGACCCGTGGCCTTTTTCTCCCGAACCCTCCACGCTTCAGAAATCCGCCACTCCTCAGTGGAAAAGGAAGCCCAAGCCACAGTGGAAGCTGTGCGACATTGGGGGCATTACCTGGCCGGCAGGAGATTCACACTCCTCACGGACCAACGGTCGGTAGCCTTCATGTTCGATAATGCACAGCAGGGCAAAATCAAAAACGACAAGATCTTAAGGTGGAGGATCGAGCTCTCCACCTTCAACTACGAGATCTTGTATCGTCCCGGAAAGCTGAACGAGCCGTCCGATGCCCTATCCCGCGGCACATGTGCCAACGCACAAATTAACCGCCTCCAAACCCTCCACGAGGACCTCTGCCACCTGGGGGTCACTCGGTTTTACCACTTTATCAAGTCCGGCAACCTCCCATACTCTTTAGAGGAGGTCCGTACAGTCACAAGGAACTGCCACATCTGCGCAGAGTGCAAACCTCATTTTTTCAGGCCGGATGGTGCGCACCCGATTAAGGCTTCCCGCCCCTTTGAACGCCTTAGTCTGGATTTCAAAGGACCCCTCCCCTCTACCGACCGCAACATATACTTCCTTAATGTGGTGGACGAGTACTCCCGCTTCCCATTCGCCATCCCCTGTTCTGACATGACCGCGGCCACAGTCATTAAAGCCCTGAACACCATATTCACACTGTTCGGTTGCCCCGCATACGTCCACAGCGACAGGGGGTCCTCCTTCATGAGTGACGAGCTGCGCCAGTTCCTGCTCAGCAACGGTATAGCCTCGAGCAGGATGACCAGCTACAACCCCCGGGGGAACGGGCAAGTAGAGAGGGAGAACGGCACGGTCTGGAAGACCGTCCTACTGGCCCTACGGTCCAGGGACCTCCCAGTTTCACGGTGGCAGGAGGTCCTCCCGGACGCCCTCCACTCCATCCGGTCGCTACTGTGTACTAGCACTAACCAAACGCCTCATGAGCGCCTCCTTGTCTTCCCCAGGAAGTCCTCCTCTGGAACGTCGCTGCCGACCTGGCTGGCGGCCCCAGGACCCATCTTGCTCCAAAAGCATGTGCGGGCGCACAAGTCGGACCCGTTGGTCGAAAGGGTTCACCTCCTCCACGCGAACCCGCAGTACGCTTACGTGGAGTACCCCGACGGCCGACAGGACATGGTCACCCTGCGAGATCTGGCGCCCGCCGGAAACACACACACCCCCCCCCGACACCAATCACCCAACCCCCCCCCTTCCTGCCACCGCCGCACCCCGCGACCGCCCCCTTCCCAGGAGGATCAGTCCTCCTCCCAGGCCCGACCAGGAATGAAGCCCAAGCTGAAACCGTAAGGCTCCTGGAGACGACAACACCGGAACAAGCACCACCACCACCACCGGGGCCGAGGCGATCGACACGGACGACCAGACCGCCCGACCGACTCGTGGCGTCGATCTAACAATACAATATGTGGACTTTTAACGAGAACATTTTGTCTTTTCCTGACGATTACTGTAAATAGTTTGAAACAAAAAAAATCCTTGTACATACTGTAATAACATGCGAAGGTTTTCCTCCCAGGACCAGCCTTGTAAACCCTTACCGCCATGCGAAGCATCACCCCGCCGGGTTCATTTTTAACAAGGGGTGAATGTGGTAGTGTGCATTAGGGGTCATGTGGGACTGTGAAGCCATGATGTCATTGGCTGACAGATCCCAGGTTCTGGTTGGACGTTGACCTCTAGCTCCGCCCTGAAGGCAGAGTATAAGTACCTGGAGTCCTCCCCCGCAGGCAGTCTACTACTGAACTGCGGGGGAACAGTCACGCTTAATAAAGCCTCATCGACTTCACTCTATTCGTCTCTCGGAGTCTTTGTGCGCTACACTGTTATTCCTACCAAAATGGATAACCTCACATTTGTCAACATTGTATTCCATCTGCCAGACCCTAGCCCATTCACTTAACCTATCCAAATCCCTCTGCAGACTTCCAGTATCCTCTGCACTTTTTGCGCTACCACTTATCTTAGTGTCGTCTGCAAACTTGGACACATTGCCCTTGGTCCCCAACTCCAAATCATCTATGTAAATTGTGAACAGTTGTGGGCCCAACATTGATCCCTGAGGGACACCACTAGCTACTGATTGCCAACCAGAGAAACACCCATTAATCCCCACTCTTTGCTTTCTATTAATTAACCAATCCTCTATCCATGCTACTACTTTCCCCTTAATGCCATGCATCTTTTTCTTATGCAGCAACCTTTTGTGTGGCACCTTGTCAAAGGCTTTCTGGAAATCCATATATACCACATCCATTGGCTCCCCGTTATCTACCGCACTGTTAATGTCCTCAAAAAATTCCACTAAATTAGTTAGGCATGACCTGCCCTTTATGAACCCATGCTGCATCTGCCCAATGGGGCAATTTCCATCCAGATGCTTTGCTATTTCTTCCTTGATGATAGATTCCAGCATCTTCCCTACCACCGAATTAAGCTCACTGGCCTATAATTACCCGCTTTCTGCCTACCTCCTTTTTTAAACAGTGGTGTCACGTTTGCTAATTTCCAATCCGCCGGGGCCACCCCAGAGTCTAGTGAATTTTGGTAAATTATCACTAGTGCATTTGCAATTTCCCTAGCCATCTCTTTTAGCACTCTGGGATGCATTCCATCAGGTCCAGGAGACTTGTCTACCTTTAGCCCCATTAGCTTGCCCATCACTACCTCCTTGGTGATAACAATCCTCTCAAGGTCCTCACCTGTCATAGCCTCATTTCCATCAGTCATTGGCATGTTATTTGTGTCTTCCACTGTGAAGACCGACCCAAAAAACCTGTTCAGTTCCTCAGCCATTTCCTCATCTCCCATTATTAAATCTCCCTTCTCATCCTCTAAAGGACCAATATTTACCTTAGCCACTCTTTTTTGTTTTACTAACCAATTAACCAGGAGATAGAAGTATTTTTTTTATTCGTTCATGGAACGTGGGCATCGCAGGCTGTGCCAGCATTTATTGCCCATCCCTAATTGCCCTTGAGGGGGCAGTTCAGAGTCAACCACATTGCTGTGGGTCTGGAGTCACATGGAGGCCAGATCAGGTAAGTATGGCAGATTTCCTTCCCTAAAAGACATTCGTGAACCAGGTGGAGTTTTACGACAATCGACAATGGTTTCAGGGTTGTCATTAGACTTTTAATTCCAGATTTTTATTGAATTCAAATTTCATTCTCTGCCGTGTTGGGATTCAAACCCTGGTCCCCAGAACATTAATAATAATAATATAATAACCCTTCATTATCACTAAGTATGAAGTTACCGTGAAAAGCCACTAGTCACCCCATTCCGGCGCCTGTTCGGGTAAGCTGGTACAGGAATTGAACGGGGATTGCTGGCCTTATTCTGCATCACAAACCAGCTGTCTAGCCCACTGAGCTAAACCAGCCCTTACCCGAGGTCTTTGTTTTATTAGTCCAGTGACAATATCACTATCCCAATGCCTCCCTCATAGTAAAGTTTCTATGGACACATAAACAACAAAAGAAAATCAAGGTAAGGAAAGGGTTACTAAGGCAGGCACAAAATAAAACACATGGATAATGGCCGAGAAATGTCCAAAATATTGAATCGACAAATGCTAAACATGACATTAGAAAACCTTCAAAAAAATGCCTTTTGTGGTAAAAAGGGGAGAAATAATTGCTAAACTAATCAAATGTAGAAAGGATAAAACCCAATTCCAATCGCAATCATGCATATTAAAAAAGATACGCACACACACAACAACAAATTTAGAGCAGTTAGCTTATTATTATTGATGATAGGAAAGATAATAGAATCTTTTCTCAAAGATGACGTAGAAAAATATCGAGAAACTATAAAGAACTGTATAGATTTCTAAAGGGAAGGCAAGCTGAGGCAACCTTATTGAATTATTCAAACAAGTGACAGAAGGAGTCGAAAGTAGACAGAAAATATTTGGATTTTCATACGGGCTTTGATAAGATACTGCTTATTTGACTTATGTCTAAGGGGCCTAGAGAAGGTAGACAGGAAAGACTTGTTTCGCCAAGCTCAGGGGTCAATTACCAGGGGGCATGGATTTAAGGTGATTGGTGGAAGGATCAGAGGGGACATGAGGAAAACCCTGAGGGTGGTGGGCATCTGGGATTCACTGCCTAAGTTGGTGGTTGAGGCTGAAACGCTTAATTCACTTAAAAGGTACCAGGATCTGCATCTGAAATGCTGTAACCTGTACGGCAATGGGACCAGGTGCTCGAAAGTAATACAGCCATTGTTAGGAAGTGGGTGGTGGGGGTGGGGTCGGTGTGGGAGCGGAAGAAGGCAGCCTCTAGTAAGGAAACTAGTTTAGGGGCACTTTTGAGGGCACTTCTGCCGTTCTCGCCAGCCAGGTACACACAAGACTGGTGGTGGTGGCGGCCCTGATGGTATGGGGACAGTAGCAGCAGCACCAGAGGTTGGAAGGTGTCTCGGTCTGGGCACTGATCTATGGGAATCATAGATTTGCACCAGCGGGGTTTGGATGCGGGCTTCCGGCGGGGGCAGCGGGTGAGTATTGAACGGTTTGGGGACCTATTTGTGGGGGTAGCTTTTTCAGCTTAGAGGCTATGGAAGAGGAGTAGGAGCTGGTTTCGGTACTTACAGGTGCCGGATTATGTCAGGAAGCAGGTATCGTCCTTGCAGGACCTGCCGCTCCCGGGGCTGCAGTACAAAGTGGTGTTGAATTCAGGGGTTGGTGAGGGTAGGGTGTCGGAGATTGAGCGAAAACAGCGTGGGAGCAGAGAGAGCCGGGACAGCGAAAACAGCACCGGAGGAGAGAGCCGGGAGATTTAAAAAGCGCGGGAGGAGAGAGCCTGGACAGTGCTGGGAGAGGTGAGTGCACAAAAGGTGTGGCAGGAGTGCCTTTAGTCACGGAGTGCTGATTGGAACAGAGTGCATCTGAGTTTAGGTGAGTGACTGAGTGCTGATCGGAACAGAGTGCATCTGAGTTTAGGTGAGTGACTGAGTGCTGATTGGAACAGAGTGCACCTGAGTTTAGGTAAGTGACTGAGTGCTGATTGGAACAGAGTGCATCTGAGTTTAGGTGAGTGACTGAGTTCGGGGGAGTGGCTGTGTTTTTGTTGGTGTTCGGGTTTATCCTTGAGGTACTATAAAGAAAATTTTAAAAAATAAAAAAAAATATTTAAATTAATTAACTAGTTGAATATGGCTGGACAGGTGATGTGCTGTTGCTGTATGATGATGGAACTGGTGGATCCCATTGAGACCGTCAGTGACCACATCTGCAGCAAGTGTTGGCTGCTCGAGGAACTTCGGCTCAGAATTGATGAGCTGGAGACCGAGCTGCACACACTGCGGCACATCAGGGAGGGGGAACATTACCTGGACACTTTGTTTCAGGAGGCAGTCACACCCGGTAGAATAAGTTCTGTTAATTTGGACAGTGGTCAGGGACAGAGTGGTGTGACTGCAAGGGAGGCAGGTAGGGGGATCCTGAGTTTAGGAGTTGAGGAGCCTCAGCCCTTGACCTTGTCCAACAGGTATGAGGTACTTGCTCCCTGTGTGGATGAAGAAGAGGGCTGTAGGGAGGATGCGTTGACTGACCACTGCACCGTGGTACAGGAAGCCATTCAAGAGGGGGGAGCAAAAAGACAAGTGGTAGTTGTAGGGGATTCTATAATTAGGGGGATTGATGGGATCGTTTGTAAACCAGATCGAGAGACCCGCATGGTTTGTTGCCTGCCCGGTGCCAGGGTGAGGGACATCTCTGATCGGCTTGAAAGGATTTTGGAGAGGGAAGGGGTGGATCCAGTTGTTGTGGTCCACGTTGGGACTAACAACATAGGTAAGACTAGGAAAGAGGACCTGTTTGGGGATTATCAAACACTAGGGACTAAATTAAAGAACAGGTCCTCCAGGGTTATAATCTCTGGATTACTACCCGAGCCACGTGCCAATTGGCATAGGGTTGAGAAAATTAGAGAAGTTAACACGTGGCTAAAGGAGTGGTGCGGGAAAGAGGGATTCCATTTCATGGGGCATTGGCATCAGTACTGGGGCAGGAGGGACCTGTACCGTTGGGACGGTCTTCACCTGAACCATTCTGGGATCAGTGTTCTAGCGAATAAGATACATAGGTTGGTCACAAGGACTTTAAACTAGCAAGTTGGGGGGAAGGGAAATGTAAAGCTATGGACAGTATAATGGTTAATGGAGATCAAGGCAGCAGGTTACGTGACAGGTTATTATGTAGAGATATGGGTTCAAAGACAAGGAAAATTAGGAGAAAGGGTAAGAGGAACAATAAATTGCGAAAAGTTACTGATCAAGGTGTTAGGATTCATAACAAAGACATAAAAAACAGCATAAGTGTACTTTACCTAAATGCTCGTAGTATACGAAATAAGGTAAATGAGTTGATGGCGCAAATCATCGTGAATGACTATGATTTAGTGGCCATTACTGAAACATGGTTAAAAGATGGTCACGACTGGGAGTTAAATATCCAAGGGTATCAGACTATACAAAAGGATAGAATGGACGGTAAGGGCGGTGGTGTAGCTTTGTTGTTTAAGGATGGCATCCGGGCAATAGTAAGGGATGATATTGGTGCTATGGAGGACAAGGTTGAATCAATTTGGGTGGAAATCAGGAATAGTAAGGCGAAAAGGTCACTGATAGGAGTAGTCTATAGGCCACCAAATAGTAACAGGATGGTAGGGCAGGCAACAAGCAAAGAAATAACGGATGCATGTAGAAATGGTACAGCGGTTATCATGAGAGATTTTAATCTGCATATCGATTTCTTTAACCAGGTTGGTAAAGGCAGCCTTGAGGAGGAGTTTATAGAATGTGCCCGGGATAATTTCCTGGAACAGTATGTAATGGAACCTACAAGGGAACAAGCGGTCCTAGATCTGGTCCTGTGTAATGAGGCAGGATTGATTAATGATCTCATAGTTCGGGATCCTCTTGGAAGGAGCGACCACAATATGGTGGAATTTAAAATACAGTTGGAGGATGACAAGGTAAAATCAAACACTAGTGTTTTGTGCTTAAACAAAGGCGATTACAATGGGATGAGAGAAGAACTAGCTAAGGTAGACTGGGAGCAAAGACTTCATGGTGAAGCAGTTGAGGAACAGTGGAGAACCTTCCGAGCGATCTTTCACAGTGTTCAGAAAAGGTTCATACAGACAAAAAAGAAAGACGGTAGAAAGGGGAAAAATCGACCATGGATATCTAAGGAGGTGAGGGAGAGTATCCAATTGACGGAAAAAACATACAAAGTGGCAAAAATTAGTGGGAGACTAGAGGACTGGGAAGTCTTTAGGGGACAACAGAAAGCTACTAAAAAAGCCATAAAGAAGAGTAAGGTAGACTATGAAAGTAAACTGGCTCAGAACATAAAACCAGATAGTAAAAGCTTCTACAAATATATAAGACAAAAAAGAGTGGCTAAGGTAAATATTGGTCCTTTGGAAGATGAGAAGGGAGATTTAATAATAGGAGACGGGGAAATGGCTGAGGAGCTAAACAGGTTTTTTGGGTCAGTCTTCACAGTGGAGGACACAAATAACATGTCAGTGACTGATGGAAATAAGGATATGATAGGTGAGGACCTTGAGATGATTGTAATCACTAAGGAGGCAGTATTGGGCAAGCTAATGGGGCTAAAGGTAGACAAGTCTCCTGGCCCTGATGGGATGGATCCTAGAGTGTTAAAATAGATGGCTAGGGAAATTGTAAACGCACTAGTGATAATTTATCAAAATTCACTAGACTCTGGGGTGGTCCAAGAGGATTGGAAAGTAGCAAACGTGACACCACTGTTTAAAAAAGGAGGTCGGCAGAAAGCAGGTAATTATAGGCCGGTAAGCTTAACTTCGGTTGTAGGGAAAATGCTGGAATCTATCATTAAGGAGGAAATAGCGGGGCACCTGGTGGGAAATTGTCCCATTGGGCAGACGCAGCATGGGTTCACAAAGGGTAGGTCGTGTCTGACTAATTTGGTAGAATTTTTTGAGGACGTTACAAGTGCAGTAGATAACGGGGAGCCAATGGATGTGGTATATCTGGATTTCCAGAAAGCTTTTGACAAGGTGCCACACAAAAGGTTGCTGCATAAACTAAAGATGCATGGCATTGAGGGTAAAGTGGTAGCATGAGTAGAGGATTGGTTAACTAACAGAAAGCAGAGAGTGGGGATAAATGGGTGTTTCTCTGGTTGGCAACTGGGGAACTACTGGGGTCCCTCAAGGATCAGTGTTGGGCCCGCAGTTGTTCACAATTTACATAGACGATTTGGAGTTGGGGACCAAGTGCAATGTGTCAAAGTTTGCAGACGACACTAAGATGAGCGGTAAAGCAAAAAGTGTAGAGGATACCGGAAGTCTGCAGAAGGATTTGGATAGGTTAGGTGAATGGGCTAGGGTCTGGCAGATGGAATTCAATGTTGCCAAGTGTGAGGCTATCCATTTTGGGAGGAATAACATCAGAATGGATTATTATTTAAACGGTAAGATGTTAAAACATGCTGCTGTGCAGAGGGACCTGGGTGTGCTGGTGCACAAGTCGCAAAAAGTTGGTGTGCAGGTGCAACAGGTGATTAAGAAGGCTAATCGAGCTTTGTCTTTCATTGCTAGAGGGATGGAGTTCAAGACTAGTGAGGTTATGCTGCAATTGTATAAGTTGTTGGTGAGGCCGCATCTGGAGTATTGTGTTCAGTTTTGGTCTCCTTACCTGAGAAAGGACATATTGGCACTGGAGGGAGTGCAGCGGAGATTCACTCGGTTGATCCCAGAGTTGAGGGGATTAGATTATGACGAGAGGTTGAGTAGACTGGGACTGTACTCATTGGAGTTTAGAAGGATGCGGGGGGATCTTATTGAGACATATAAAATTATGAAGGGAATAGATAGGACAGATTGGCTACAGGAATAGTGCCAGAGGACTGGAGGATAGCAAATGTGGTCCCTTTGTTCAAAAAGGGGAGCAGAGACAACCCCGGCAACTATAGACCAGTGAGCCTCACGTCTGTAGTGGGTAAAGTCTTGGAGGGGATTATAAGGGACAAGATTTATAATCATCTAGATATGAATAATATGATCAGGGATAGTCAGCATGGCTTTGTGAAGGGTAGGTCATGCCTCACAAACATTATCGAGTTCTTTGAGAAGGTGACTGAACAGGTAGACGAGGGTAGAGCAGTTGATGTGGTGTATATGGATTTCAGCAAAGCGTTTGATAAGGTTCCCCACGGTAGGCTATTGCAGAAAATACGGAGGCTGGGGATTGAGGGTGATTTAGAGATGTGGATCAGAAATTGGCTAGCTGAAAGAAGACAGAGGGTGGTGGTTGATGGGAAATGTTCAGAATGGAGTTCAGTTACAAGTGGAGTACCACAAGGATCTGTTCTGGGGCCGTTGCTGTTTGGCATTTTTATCAATGACCTAGAGGAAGGCGCTGAAGGGTGGGTGAGTAAGTTTGCAGACGATACTAAAGTCGGTGGTGTTGTCGATAGTGTGGAAGGATGTAGCAGGTTACAGAGGGATATAGATAAGCTGCAGAGCTGGGCTGAGAGGTGGCAAATGGAGTTTAATGTAGAGAAGTGTGAGGTGATTCACTTTGGAAGGAATAACAGGAATGCGGAATATTTGGCTAATGGTAAAGTTCTTGGAAGTGTGGATGAGCAGAGGGATCTAGGTGTCCATGTACATAGATCCCTGAAAGTTGCCACCCAGGTTGATAGGGTTGTGAAGAAGGCCTATGGAGTGTTGGCCTTTATTGGTAGAGGGATTGAGTTCCGGAGTCAGGAGGTCATGTTGCAGCTGTACAGAACTCTGGTACGGCCGCATTTGGAGTATTGCGTATAGTTCTGGTCACCGCATTATAGGAAGGACGTGGAGGCTTTGGAGCAAGTGCAGAGGAGATTTACCAGGATGTTGCCTGGTATGGAGGGAAAATCTTATGAGGAAAGGCTGATGGACTTGAGGTTGTTTTCGTTGGCGAGAAGAAGGTTAAGAGGAGACTTAATAGAGGCATACAAAATGATCAGGGGGTTGGATAGGGTGGACAGTGAGAGCCTTCTCCCGTGGATGGAAATGGCTGGCACGAGGGGACATAGCTTTAAACTGAGGGGTAATAGATATAGGACAGAGGTCAGAGGTAGGTTCTTTACGCAAAGAGTAGTGAGGCCGTGGAATGCCCTACCTGCTACAGTAGTGAACTCGCCAACATTGAGGGCATTTAAAAGTTTATTGGATAAACATATGGATGATAATGGCATAGTGTAGGTTAGATGGCTTTTGTTTCGGTGCAACATCGTGGGCCGAAGGGCCTGTACTGCGCTGTATCGTTCTATGTTCTATGTTCTAGATGCGGGCAGGTTG
Organism: Scyliorhinus torazame; assembly: GCF_047496885.1. Taxonomy (NCBI): domain Eukaryota; kingdom Metazoa; phylum Chordata; class Chondrichthyes; order Carcharhiniformes; family Scyliorhinidae; genus Scyliorhinus; species Scyliorhinus torazame. Next base: position 89,297,451 of record NC_092727.1, read on the forward strand.
TTTCCACTGGTGGGGGAAAGCAGAACTAGGGGGCATAGCCTCAAAATAAGGGGAGGTAGATTTAGGACGGAGTGTAGGAGGAACTTCTTCACCCAAAGGGTTGTGAATCTCTGGAATTTCTTGCCCAGTGAAGCAGTTGAGGCTCCTTCTTTAAACGTTTTTAAGGAAAAGATAGATGCCTTTCTAAAGAATAAAGGGATTCGGGGATATGGTGTACGGGCCGGAGAGTGGAGCTGAGTCCACAAAGATCAGCCATGATCTCATTAAATGGCGGAGCAGGGTCGAGGGGCCAGATGGCCTACTCCTGTTCCTAATTCTTATGTTCTTATTTATTTATTATTATTTTAAAAATAAATTTAGAGTACCCAATTATTTTTTTTCCAATTAAGGGGCAATTTAGCGTGGCCAATCTACCTAACCTGCACATCTTTGGTTTCTGGGGGTGAAACACACGCAGACATGGGGAGAATGTGCAAACTCCACACGGACAGTGACCCAGGGCGGGGGTCCACAGCGCCGCAGTCCTAGTGCTATCCACTGCGCCACATGCCCTGGGTGTCGGAGATTTATGAGGAATTAATGGATTGGGAGGGGGCCCCAATAGGAGAAGATAAACGGAAGTGGGAGGAAGAACTGGGGAGGGGGGTGGAGGCTGGATAACGGGAGGAGGCTCCGGGGTGAGTGAAATCATCCTCTTTGTGTGCTAGGCTTAGCCTTATTCAATTCACAGTGGCTCATAGGGCACATATGATGGTGGCCAGAATGAGCAGGTTCTTCGAGGGGGTGGAGGATAGGTGTGGGTGGTGTACATGGAGGCCCGGGAACCTTGTCCACATGTTTTGGGCTTCTCCAAAGCTGAGGGGACTTTGTTGATGTTATCTCCAAGGTACTGAAGGTGAAGCTTACCCAGAGTACAGAAGAGGCGATTTTTGGAGTGTCGGACATTCCGGGTGTCCAGGGGGCGAGAGAGGCCGATGTCCTGGCCTTTGCCTCCCTGGTAGCCCAGAGACGGATTTTGCTGGAGTGGAGGGACGCGGGGTCGCCGAAGCTGGGAGTGTGGGAGAGCGACCTTGCGGAATTCCTTAGGCTGGAAAAAAATCAAGTTCGCCTTGAGTGGGTCTGTGGGGGGCCCTGGAGATAGAACCATTTATGGGGGTTGGGGAGGGGGGAGGGAGGGGGGTGTTATAGGAGGCAAAAACAGGGGAGGCAGGATGGACGGAGAGGAACTGCTAGGAGAGGTGTTGTTTATTTATTTTGAGGATTCCTGTTTGTTCTCTTTTTGGTTTTAATCCCTTAATAAAAAATTTTTTTTTTTAAATAATAATTTAAACATTAGATTTTGAAGGCTGAATGGTGACTTGATAAGAGAAATTCAGGATTATGAAAGGGTTGATAGGCTAGACATATAAAGAATATTTCAGTTTATGGAAGAATCATAAAATAATGCTCATAACTTTAAGATTTTGACCAATAACAAAATTTTGTCCTCCAGGATTGACAAAATTTTGTCCTCCAGGATTGAGGATTGTGTACCATACGTCATTGTGGAGGATCAGACGGGGTTCGTTAAGAGCAGGCAGCTGGTGGCCAATGTAAGAAGGCTGTTAAACGTGATCATGATGCCCCCGGAAAGTAGGGAGGTGGAGGTAGTGGTCGCGATGGATGCGGAAAAAGTTTTTGACCAGGTTGAGTGGATTATTTATGGGAGGTTCTGGGGTGGTTCGGGTTTGGGAGGGCCTTTATTGACTGAGTCAGGTTGCTGTACCAGGCTCCTGTGGCAAGTGCACGGACGAACAGGACGACTTTGGACAATTTTAGATTGCACTGGTTGACGAGACAGGGATGCCCCCTCTCCCCACTGCTGTTTGCGCTGGCTTTCGAGCCGCTGGCAATTGCTCTGAGAGCCTCAAGGGGCTGGTCCGGGGGGAGCACAGAGTCTCGTTGTATGCGAGACTCTTCTGTATGTTTCAGATCCAATTGAGGGAATGGAAGAAATCATGGGAATTTTAGGGGAATTCGGCAGGTTTTCGGGGTAGAGGTTTAATATGGGGAAGAGCGAGATGTTTGTGGTCCAGGCGAGGGGTCAGGGGAGGCGACTGGGGGAACTGTCGTTTAGATTGGTACGAGACAGTTTCAGGTACCTAGGCATCCAAGTGGCGCGGGATTGGGACCGGCTACATAAATTGAACTTGGCCCGGTTGGTGGATCAGATGAAAGATGATTTCCGGAGATGGGATGCGCTCCCGTTGTTTCTAGCTGGTAGAGTCCAAGCGGTGAAAATGACGGTCCTCCCGAGATTCCTGTTTGTATTTCAATGTCTCCCCATCTTCATTCCACGGTCCTTTTTTAAGCGGGTCAATAAAGTTATAGCGGGCTTTGTATGGGGGGGGGTAAGTCCCCGTGAGTGAGGAGGGTAATGCTGGAGCGGAGTCGGGGAGAGGGAGGGCTGGCGCTGCCGAACTTCAGCAATTATTACTGAGCGGCTAACATAGCCATGATTACGAAGTGGCTGGGGGGGGGGGGGGGGGGGTCGGCATGGGTGCGTATGGAGGCGGCTTCTTGCAAGGTCACAAGTTTGGGGGCGCTGGTAACTGCACCTCTGCCGTTCCTGCCGGCGCGTTAGTCCACCAGCCGGGTGGTGGTGGCGGCCTTGAGAATCTGGGGGCAATGGAGGAGATATGTGGGAGCGGTGGGAGCATCGGTCTGGTCCCCAATCTGCGATAATCACCGGTTTGCCCCGGGAAGGATGGACGGGGGGTTCCGAATATGGCAGAGAGCGGGGATTGAGAGGATGGGGCCTTGTTTATAGAGGGGACCTTTCCGAATATGAGGGCGCTGGAGGAGAGGTTTGCATTGGCGGAGGGAAACGAATTTAGATATCTGCAGGTGCGGGACTTTCTGCGTAGACAGGTACCAACCTTCCCACTCCTGCCGCTAAGGGGGATTCAGGGCAGGGTAGTTTCCAGAGGATGGATAGGTGAGGGGAGCGTTTCTGACATTTATAAGGAAATTATCGGATCAGAGGAGATGCAGACCGAGGAGCTGAAGCGAAAGTGGGAGGAGGAGCTGGCGGGAGGGATAGAGGAGGGCCTTTGGGCGGAAGCATTGAGTAGAGTCAACGCGACCGCAACTTGTGCCAGACTCAGCCTGATTCAATTCAAGGTCTTTCACCGGGCTCACATGACAGTGGCCCGGATGAGCAGATGCTTTGGGGTGGAAGATAGCCACTCAGCAAAATGTGCGGGAGGACCAGCGAACCATGTCCACATGTTCTGGGCATGTCCAAAGCTGAGGGGATTTTGGCAGGGGTTTGCTGATGTCATGTCCAAGGTATTAAAAACAAGTGTGGTATTGAGTCCAGAGGTGGTGATTTTCGGGGTGTCGCAGGATCCGGGAATCCAGGAGGAGAAAGAGGCAGACGTTCTGGCCTTTGCTTCCCTGGTAGCCCGGAGGTGGATATTACTAGCATGGAGGGACTCAAGGCCCCCGAAGTCGGAGACCTGGTTATTGAACATGGCTAGCTTTCTCTGTCTGGAGAAAATTAAGTTCGCCTTGAGAGGGTCATTGTTAGGGTTCGCCCGGAGGTGGCAACCATTCATCGACTTCTGAGGGGGGGGGGGTTTAGGTTAGCATAGATTAGGGGGTTAATTAATGGTGGGACCTGTTGGGGAGGGAGGTGGTATTTGCACTATGTTTATATTTTCATGTACTTTGTTTATATTGCTGCTGATACAATGCCAAAAGATTAACTCAATAAAATGTTTGTTAAAAAAAAGATTGTGTCCAATAAATCCAATGGGGAAATCAGGTGAAATTCCTTTACCCACTGAATGGTCAGAATACAGAACGTTATGCCTCGAGGAGTGGTTGAAATGACTAATTTTGACATAATTGGAGCACGTACCTACAGTGCGAACTCATGGGCTGAATGCAAAACTAGTTGTGATACTGAATTTGGTTTCCAATATGCAGTGGGAGTTACATTTATTCCGGTATGATCTTACACAGATAGAATGAAGGAAAAATACATAATTGCCTTTACATTGAGCCACTTGCACCCTCTCGACATTCCAAAGCACTTTAAAGCCAATGGTCTATTTTTGAAGCATTGTTACTTTTGTAATGTAGAAAATGGGACAGCTAATTTACAAATAATACCCGCAGATAGCGATTAAATAATCTGGCCAAATAAATTGTATTAGTTGTTGACCGAGAGATAAATGCCAGACAGGGTACCAGAAGAACCTCTTTTGCATTTACTGAAGAGGGCAGACTGAGTCTTGTTATAATGTATCATCCAAAAGGCAGAGTACTGCACTCAAGTGTCAGCCTGAATTAGGTGCTCAAGACTCTGGGAGAGGACCTTGAATTTTCAGAGTTCTGACTCAGAAGAGAGTGTTACCACTGAACCATGGTTGATACAGGGATGTGATCTGTTGAGGAAAGGTTTCTACATTGATGCTGAACTTCCGACTTGGGTATGGTAAATGTTGGATGTGTAGTGATCTCAAAAATCAGTCATTGCGAGAGAGCTGCTTCCTTTTCAATTAACTAGTTCAGGATTCTCTTTTTTTATTAATTTAGAGTACCCAATTCATTTTTTCCAATTAAGGGGCAATTTAGTGTGGCCAATCCAACTACCCTGCACATCTTTGGGATGTGGGGACAAAACCCACCAAACACGGGGAGAATGTGTAAACTCCACACGGACAGTGACCCAGAGCTGGGATCGAACCTGGGACATTGGCGCCGTGAGGCAGCAATGCTAACCACTGCACCACACTTTTTTTCCCTTTTCTTTTATAAATTTAGAGTACCCAATTATTTTTTTTCCAATTAAGGGACAATTTAGCGTGGCCAATCCATCTAACCTGCACATCTTTGCGTTGTGAGGGTGGAAACCACCACAGACATGAGGAGAATGTGCAAACTCCACATGGACAGTGACCCAGGGCTGGGATTCGAACCTGCCCTCTGCACCGTAGGCAGCAATGCTAGCCATTGTGCCACATGCCGCCCTTTCAGGATTCTCTTAAGGTTAACATGCAGGTTCAGTTGGCAGTTAGGAAGGCAAAAGGGCACAGTAGCGCAGTGGTTGGCACTGCTGCCTCATGGGGCCGAGAACTCAGGTTCGATCCCAGCCCCGGGTCATTGTCCATGTGGAGCTTGCACATTCTCCCCGTGTTTGCGAGGGTCTCATCCCCACAACCCAAAGATGAGCAAGGTGAGTGGATTGGACACATTAAATTGCCCCTTAATTTTAAAAAAAGGAAGGCAAATGCAATGTTAGCATTCATGTCAAGAGGGCTAGAATACAACAGCAGGGATGTACTTCTGAGACTGTATAAGATTGATAGGTTCTTGACCAATAAGGGGATCAGAGGTTATGGGGAGAAGGCAGGAAAATGGGGATGAGAAACATATCAGCTATGATTGAATGGCGGAGCAAACTAGATGGGCCAAGTGGTCTAATTCTGCTCCTATGTCTTATGGTTTAACTGTTTACATTCCATTTCAATCTTGCTCCAGTTATAAAGGACTTTAGTGAGGCCACACTTATGCAGAGTTTTAGGCCCTATATTGAAGGAAGGATATACTTGTCTTGGAGACGGACCACAAAAGGTTCATTAGTTCGGTCCCTCGGATGATAAGTTTTTCCTGTAGTGAAAAGTCAGCTTAAAATCTCTGGAGTTTGAAAGAATAAGGGGTGAGGTTATTGTGATATACAAGATTCTGAAGATAATTGACAGACTAGGCGCTGAGGCTGAGGAACTTAGAACTCAGGCCGCAGGAGAAGGGTCCAATCATTTAGGACTAAGATGAAGAGAAATTTCTGCTGCTGAATATTGGAATTGTCTACCCCAGAGGGTAGATGCTTCATTACTGAGGATATTTAAGGCGGGGAAAGATATATTTTTGGTTTCTCAGGGAATCAAGAAATATGGGGACTAGAGAAGCAACTGGACTTGAGGCAGAAAATCAGCCAAAATCATATTGAATTGTGGAGCAGGCTCAAGGGAGCATTTGGTCCACTAATGCTCATGTTTCTTACATTCTTACAGTCACAGCTTTCTTTGAATGGGAACAAAAGGAGGGTTGCTAATTCTGTGTGCTGGGGATGGAAAACATTCGTCAACAAATCAAATGACATACACTGCACGGGCTTTGAAGATTCACATCAAATCGCGCTCACTACGTTTTATTCTATCATGGAATAAAAGTATCGCTGGCAGGGCAAGCATTTGTTGTCCATCTCTAATTGCCCTCGAGAAAATCTTGATGAGCCACCTTCTGGCTTAGGTACGTCCACAGTTCTGTTAGGGACGGAGTTTCAGAGTTTTGACCCAGCAATAGTGAAGGAACAGCAGTACAGTTCCCAGTCAGGAGAGTGTGTGACATGGGAGGTAAACTTGGAGGTGGTATTCCCATACATCTGAGGCCCTTGTCCTTCTTGATGGTAGAGGTCACATAACTGAAAGGTACTCGGAAGGCAGGTTGTGGCTGTACATATTGCATATGGTACACTGTGCTGCCATTTTGTGTCGGTGGTGGATGGAGTGGACGTTTAAAGTGGTGAATGGGGTGCTGATCAAACGGGTGACGTTGAGCTGTTTGAATGTTGTTGGACCTGACCCTTCTAATTCCCATTAAGGCTGTTATTTAAAACTGGTGAACTTACGGTGGGTGGGGTGGGGGAGGGGATGGTAGGGAGCGGCAGGCAAGAAAGAATAGACCTCTTGAACTCTGAAAGGGACATCAGGTCAGTGTGAGCCAAACTGGATTCATACAAGCGTCTTGTTGTCCTTTATCCAAGGTTCACAATCTCAACAGCTGAATGTAAATCATGCATATCAGATGACATATTTGCATAATCCACTGCATCCAACCTGCTGAGCTGTTGCTGAACGACAAACTCCTTTTTTAAAAAGATTATTCTTGGCTGGAAGCACTCAGACTTTCACCAGTAGGTTTTCGTTGTACAATTTCTTTCAAGAGTAACTACAGTCTTCAGTTAATTTTTAATTGCAGGAGTCAGGTATAATCATTTCATAATTTGTTTGATGAGATTTCCTATAACTTGATGCCTGGCTGCTGGTGGCTTTCCCTTTGGAACTGAGCCAGTCAGTTCAAAAAAATGTGTTTCTACTTCAATCTCTGATCAATATAAAATTAGTTGATTTCAGGCAGAATTGAAATTTAGTGCAGTGCAACATTCAGTATGATATGGAAAATCAGACCCCTGACACACAGAGTTCCACTGGAGAATGCACACGTGTGGATATTTTTTAACTCACTTCCACTATATGGGCATTGTAGGCAAGACTGTCATTCATCATTCATTACCCACCCCAGATTACCCTGGTTTGATACAACTTGGTCATTTGCTCAGTGACTTCAGATCAAATGAGTTGGTGTTGGGACTGAAGTCATACAGAGGTTAACCTCGGTGAGGCCAGGAATGTTTCTTCCCTGAAGGACATTTGTGAGCCATTTGACTTTATATGGCAATCTCGCAAAAATTACAATATCGGTTTATTTCCAGATGATTTTTTTTTAAACAAACTGAATTCAACTTCGCAAACTGTCTTGCTGAGATTTGAGTTCCATGCTCTCTGGATTACTAGAACAGCAAGATAACCATTACATCACTGTAAACTTAACGGATGTCAGGATGATTCCACAATGGAGTCTGGCTGTAGCTCCAGGCTCAGAATGACCTATGACTCCCTACTCTAAGTGCATACAATGAGCATTTGGCAGGAGCCATTCCCCCCCCCCCCCCCCCCCCATCTCCAGGCTCAGAATGACCTATGACTCCCTACTCTAAGTGCATACAATGAGCATTTGGCAGGAGCCCCCCCCCCCCCCCCCATATATGTGCAGGCTACCCTCACATCTAGCTCCCAACATGAAGTAGAATAGAATGGCACAAATGTCTGGGAGCGTGGGAAGGGGTAGGAAATTCAATACTGAAGATGAAAATTGCCCACTTCATATTCCCCCACTGCAGGTGCTTCTCACATTCCCTAAAATACTAATATTTGGGGAATGGTCATTACCACAGGCAAACAGTACCCTGGGATCACTTTCAAGCTGTTTGTACACTGGGGCACAGCTTCTTCCCGTTATGAACAGTATCTCAGGCAGCACCAGAGCAGGGTCACTTATCCCCCAGGGAAAGAAGGTCTTTCCCTCCTCCACTCCTCTTTGAGGGGTGGGGCGGATTTGAATGAACCTTGGGGACCCCCTGTCTGGTCTGGACAAGTAACGGGAGTGTGACCTGGGGAAATAGCTCAATCGAAGGTTACAAATCGTCGGTGGCTGTCACCCCCCCCCCCCCCCCCTTAACGACACTGCAGTGTACCACTGGGCAAAAACAATGGCTGGTAGCAATGTATCTGAGCTTAAAATCCATCTCTGATTTTTAAACTGTTCACATCAAGCAAATTAAACGAACCAGTGACTGTAACGCCACTCAGGTCAATGATGGCCTCTCTTCCTCACTCAATTTAAAGGCAGCCCCGCGGTATTTCTCTCAGGGTCAAGAAATCAGCCCAAAATACTCCTCACCGCAGGAACCCCCAAATACTCAAAAATAGCCGCGGCTTTTCTGCTCCGAGATAACACATCATCCTGAACACGGTTAGCTCCCTTCAACCCTAAACAAGATCAAAGGAAGGATAGCACAGTGCAAAAAAAAAACATAATGAGAAACATCTTTACACACACAGCTTAAGGGGAATGCGCCTGGCTACATTGTAAACACGCACACGTAGAGAAACCCCGGCCTGGGAACGACCCTCTTGTTACACACCCTGTTGACAATACCAACAGGGTTGTTGCCTTGGCTGAAATCCACCCGTCCTCGTCTATTTCAGCCGCTGAAACTCCCCCGATGAAACGCACCCAACGACAACAACAAAAAAGGACTGGAGCTTCAAGAAAACATCAAAAGCAACATTCAACACCCCCCCCCCCCCCGCGCTTCCCTCTCCCGCCCGCTTCGCTCTGAATGAATAACACTGCAATGGATCGCACCCCCACTGCCTCTCGTTCTCCTCCCTCCCCACTCATTGTTCAGCTCAACTCCCCCCCCCCCCCCCCCCAATGGTTTTTTGCAGCAAACCCGGGCTCTATTTCGCCTCCCTTGCCGCCCACAAAGAAAAGGAATGGGGGTCATTGTGCAGCACAGATGAACGTGCTCTGTGTGTGTGTCCACCCGCACACCCGCTCCCGCTTTCCCAACTCGCCGGCCCCGGCGTCGCAATCTCTCTGGCTCAGAGCTGGCTGTACTCACCCCGGACGGCTGTGAGCTGCAGCGCTCTGGCGAAGGCAGCCCGCACACTGTAGCCCAGCAAGCACACGAGAGTGAATCGCAAAGCCGCAAGAGGTGGCATCATGACAGGGACATCACTAGAGAGTGTCTCCCGGCCGTCTCTCAGATCTCAGCCATCCATCCACATTGCCTGGAGGTTGCTTGTCCCCGAATCCTCCTCCTTGTTCCCCCACCCCCTCCACCAACACACTCTTCCTCCACCACCAACCTCCCCCCCACCCCCCACTCTCCTTCACTCCAGCCGCATCAAGCTCGCAAATCGCGTAATGGGTTTGTTTTAGTGTCTTGAGAGCTGGGGAGGGGGGTGGAGAAAGTGGGGGAAGATCAGATTCATTCCCCAGCGCCATCCTCTGTCCCATTCTGGCATCGCGGCGACCAGCGTCCTTAAAGAGGAAATAATATCCTTACAATCATCACGACCCCTTGAAAAAGCACCCTACCTAGGCTCACTTCCCCGCCCTATCTCCAAACCACCCAACCTACACATCTTTCTGACACTAAGGGGCAATTTTAGCACAGCCAATCCACCTAACCTAGGAACATAGGAACAGGAGAAGGCCATTTCGCCCCTAGAGCCTGTCTCCATGTAATGAGATCATGGCTGATCTCTGACCAAACTCCATGTACCTGTCTTTGGCCTACCCCTTAATATCTTTCCTTAACAAAAATCTATCTTGAATTTAAAATTAACAACTGATCAAGCATCAATTGTTGTTTGTGAGAGAGAGTTCCAAACCTCTACCACCCTTTGTGTGTAGAAGTGTTTCCTAACATCTCTCCTGAATGGTCTGGCCCTAATTTTTAGCCTATGCTCCCTAGTTCTAGAATCTCTAGATAGTGGAAACAGTTTATCTTCATCTACCCTGTCTTTCCCTATTAATATCTTAAATACTTGGATCAGATCACACCTTAACCTTCTAAATTCTCACAAAAACAGGCCTAATTTGTGTAATCTCTCCTGGAAGCTTAACTCCCATAGTCCAGGTAAACCTACATTGCACTTCCTCCAAGGCCAAAATATCCTTCCTAAGGTGTGTGCCCAGAACTGCTCACAATACTCCAAGTGGGGTCTATCCACGGCTTTGTACAGCTGCAGCATAACCCCTGTGTCTTTGTACTCCAGTCCTCTAGATATAAGTGCAAGCATTCCATTAGCGTTTTGGATTATTTTCTGCACTTGTTCGTGGCATTTTAAGGATCTATGGACTTGAACACCCCCCGCAAAGTCTCTTTGGACACCCCAGTGCCCTGCACATCTTCGGTCTGTGGGAGGAAACCGGAGCTCCTGGAGGAAACCCACGTAGACATGGGAGAAAGTGCAAACTCCTCACGGACAGCCACCCATGGCTGGAATCGAACCCGGGTGTGAGGCAGCACTGCTAACCACTGTGCCCCCCCCCCCTTGTTTTATTTCGATTTATAAGCCAGCAGTAAAACTGATGTAGCCAGGCTGATTGTATAAAGTGTCAAAATAAGGTTCTATGATTTGAGTTAGGATGAGAATGGATTATAAAGAGCAATTCTTACTCTTACCATTCAGACAGAAGGTTGTGGGGTGAAGTCCACAACATAAGAGAGGATAATCCAGGCTGGAATTCCACTCTTCGTCTCCAGCAGACCCTTGGGGTGGAGGGTGACTTGCCTCAGTTCAATGGGCTCTGAGATTGCTGATAAATCTAATGTGCAGATGCTGCCACATGCGGGACAGGTTGCCTGGAGGTTTGCGCGCCCTCTCCAACACCTCAACCTCACCTCTGCGTGTCTCTGATGAAATGTCTCGGTGCCTTTCGGAATGAACCTTCTCCAATTTGATTGGTCACAAGCCAGGGCTGCCTTGGGTCACCGGGGATGTTTGATCTCTTCAGGGATGATATTCAAAGACATCCCTGGTGTGTTCCTGCTGTCTTCCTGGAGACACCTTCCACCACCCATCTTATGGTCTTATGGACCTTATTCCAAGTAAACCATAACCCACAAGACCTGTAAAATAACTAACAGTGCGAATACAATGTGGTCAACACCACCAGTCATCTGCAGAAAGAGGTATAATAAAAATAACCGTAAAAAGAAAAGAAAATAAACCACGCAAACGATGCATAATCTTCAAAATTCATAAATGACTCACGCCCTCCATTCAGTTCTTGCCCAGTCCATCCCTTTGCATATATTTGTTTGCCTCCTCCTGGTCCCTGTCTTTGTACGCGACCCAGAGTTTTGCATGCCGAATCACACTTTGCTTTTGAAAAGTGCCGCCTTGGCCCTATTTAATTCCGCTCGATATTTAGCCAGGTCAGCCCTAATGTCCTCGTAGACACGAATGGCGTGTCCTTCCCATTTGCAAGTCTGCGTGTTCTTCGCCCAACTCAGGAGACGTTCCTTGTCCTGGTACTTGTGGAGTTTGATGATTACCGCCCACGGTGATTCCCTGGGTCATGGCTTCTGGCGGATCGATCTGTGGGACCGGTCTACCTCTGGGGGTTTAGTGAAGCCCTTCTCCCTGACCAGTTTCCTGAGCATCTTTGATATGAACTCGGTTGGGCTGCTACTTTCTGTGCCCTCTGGTAACCTGACGATCCGGCGATTCTGGCACTGAGACCAGTTCTCCTGGTAATCTATTCTGGCCTTCAGAGTCTTGTGGGTCACTGCCAACATCGTTATTTCGGCCTCAAGCGAGGTGATTCGTTCGTGCTGTTTGATGGCAGCCTTTTCCATTTCACAGATTGTCGCTACTTGGGCCTCCCGCCGTCGCTTTACCCTGTCCATCAACCCAAGTATAGGGACCAGCGCGGCCTCGATTGCCGTCTCCATCACCGACATTAGGTCCTCCTTTACTGCCTCTCTGTCCTTTTGGAGTTCTATTGAGATGAACTCCATCAGCCTCTCCGTTGTAGACTGGGATGGTGTCGACGACTCTGCTGCGTCCGCCATATTTGTATTTGTGTCGCCAAGCGGGTTTACTGACTCCGATGCTAGGTTTTACTCTGCGTGCTTTAGCTCCCCTTGCATCCTGTGTGGTGGTTCGCTGGCATCCCAAATCGGTTGATTAATTGATGAGAGTCAAATTAGTGTGGTTTCTTTCCAGGTTTGGTGCCCGTTCATTGGGTCAAAAAGGTCTAAAAAAGAGTTTCCAGATGGGAGCCACCTTTCATGCGACTGCTCAGCTCATGGCCGCCACTGGAAGTGGACCTGCATTTATATAGCACCTACTGTAAAACCTGAAGTAATTCACTGACAGGAAAGGGAAAAACAGCAGCCAAGCCAAAGGAGGAATGATTAGGGTGATTAAGACCAATTGTTTGGATGAAAAGTTGGATATAAAGGAGGGCCTTGAGGGAGATGAGGGAGCTGGAAGAATTAGGGAGGATTTAGGGAGTGCATCCCCCAGACAGCTAAAAGAATGACTGCCAAGCAATGGGGGGAAAATTAGGAGGGGTTGAACGAGAGGTTGAGTCCGGAATGGAGATGGGAATGTAGCACTGGAGGGGATTACAGAGCTGTGGAGAGATATTTCCATGAAATAATTTAAACATGAGGATGAGAATTTAAGGTAACGGGGACTCAGGATCAATATAGGTCAGCGCTGAGTGCTGTTTGATGCAGGATAGAGTATGGGCAACTAAGTTTGAAGTAACTGAAGTTTATGAAGAGTGGGGAATGGGAGGTTGACTGTGATCACAGCATCTTGCGTAGCTATACATTTTCCAACAAAGAGTCACTGATTAGTAATCAGGAATAGGAATACTACGTAATTTTACACATTCCTTTCCATTGAAGCACCAATGCCAATTGATGTTTCCAACTGATATTAACAACCTCAGCATTGACCATTCAGTGGCTGTTCCAACATAAATATATTTTTTCTTATTCTTTCATAGAAACATAGAAGATAGGAGCAGTAGGAGGCCGTTCAGCCCTTCGAGTCTGCTCTGCCATTCATTATGATCTTGGCTGATCATCCACCTCAATAGCCTGATCCCACTTTCCCCCAAATCCTTTGATCCCGCCTTCACGCCAAGTGCCATATCTAACTGCCTCTTGAAAACATACAGGCCTGGATTCTCCACCGCCGGTAACCATAAGACCATAAGACATAAGAGCGGAAGTAAGGCCATTCGGCCCATCAAGTCCACTCCACCATTCAATCATGGCTGATTTCAACTCCATTTACCCGCTCTCTCTCCATAGTCCTTAATTCCTCTTTTATCAAAGAATTTATCAACTTCTGTCTTAAAGACTCTCAACGTCCCAGCCTCCACCCCCCTCTGTGGCAATGAATTCCACAGACCCACCACTCTCTGGCTGAAGAAATTTCTCCTCATCTCTGTTCTAAAGTGACTCCCTTTTATTCTAAGGCTGTGCCCCCGGGTCCTAGTCTCCCCTGCTAATGGAAACAACTTCCCTCCATCCACCCTATCTAAACGGGGTCCCCAATGCAGCGGAAAATTGAAAAATCAGGATTGCCGCCGGGCGTCAGCGGGTGCCGAGCCAAACGCGGCGAGACCGAGGTTCACACCCACGCACCTGCAGGAAGATGTAAATGAATGCAAATGGGTCTTAATAACCCATTTACATTCATTTTGCAGACTTGGCACTCTGTTCTCCGGCCCTCCGTGATACTCCGGTCCCCTGGGCCAGGACTCACGTGGGCTGGGATTACTACTGGTCTCGCCAAGGGTGAGCCTGACGTAGTGGACCTCGCGTTGGGCCAAGGGGATAACTCCATAAGGGAGTTGCCCCCAAAGTTCATCCGAGTGTCACCCTCCCATCCCACAATGCATTACCTGCCCACCCCTCCTCTATCAGACCCTCCCAGAGACCCCTAAAGCAGGGGAACCCCCCCCCCCCCAAGAGACTCCCTTAATGGGTACACCCCCAGGGGTCCCCTTGGTAGGGAGAACCCTGCCGTGACCCACTTAATAGGGTGAACCTTAATAGGGAGACTCCCCAGTATTCCCTAACTGAAAGAATCCCCATAGAGGCCCTCTAACCAGAGGGACCACCACCTCCCCCCCCCCCCGGAGACCCGCTCACTAAAGGAACCCCCCCACAGAGACCCCCTAAATAGAAGGACCCCTGCAGAGACCATCTAACTAAGGGAACTGTGCCACAGAGAACCCCTAACTGAAGGCACCCCCCATAGAGACACCTAATTAGCGGGTCCCCCTACCTAAAGCAACTCCCCTAAATGGACTCCCTAACTAAAGGAACCCTCTCACAGGGAACCCCTAACTAGAGGGACCCCTGACGCTAACTTTTGGTCGGCTCTTAATTCGTGACTTGCTCTGTTTGTTTAACCTTTGCTCTAGAGTTGCCAGGTATCTTTATGATACCGCCACGAGGTTCAAGTTCAAGTAATGATCAATAACTCAACACACCAATAAGTAAGATTCAAATCAAAACACATTTATTATATACAGTAAATCACTACTCATGCATAAACTCTACTTTCTAGACTATTCCTATCACTAAAAGGCCCATACTTAGCTTCGGGCTGGCCCACGAGGTCAGGGGAACAAATAGCCTTTCGTTCAGATCCTGAGTCTGCAGGATTCAAAAGCTGGTATGGACTGGTAGCTAGGAGCGCCTAACTCGTAGCGAGCGTTGACTTGAGACTTACTTGGTTGGCGGCAGCGAGGCAGGTCACTGTCAAGGGTTGGTTCAAGTTGCTGAGTGACCCTGCCAAAGAAGGACGATTTGAACTTGGGGGCTTTACTTTATAGTCCCCAGGGGCTTCCCGCCCTTCGGGGCGGACGCCGTACCTGGTTCCAAGTGATTGGACTGCGTTCCGATCACTTGGATCGATTTCTCCAATACTGGAGTTGTTCCCTGATCGTTGGACGGTCCCTAAATGTCCGTTGGCCTTCATAGATTATCATAGATTATCATAGAATTTACAGTGCAGAAGGAGGCCCTTCAGCCCATCGAGTCTGCACCGGCTCTTGGAAAGAGCACCCTACCCAAGGTCAGCACCTCCACCCTATCCCCATAACTCAGTAACCCCACCCAACACTAAGGGCAATTTTGGACACTGAGGGCAATTTATCATAGCCAATCCACCTAACCTGCACATCTTTGGACTGTGGGAGGAAACCCACGCACACACGGGGAGGATGTACAGACTCCGCACAGACAGTGACCAAAGCCGGAATGGAACCTGGGACCCTGGAGCTGTGAAGCAATTGTGTTATCCACAATACTACCGTGCTGCCCCACAATGCTACCGTGCTGCCTTCCTTTGTCTTGGCTCCTGCTGGTGCCGAGGAGTCTGTCTTGGCTTTATTCACCTTAACTGTTGCCATTGTGCCTTGGAATCACTCATTACTATGCAGATAGCTGCTGCATTACTATGCAGATGGCTGCTGGTTTCAGTGCTGTCTCGTTTTTTGCAGGTTTCAATACACATGATTTCTGCACTTGCTAGTCTTTGCCTGTGATGGCTGAATTTCCCTTCAGCCTTTGCGGTTCTCCATTTTAAGTCGGGAAGTGGTCAACCCAGGTGGCTACACTCCATCCTTGTGATCTCTAACGCGAAGCGTGAAGGATCACATAACTGCATTGTCTTCATTCCCTGACCCGGCGAGCACTCTTCCATGGCCTCTACACTGACCATAACTATGCAATGAAAATTTTTTAACTAACATTCTAAGTGGCGCTATGTCAAAACAGGGACATGCATTACAAAATGTTTTTAAAATGCTACCTCTAACTGTCCTCAATAAACTACACTCACTAAACATTCAGTCATATTAACTTCCTAAACAATACAAAATAATAGCAGCATTTACATTTTTCCTGGCTTGGCAGTCAAGCACAGGGGTGTACAATCTTTCCATTTCTTTATTTACAGAAGAAGCAAACGAATGTCCTTTATTATAGATCGAGGGGTTTGGGGTCCTGGGGATAACCGAACATAGGGGATCTTATTCTGTAACATACCTTCTCAATTTCCTCATGCGGATAGTCTGCACGATGCTGCAGAGTATCGCCAACACTAATAGGGATTTGACTACGTAGGAAAGGGAGTACCGACTCCCGGTTGCGGCGATGCACTGCTAAGCCGCACGTTTCGCCAGCTCCCGTTCTAACGGACTTTTGGGCTCTTTTTGGGAGCCCCAACGGAAATTTTTTCGGACCAAACCCAGTGTGGGGCGACGAAGCAAGGAGTCCCCCCCTGGTGTGTATGGAAAGGATTGGTGGTGGTGGCCAGATTGCGAAGGATCCTTTGGAGCAGCAGCAGAGAAGGAAGAAGCAAGATGGCGACGGATGGAGCCCAGACGACATGGGGCACGGACCAGCAGGAATTCCTCCGACGATGTGTGGAGGAACTAAAGAAGGAGGTGCTGGCGCCGATGTTATTGGCAATCGAAGGGCTACAAGAAACGCAAAAGGCCCAGGCGATAGAGCTCCGAGGGGTGAAGGCGAAGGCAGCTGAGAACGAGGATGAGATTCTGGGCCCAGCGGTAAAAATGGAGGTGTATCGAAAGGCTCGAAGTCCTGGAGAACAGCTCGAGGAGAAAGAACCTCCGGATTCTGGGTCTCCCCGAGGGAGTGGAGGGAGCTGACGTTGGGGCTTATGTGAGCACGATGCTCCATACGCTAATGGGAGCTGAGGCCCCCTCGGGCCCCTTGGAGGTGGAAGGGGCTCACCGGGTCCTTGCGAGGAGACCAAAGGCTGGAGAACCACCAAGGGCGATAGTGGTGAGATTTCACCGCTTCACTGACAGAGAGGCTGTTTTGAGCTGGGCCAAGAAGGTACGGAGTAGCAGGTGGGAGAATGCGGTGATACGAGTGTATCAAGACTGGAGCGCGGAGGTGGCGAGAAGGAGAGCGAGTTTTAATCGGGCCAAGGCGGTGCTTCACAAGAAGAAAATAAAGTTTGGGATGCTGCAGCCGGCGAGATTGTGGGTCACGCACCAAGATAAACACTATTACTTTGAAACGTCGGACGAGGCATGGACCTTCATCCAAGAAGAGAAATTGGACCAGAACTGAGGGACTGATGCTGTGGGGGAGACGACGATGTTGATGTATAGAAATGTAAATTGGGGAATGGGAGGTTCACAGTATCGGGACGATAGACGGGGTTTTTTTTCTCTTCTTGATGGGAGGACACTGAGAAATGTGGGCGCCGGTGGAAAAAGGGACTGAGGTGGGGGATGGGGAATGGGGGAGCTGTGCCATGGGGGGCGGGGCCGATCCAGGAAAGCACGGGTTCTTTCCCGCGCTAGGGAGATGATGGCGGGAAGATAGGCGCAAGGAGGATGAGAGTTCCACGCACGGGGGGGTCAAGGAGAGAACGGGGGAAGCCGGGGTCAGTTGGAGTCAGCTGACGTGCGGAAGCATCATGGGGGGAGTAACCATGCTAGATGGGGATCTATCGGGGGGGGTCAACTGGGTTTCTGCTGCTGGGAGCGAGAGGGAGCTGGCAAGGGAAGAGGTGGTCGGGACGGGTGGGTGCGCAGGACCTGGACGTGGGACTGGCCTAGAATAGGGGATGGCTAGTCGGCTGGGGGGGGGGGGGGGAGGCGGCCCCCCAATCCGGCTGATCACGTGGAATGTGAGAGGCCTAAATGGGCCCGAGTGTTCGCGCACTTAAAAGGACTGAAGGCAGACGTGGTCACGCTTCAGGAGACGCATCTGAAGGTGGCGGATCAGGTTAGGTTAAGGAAAGGATGGGTGGGACAGGTGTTCCACTCAGGGTTGGACGCAAAAAATAGAGGGGCGGCGATATTGGTGGGGAAACGGGTGTCGTTCGAGGCTAGGAATATAGTGGTGGACAACGGTGATAGATGTGTGATGGTGAGTGGTAGATTGCAGGGAAAGGAGGTCGTGCTGGTAAATGTATATGCCCCGAACTGGGATGACGTGGGATTTATGAAGCGGATGCTGGGACGTATCCCGGACCTGGAGGTAGGAAGCCTGGTAATGGGGGGGGGTGGGGGGATTTCAATACTGTGCTGGATCCAGGGTTAGATCGGTCTAGATCCAAGACCGGAAGAAGGCCGGCAGCGGCCAAGGTGCTCAGGGGGTTTATGGAGCAAATGGGGGGAGTGGATCCGTGGAGATTTGCCAGGCCGTTGGCCAAAGAGTTCTCCTTCTTCTCCCATGTTCATAAGGTATACTCCCGGAGTAGATTTCTTTGTTTTGAGCAGGGCACTGATTCCGAGGGTGGCAGGAACGGAGTATTCAGCCATAGCTGTTTCAGACCATGCCCCGCACTGGGTGGATCTGGAACTAGGAGAGGGGGAACAGCGCCCACTCTGGCGACTGGATGTGGGACTATTGGCAGATGAGGGGGTCTGTGGAAGGGTGCGGGGATGTATCGAGAGGTACCTGGAGGCCAATGATGATGGTGAGGTCCAGGTGGGGGTAGTATGGGAAGCGCTGAAGGCGGTGGTTAGGGGAGAGTTGATCTCCATTAGGGCTTACAAGGAGAAAAAAGAGGGCAAAGAAAGGGAGAGATTAATGGGGGAGATTTTGAGTGTGGATAAAAGATATGCGGAGGCCCCGGACGAAGGACTATATAGAGAGAGGCGAAGACTTCAGACGGAGTTTGACCTGCTGACCACAGGGAATGCAGAGGCACAGTGGAGGAAGGCACAGGGGATGAGATACGAATATGGGGAAAAGGCGAGCCGGCTGCTGGCCCACCAGCTTCGTAAGAGGATAGCGGCGAGGGAATTAGGGGGAGTTAAGGATGAAACGGGAACTACGGAGCGGAGTGCAGGGAAGGTAAATGAGGTGTTTAAGACCTTTTGCGAGAGGCTATATAGGTCCCAACCCCCGGAGGGAAAAGAGGGGATGCAGCAGTTTTTGGACCAACTAAGGTTCCCGAGGGTGGAGGAGCAGGAGGTGGCAGGCCTGGGGGCGCCAATCGGGGTGGATGTGGTGACTAAAGGGCTGGGGAACATGCAGGCAGGGAAGGCCCCGGGACCAGACGGGTTCCCGGTGGAATTTTATAGGAAATATGTGGACTTGTTGGCCCCGCTGCTGGCGAGAACGTTTCACGAAGCCAGAGAGGGGGGGACTCTACCCCCGACAATGTCGGAGGCAACGATATCGTTAATCCTGAAGCGAGGTAAAGGTCCGCTGCAATGCGGGTCATATAGGCCTATCTCGCTCCTGAATGTAGACGCCAAGTTGCTGGCAAAAGTGCTAGCGACGAGGATCGAGGATTATGACCCGGGGGTGGTGCATGAAGACCAGACAGGGTTTGTAAAGGGGAGACAATTAAATGTCAACGTGCGACGGCTGTTGGGGGTGATAATGATGCCCCCAGCGGAGGGGGAGGCAGAGATAGTGGCAGCGATGGATGCAGAGAAGGCATTTGATAGGGTAGAGTGGGAGCATTTATGGGAGGTGTTGAGGAGGTTTGGGTTCGGGGAGGGGTTTGTCAGTTGGGTCAAACTCCTCTATGGGGCCCCAGTGGCAAGTGTAGTCACAAATCGGCAGAGATCGGAGTATTTTCGGTTACGTAGGGGAACAAGGCAGGGGTGCCCCCTGTCCCCATTACTGTTCGCGCTGGCAATTGAACCACTGGCCATGGCGTTGAGAGACTCTAGGAAATGGAGGGGGGTAGTTAGAGGGGGAGAGGAACATCGAGTGTCACTTTACGCAGATGACCTACTGCTGTATGTGGCGGATCCTGTGGAGGGGATGACAGAGGTTATGCAGATATTGAGGGAGTTTGGAGATTTTTCGGGATATAGGCTTAATATGGGGAAGAGTGAGCTTTTCGTAGTACACCCTGGGGATCAGGGAAGAGGGATAGACGGCCTGCCGTTAAGGAGAGTGGAAAGGAGCTTCCGATATTTGGGGATCCAGGTAGCCAGGAGCTGGGGAACTCTACACAAACTCAATCTGACGCGGCTGGTGGAGCAGATGGAGGAGGATTTCAAGAGGTGGGATTTGCTGCCGCTCTCACTGGCGGGCAGAGTGCAGGCGGTCAAGATGATGGTCCTCCCAAGGTTTCTTTTTGTGTTTCAATGTCTCCCCATTTTGATCACCAAGGCCTTTTTTAAGAAAATAGATAGGAGTGTTATGAGTTTCCTGTGGGCAGGGAAGACCCCGAGGGTAAGGAGGGGGTTCCTGCAGCGCAGCAGGGACAGGGGGGGACTGGGGTTGCTGAATCTGGATGATTATTACTGGGCCGCCAATGTGGCGATGGTTCGCAAGTGGATGAGTGAGGGAGAGGGGCGGCGTGGAAGAAGCTGGAGATGGCATCCTGTAAAGGAACGAGCCTAAAGGCGCTGGTGACAGCGCCGCTACCGCTCTCCCTGAAAAGGTACACCACGAACCCAGTGGTGGCGGCAACCTTAAGGATCTGGGGACAATGGAGGTGACATAGGCGTGTGACAGGTGCCTCGGTGTGGTCCCCAATCAGGAACAACCATAGGTTTGTCCCAGGAAGGATGGACAGAGGGTTCCAGAGCTGGCATCGGGCAGGAATTAGGAGACTGAAAGACTTGTTTATTGACGGTGAGTTTGCGGGCCTGGGAGCACTGGAGGAACAGTATGAGTTGCCCCCGGGGAATATCTTTAGATATATGCAAGTGAGGGCGTTTACGAGGCAACAGGTGAGGGAATTTCCGCTGCTCCCAACACAGGGGATCCAGGATAGAGTGATTTTGGGGGTATGGGTCGGGGAGGGCAAAGTGTCCGAAATATATCAGGAGATGAGAGACGAGGGGGAGGCACTGGTAGAGGAGCTGAAGGAAAAATGGGAAGAAGAGCTGGGGGAGGAGATTAAGGAGGGTCTGTGGGCTGATGTCCTAAGTAGGGTAAATTCCTCTTCCTCGTGTGCCAGGATTAGTCTGATACAATTCAAGGTCCTACACAGCGCACACATGACGGGAGCAAGGCTGAGCAGGTTCTTCGGAGTGGAGGACAGGTGCGGGAGGTGCTTGGGAAGCTCGACGAACCACACACCTATGTTTTGGGCGTGTCCGGCACTGGATGAGTACTGGAGGGGAGTGGCAAGAGTGATTTCAAAGGTGGTGAAGGTCCGGGTCAAGCCAGGCTGGGGGTTAGCTATATTTGGGGTAGCGGAGAAGCCGGGAGTGCAGGAGGCGAAAGAGGCCGATATTCTGGCCTTTGCGTCCCTGGTAGCCCGGCGAAGGATCTTACTCATGTGGAAGGAAGCGAAACCCCCCGGCGTGGAGGCCTGGATAAACGACATGGCAGGGTTCATAAAACTGGAACGGATGAAGTTTGCGTTGAGAGGATCGGTTCAGGGGTTCTCCAGGCGGTGGCAACCGTTCCTTGACTATCTCGCGGAATGTTAAGGGAAAATAGGTCGTCAGCAGTAGCAGCCCGGGGGCGGGGGGGGGACTATTTTTTTTGTTTGTTACTTTGCCAGTTCACTATTTTATTTTATTTAAATAATGTTACTTATTAGTTATTGTGTTATCTTTTATGTTGATTTGCAAGGTGGAAAAATTGTGTTTGAAAACTTTAATAAAATATATTTTTTTAAAAAGGAAAGGGAGTACCACGTTATGAGCTTATCACACCATGATGGTGTGGTGTTGCCTGTTACTGGGCTCTGGGTGCTATGGGGAAGTGAATCATTAATGGCTGGGGGGGTTGGTGTCAGGGGGTTAGCATTCGTGTGCAACCGGGTACACATTATGACGAAAAACACGTTTGCCATCTTCATTGTTGTCTTCTTCTTTCTCTTCTCTTCCTTTCCGTTTCGTCTCTTTTCCTGGAGCTTCTGGGGTTCTATTGGTCAAGCATAGTGTCTGTTACTATCTTGGTTAATATCTTGTCTGTTAGTATGTCTGTCCTTCAGTGCCAATTCTCCCTTTACAATTTGTCACCATGTGTGACTCCCTCATTTCTTTTTTAAACCGAATATTCAGGACAAGACACACTTAAAAATACTGAAACAGTGCGAGCCGTCTCGCAGGCTGTGCGATTTACCATCCAAATGTTTGAGGATGTAAATAGCATAGGGATGGCAACCTAAGGGTCGCCTGAAAACAAAACAAAACGTTTTGAGCCAAAAGTGCCGAAATGAGGTGTGTATGGGCTGCAACGGGTAAGAATTGGATGGAGTCCCCGGGTAGGACAGCGACCAATGCCGTGTGTGCTCTACCCGAGCATAGCTGACCAGAGGGGGGTTCTCAGGCTGGGCGGAGATCAATGCCGTTTCTCCACTGCCTGAGCAACCAACAAGAAAGGGCAAAAAATGTAGTCATCGTGGGAGTTGCCGTATTGGTTCTACCTTCGAACCAGAAGAGCAGTTATGAACGGGGGTCTGGCAAGTTCTCAGCGGTTTCTGCCGATAAGCGTGCTGGCAAGTTCTCATAGGTTTTGGCCGAAAAATATGGGGTGGGGCCATGGAAAAAAGTTCCGATCTTACAAACAACATTTAACAATAACAGTAACAAACAACATTAAGCAACAGCAGCATCACATCTCTACTTGATCCATTACAATCCTAGAAAAATACAATCTTTATTTCGTAAAGGCTGTAAAGAAAAAGGTTTCGTAAAGAAAAAAGGTTAAAAAGGTTTGTGGGGTTTGGTGGATTCCAAGGAAAGGGGCTCGGAGTGTATATATCGGGGAGCGGGACGCTGTCCTTCGCCATTTTCGGAGTCTGAGTATCTGAACGACACTGCAGAGTATTGTTATTACCAAAAGGGCTTCTACTGTATAGGAGAGGGAATACCATTTTACAATGTTTTCGCACCATGTGGGGGTATCAGTGTGTATCTCTATGTGTGGTGTGGTATCCGGGCTAGGGGTATCATGTTGTGTGGTCACGTTCGAGGCTGGTGTGGTGTAGGGTACAAATGCTTGTAACGCGCGCAGTTGTAGGAGTCCAGCGATGATCATAATGGGGGTCATCAGTTCTGACTTCATCTTGCCTTTTTGTTCTTCGTTCTTCGTACATTCCTGAGGGTGCAAGCATAGTATCTGTTATTATCGTTGGTTAACATCTCGTTTTGTTTGTCTTTCTCTCTTTAGCTTCAATTACCCATTAGAATCGTCACCACGTGTGACTCCCTCATTAAAAAAAAAAAACATTTTAGAGACAAGACATCCGAAAAAAAAAATTCTGTTTAAGTGCAAGGAAGCCCACAGCTTCTGGTCGATGCGGTGAGTGGGCGGACACTTTCTCCATCCAGGGTCCAGAGGTAGTTCACGTATAGCAGCAAATGTTTAACAACCAAGTGTGTCAAACATGTAAATAGCAGTTGGGGTCGCTGAAAGTAAAGAGTTGAGTGCAGAGACTGTGGCAAAGAGCATTCTTTAAACTACATGCAAAAAGAACAGATAAGGGGGAAACAAAGACCTGCCAAGGACAGTAAGGAGTGTTAAGAACTTTTCCAAATTACTTGCAGTGACAAGGACATGGGGTGCGTGTGAGCTGTGGCAGGGCAAGAATGGGTGGGATTCCCCGGGTAGGATGGTGATCAGTGTCGTTGCTCCACTACCTGAGCTTGGCTGACCGGATACATAAGGGGTCCTCAGGCAAGGCGGGGATTAGTGCCATTACTCCACTGTCTGGGTGACCTGACACGAGCAGAACGAAGTTGGAACGTGTTCCTTTAACGGTCATTGGGCAGTAAATGGCTTCAAAAGAGTAATCATGACTGCATCAAGAAATTTTGTAACTGGCCGACATTAATTAAAACAATGTAGCAATAAGAAAGAAAGTGGGCAGGTTCCATCAGGAAATAGGACACCGTAATTCACATGCGCTTCCTTTTTCTCATCATCTGGACACCTCAGGGTTCAGTATGAAAAAGTGTTGCGAAAGGGTTTCCGTAATGGGAGTCAGACTCTGAGTCATCACCATCTCCCGGTTGCCAAACTCGTGTCTGCCGTTTTTGTGTCGTGGCCCGTCATGGGATCCGAATCGTCATTCCTTATTAAGCGACAAGAGTTGTTGCGGTGCCAATGGGGAATTCTTTGGTCATGAGGGGCGGTTGCTGCAAAGGGCAAATTTCCGTTGTCGGGCGGTGGCGGTGGCTCTGGTTGTGGCAGTGAAAGGGGTACAGGGGGCCAAACATGTCCTGGTCGTGGTTCCAGTGGCTGGAGTGACTGGAGTTGGGGCGGTTGTGCCAGTGGTCAGTCATATCAATTAATTCAGGAGTGCTGTCACTCGCGTCTGAATCAAGTTCAAGGTGGAAAGTCGTTCCTGTGGGTGGAGACAAGGCTGGGTCTGTGGGCGTGGATGTGCTTTCCTGGCTGGGGGGGGTGGGGGGGCTGGTCTAGGTTGTTGATGGGCAGGGCGGAGTCGTCTACCATTGCCAGGGAGATGTGCTGTGAGTGGCTGCATTGCGTTCCATAAGCTTTAAGCTGGTTAATTTGGAACCAACCTGTTTTTCCATTACGGTACATTATTTTGTACACCGAGGGGCTCACTTTATCCGAAATGGAGTAGGGTCCTGCAAATTCAGGGGAGAGGAAAGAATTGGGATTATACAGGGAAACCATCACTTGCTGACCGACTGTATACTCTACTGGGTGGACTGTTTTATCAAAGCAGGTCTTACTCTGCTTTTTCCTAGCGCCTAGTCGGACAGCTGCAGCGAGCTGGGCTGCTTTAATATTTTTCGTGACTTGTTGGACTGCTTTTTCGTGGGTGAGGGCGGTGACTGTGGGGCTAGCCAAATCAAGTCCTAATAAATATTCAGTTCCTTTCATGGGTCGTCCGGTCATGATGTTGTGGGGGGTGAATCCTGTGGAACTTGATACTGTGTTCCTAATAAACATAAGGGCGAATGGGAGAACTGTGTCCCGTGTGGTGTTGTGCTGTTCCACCATTTTCCTAATAGTAGCTTTCAGGATCCGATTCATACGTTCCACAATGCCGCTGGATTGGGGGTGATAAGCAATATGGAATTTTTGTTTTATTCCAAAAATCGTTAGGACAGTCTGCATTACTCTGCCTGTAAAATGAGAATCTTGGTCCGATTCAATGCTGTGGGGGAGTCCCCAGTGTGTAAATATCTGCTGCATTAAAGTCTTGGCTGTTGCCTTAGCCGTGTTTGTCCTGGAGGGAAATGCTTCCACCCATTTTGTGAAGGTGTCGATCACTACCAACACATATTTAAACCATTTCTGCAGGGGGGGAGGGGACCAATGTAATCGAGCTGTAAATCCGTCCATGGGCTATTAACAGGTTGGGTGTATCTTAATCGTCCTTTCCTGGAGTACCTTTCTGGATTATTCTGTGCGCAGATTAAACAATTGTCAACATAATGCGTGACGTCTGCTTTTAAATCGGGCCACCAGCACAAAGGTCTTAAGTGAGCAATGGTGGTTTCTATCCCCTGATGTCCGTGTCCGTCATGAAACTGGCAAATTATCTGGTTTCTGTCGTGTTATGAACTCTGGGATAACACAGGCTGCAACTGGATGCAGCTTTAACCAAAAGATACTCCAGACCTTGAAGTTAGTTCAATCTGATTTATTGAACCAGTAGCACAGTTAGTACAGTTCTCTATGAGTTTGACTCTCTGCTAACCTAAGTGTGGTTACTCTGACTGAACCAGACTAGCTCTTAGCCACATGCTGGAGGTGTGATAATGTTCATACACCCTGACTCACTCTGTAGATGTTCATCAGTGGAAAGAGGCGGAGTGTGAGTGCCTCATGCCTCGTGCCTTTTATAGTGAGATACCACCCCTGAGTGTCCTGCCTGCTCAATGGTCATGTCCTGTTCTCTGTGTTCATTAGCTGCCTGCCTGTGCTTGTCTGTATATCATTATCTGCATGTCTGCAGATCATGACAGTTTCCGTCCTGGGTGGGGATATGAATTCCGTTCCTTAATACTATTCCATCCTGTACCGTCAGTGAGTCCTTGAATTTGTCGTAGGGGGCTGGGAGGTTTCCATCTAAAACTTGCTTTTGAGTGTCGTCTGCCTTTTGGGCCTGGGCTAAATCTTCGATATTGGTCTGTGAAACCTGGACTGCGTGTATCGGTTCACTCTCGGGGGGTTGCCAAAAGTGACTGTGTCATGATCCTGACTTGGCTAAGGCGTCTGCCTTTACATTACCGGGTGGGGTGGAACGATGATGGCTTCTGACTTTGATTATGCCACATGTGTGGTCTTTTGCTGTCTCAAGAATATGCTTCACAATGGGCCTGAGGGTAGGGGTTTACCATCAGCAGATATGAATCCTCTAGATTCCCACAGGGACAGAATTCTGTTAAACTATTACAAACTGTCCGAATATATATCTGCGGGGGTCGGGAAAGAATCTGGGTGCTGCACTACATATGCAATTGCGGCTAATTCGGCTGCCTGCAATTCTAAGTGACCTGGTAATTTTAAAGATATTTCCTCTAATGCGCGTCCCTGCGCGTCTTCCACATAAATGCCGCATCCTGTTATTCTCTTTCCATTGTCAATGGTGGAGGAACCATCTACATAAATTTTTTAAGAGTTATCCGTGGTTTACTACCTACACGTGGGTGCAGTGATTTTGGAATAAAGGGTCCTGTGTGGTGATTGGTGGCAATGACCTGGCACTCATGTGGTGTTCCTTTATACTGTAAATTGTCCGCTAAAAATATGTGGGTCTTTGTCCGTTTAACTGTAATGTCCATTCCTTGTAACAACAGTGTCCAGCGAGCTGCTCTGATCCGGCTGACTGAAAAGTCCTTTAACCTACCATCTAACAATAGCTGCATTGGGGTGTGCTCGGTTAAAATCGTTACTGGGTTAAGGCCTGTGATGTATGCAAAATACTGCACTGCCCAAAAGACTGCGAGTAAGTGCCATTCGCAGGCTGAGAATCCTTGCTCTACAGGATCCAAAACTCGTGAGGCGTAGGCTACGGGTTCTAAACGATCATGTCTTTCTTGGAGTAGTACGGCCGATAGGGTTCGGTTGGTGATCGCTACTTCTATGGCGTAGGGAGAGTGTGGGTGTGGAACTTGCAAAGTGGGGGCTGTACCTAGGGCGGCGTTTTAATTCATCGATGGCGTCCGTGTGCTGAGGAAGCCATTCCCATGGGGCATTCTTTTTAAGGAGCACGGAAAGTGGGGCTGCCTTTGTGGCAAAACCATCTATATGGTTCCTACAATACCCAACTAATCCTAAAAATGACCGGAGTGCAGTGATATTGTGGGGCAGGGGCAATTTAACTATCAATTCAATCCGTTTCTGTTCTATCTCTCTTTTTCCATGTGTGATAATGGTGCCTAAGTAAAGGATCTTTTCTTTTAGGATCAGGGCTTTTTGCGGGTTAACTTTACATCCAATTGATTGTAGGAGACCTAGTAATTCGGAAAGAAGCTTAACGTGCTCTTCCTTTGTGTCAGTTTGTAGGAGTAAGAAGTCCACGTACTGAATGAGGCATTCGGGTTGGGAGAATTTGGATAGTCAGTTGGCCAATTGTCGGTGAAAAATGGAGGGGAGTTGTGGAAACCTTGCGGGAGGCATGTCCATATATACTGCTGTCCTTGGAACGCGAACACAAACTTGTATTGGCAAGCCTTATCCAAAGGAATGGACCAAAAGCCATTGCTAATGTCCAGCACAATAAAGTACTTTAGCATGTACTTCCTGCTTTAGCATTGTTTCGGGACTCGTGGCAATAGTGGGAGCTGCTAATGGGGTTACTTTATTGAGTTCTCGATAATCAATGGTTAATCTCCATGAACCGTCTGGTTTCTTTACGGGCTAAATTGGGGCATTGTTTGTTGAATCTACGGGCTGAATTACGCCTTGATCTAGCAAGTTTTGTATTACTTTTGCAATCTCGCCCTCAGCTTGCTGTGGGAAACCGTATTGCTTGTGGGGCTTGGGATCGAGACATGTAATTGTGACTGTTCCCGGAATTTTTCCACAATCGTGCTTGTGCTGGGCGAAGGATGTTTTATGATTCCTTACGACCTCTCTAATCGTCTTATCTGTGGTAATCACACCAATAATCTCCCACTTAGCATATTCTGTGTTTGTAGTCTCCAACTGTGAGCGTAGCTGGGGCTCTTGCTGTTCTGGCCATTTTCCAAACACACTTATTCACAGGGCCAAAGGAAAGGTTGTGTGAGCTCATAAAGTCGATTCCTAAAATGTGCTCGGCTGTTTGGGGCAAGTCAACTAAAACAACGGGGTGCTTGGTATCAATGTTTCCGATTTGAATATCTAAGGGGGCCGTATTGTATCCCTGCTGTACATGTCCTGTAAATCCACTAAGAGTGATGATGTCTGTGGTGGGCTATTTGTCGTGCTAAAACATTGTGGAGGAGTTTAAAGTGGTGCGGGACCCTTCCGTATCCCAAAGGAACTCTACTGGATGTCCCTGGACTGTGCCTGATTTGTCCCAGAGTGTGTCGCAGACCCAAGTTGGGGAGTCCGAACACCGTCAAACTGTGCTATTGGTCGCTGCATTATCTGATCGGGCGCTAATGCTATGTATGGGCCAAACATTGTTCCTAGGTGGGACGTTCGATTGCTGGTTCCGTTGCTTTTCGTACCAAAATTGAGTACTGTGTATCTTGGTAGGCCTTGTCGCACTGGGTCTGAAAACTGCTAAGGTGAACTAAACAAGATTGGTGTGCCCGTTTGACATCAGCCGTCTTCTTGTCTTTAGCTGCCAACTGTTCCCTGAGTTAATTTTCGCCCATTCACTAAAGTTTCCCTCATTCTCCTCCTCTTTCTCAATTAGCTGTCTGCGGAGTGTCCTCACGACCTCCTCTGTGCCTCGCAATTGTGCCAGGCAGGACACGATTGCCATCGGCTTACAAACTTTCCCTGCGTTCTTTTTATGTACCTCGGTTAGGTTGTCCCACCAGGTTTGTCCTATGCTTCCTGGACCTGTCTCTTCATTTGAACAAAGCTCAGGCCAAAGGGGCCATCCTTTCCTCATCAAATACTTCGGCAATTCCTCTTCTCATATGGGGCACTGCTGTGCTCTACTGGTCGCTGCAACCTCGGGTCCCTATGGGTTCATTAGGAGTTCCATTGCCTTTGCTGCCATTGCTACTAATATCTCTTTTCCTACCGTAATCTCTGTTTCTCTACCGTAAATTTGGGACGGGGGAATAAGGTGGCGATTCGAACAGCAGGTGTGGCCTAAGCTATTTTCCGGTTCACAATACTCCTGATAGTTTTACGCAACAAAATCAAACGAGGTTACCTTATATCCCCGTTAGTACGCATGCAAGCTAATACACACTTCCGAATCTTGGCGATACGGGCCTTACACTTGTGGTTTCTTTCACTTTTCCTCAATTGGATTTTTAATGCAAAGTTTTGTGGGTTCTCTCAGAGTGACAAAATCACTTCTAGGTCGAGGTCCCGGCGGAGTCGCCAATACTGTTGCCAATCGGCAATGTCGCCAATTAATAATGATGCTCTTTCGAGTCGCCAGGTATCAAATGATACCACTGCAAGGTTTTACCGGATATCGATCAAAGACCAAACAACCAGTGAATTAGTTCAAGTTCAATGATAGTTTATTTACACACAAGAATTATTTCGACATGCAACATAAAACACTACAAGCTAAATTACACCTAACACTACAACAACCTGTACTTAACTTCGGGCACCCGGCTTTATGCAGAGGAACAAGGCCTTTGTTCGGATCTTGCGTGGCTGGGTCTGGAGAAGTGACTTCATTTCTGCTGGGCTCAACTGTCTGGTTGCGATCGTTGGTCTTGAACTTGCTTCTGGTCGTGATGCTGCAATTGGTTTTAGGCGTAAGCCGGGGCCAAGAGAGACTGAACACATGGCAGTGTCTCTTTTTATCCTTCGGGGGTTTTGCACTCTTTTGGGCAGTCCTTAGCTTTGGACCCAATAATTTGGCAGGCTTCAATTACTGCCTTCGATTTTAGCCAATAAAGGGGCGGGTGCCTTGATGGCTGGGCCTGTCCTGAGCGGTCATTGACCTTGGCTGTTTGGGCTTCCTGGGTGAAGGGAGTGGCGCCGATGAGTCTGTATCTGTATCTGATACCTGAGTACAAGTCTTTTGTTGAGGATAAATGGGCCATTGGAATGAAAATTGGCTGGGGGTTTCGATCGTGTCTGGTTCTCTGGTGGCAAATTTACACTTAAGCTCTGAGTTCGTCTGGATCCTGCATTGGCCATATTTCCCTTGATTCTTTGCAAGTGTATTTCCCTTTGTAAGTGGCCTCCCCCAGAACCGGTGCCAATGTCCTAGGACTCTGAAACCCTCCCCCTCACACCATCTCTTCAGTAAAGTATTCGTCTGATATATCCTGCTATTCAGCAGCACGGTAGCATTGTGGATAGCACAATTGCTTCACGGCTCCAGGGTCCCAGCTTCGATTCCCGCCTTGGGTCACTGTCTGTGTGGAGTCTGCACGTTCTCACCGTGTGTGCGTGGGTTTCCTCCAGGTGCTCCGGTTTCCTCCCACAGTCCAAAGATGTGCTGTGTATTTACCCCCGAAGTATTGGCCATGCTAAATTGCCCTTAGTGTCCAAAATTGCCTTTAGTGTTGGGTGGGGTTATTGGGTTACGGGGATAGGGTGGAGGGGTGGGCTTGGTTAGGGTGCTCTTTCCAAGAGCCAGTGCAGACTCGATGGGCCGAATGGCCTCGTTCTGCACTGTAAATTCTATGATTCTATGATTTTACTCTGACTAGCATGTGGCACTGGTAGTAATCCTGAGATCACCACCTTTGAAGTCCGACTTCTCAACTTTCTCACTAACTCCCTATATTCTGCTTTTAGGACCTTGTCTCTTTTTTTTACCGATGTTGTTGATACCGATGTGTACCATGACCATTGGCTGTTCACCGTCCCCTTCCAGAATGTCATGGGATGTGGGCGTCATTGGCTGGGCCAGCATTTGTTGCCCTTGAAATAGGTGGATTGCGAGGCCATTTAGGAGAGCATTTAAGAGTCAACCACATTAAGGACACCCCAACTGAGGCAAGCAAGGGGTGCAGTTTACGAACATGGAGATAAGGCATGGAGGTATGGTAGCAGGTCAGCTCCGGAGGGAAGCAGTGGCAAGGGAAATTGTACAGGTAAGGGATAGGGCCGGGGAGTTGGTGGTGGCTCCGGGTCTGATTAACAAGGTTTTTGAGGAATCTTATGAGAGGTTGTACAAGTCAGAGCCATCCAGGGGAGATCGTGAGATGCAGGAATTTCTAGATGGGTTGGAGTACCCGAGGTTAGGGGAGGGGGACAGGGCTACATTAGAAGGAGCGATAGTGGAGCAGGAGATAAAGGATGCGATTGGGAGGATGCAGTCGGCGAAGGTGGCAGGGCCGGATGGGTTTCTGGTGGAATATTATTTAAAAATTCAAGGATAAGCTGACACCCCTGATGGTGGGGATGTTTGAAGAGGTGATAGAGAAGGGGGTGTTGGCAAAATCTTTGGGGCAGGCATCGATTTCCCTGTTGCTAAAAAAAGATAAGGATCCGACGGAGATGGGTCGTATAGGCCCATATCGCTTCTGAATGTGGACACAAAAGTATTGGCGAAGGTACTGGCGGGTAGGCTGGAGGAGTGCCTCACAAAGGTGATAGGTGATGATCAGACGGGGTTCGTGAGAGGGAGGCAGCTCTTTTCAAACGTTAGAAGGGTATTGAACGTCGTTATGGCACCGGCGGAGGGGAAGGAAACAGAGGTGATTGCGGCACTGGACGCTGAGAAGGCGTTTGACTGGGTAGAATGGGGGTACTTGATGGCAGTTCTGGAGCGGTTTGGCATTAGACCAAGATTTGTGAACTGGGTGAAGCTACTATATAAGGCGCCGACGGCGAGTGTCCGCACAAACAACATCAGGTTGATTCCCAGTGGATCAGAATGGAGGAGAGTTTGTGCAGGGGGTCGGGATTGAAAGCACTAGCAACAGCGCCGCTCCCGATAGCCCCGAGGAAGTACTCAGGGAGTCCAGTAATAATAGCTTCATTGAGAATTTGGAGGCAGTTTCGCCAACACTTCGGGTTGGGTTTAGGGTCAAGGGAAATGCCGATTCAAGGGAACCACAGATTTGAGCCAGGGAGGTGGGATGGAAATTTTCGGAAATGGGAGGAGAAGGGGATTAAGATACTAAAAGATTTGTTTCTTAGGGGTCAGTTTGCAGGATTGAAGGAGCTGGAAGCTAAGTATGGGCTGGAGCAGGGGTAAATGTTTAGATACATGCAGGTTCGAGATTTTGCCAGAAAGGAGATACAGAGCTTCCCGGTGGAGCCGGCCTCCACGTTGCTGGAAGAGGTGCTGACGACAGGGGGACTGGAGAATGGGGTTGTGTCAGCTGTTTACAGAGCTATTTTGGAAGAGGAGAAGGCACCAATGGAAGGGATCAAAGCAAAATGGGAGGAAGAGTTGGGAGAGGATATGGAGGAGGGGTCTGGTGTGAGGTGCTCCGGAGAGTGAATGCCTCCACCTCATGTGCGAGGTTGGGGCTTATACAGCTGAAGGTGGTATACAGAGCATACCTCACAAAGGCGAGGATGAGCTGATTCTTTGAAGGAGTAGAGGATGTGTGTGAACTTTGCCGGGGTGGGGGGGTTGGGTCAGCCAGGGTTGGAAACGGGTGCGGAGGCAGATGTTGTAGCCTTCGCCTCGTTGATTGCCCAAAGGCGGATCCTGATGGGATGGAGAGCAGCCTCTCCACCCAGTGCCCTGGCGTGGCGGGGGGACTTGTTGGAATTCTTAACTCTTGAGAAGGTTAAGTTTGAACTGAGGGGAAGGATGGAGGGGTTCTACAATTCATGGGCATTATTCATCATGCACTTTCAAGAACTGGATAACATCGAACATTAGTTGGGGGTGGGGGGGGTGGGTGGGAGGGTTGGGGGAGGGGAGCGGTGTGTGTTGATGGTGACTGTGGGTGATTCCTGATTCCTTTTTGTCATTTGTTTATGTGAACATCCGGGCTAACGTTTGGGGTTTGGTGGGAGGATGGGATCGTTGTTATTGAAATGGGGATTGACATATTTGTGACTGATTATTGTTTGTTGTTGGTGGGTGTAAATTTGTGAGAAAGTGTGAAAAAGGAGGAGAATAAAAAATATTTTTTAAAAAAGTCAACCACATTGCTGTGGATCTGGCGTCACGTGTAGGCCAGACGATGTAAGGATGGCAGATTTCCTTCCCTCTGGGGAATTAATGAATTCCGTGGGTTTTTACAACAATCAATGATAGTTTCATGCTCATTGTCTTTATATTGCAGATTTAAATTCCACCAGCTGCCATGGTGGGATTGGAATCCAAGAGCCTAGATGCGCATTAGCCTGGCCTCAGGAATACTAGCCCAGTGATAGTACGACATCTCCCTCAGATCTGAACAAATAATCGAGTAGCAGGATCCTTGGCTGAACGTGTTTCTAAAAGTTATAGCTTCATATTCCTCAGTTTTCAATAAACAGAGCCACCTGCGGTCAAGGTCTTTTTTACATAGATTACATAGACCACACAGTGCAGAAGGAGGCCATTCGGCCCATTGAGTCTGTACAGACCCACTTAAGCCCTCATTTCCATCCTATCCCCATAACCCAATAACACCTCCTAACCTTTTTGGTCACTCAGGGCAATTTATTATGGCCAATTCACCTAACCTGCACGTCTTTGGACTGTGGGAGGAAACCGGAGAACCCGGAGGAAACCCACGCACAGACGGGGAGAACGTGCAGACTCCGCACAGACAGTGACCCAGCGAGGAATCGAACCTGAAACCCTGGCGCTGTGAAGCCACCGTGCTATCCACTTGTGCTACCGTGCTGCCCTTGACGCAGTCTAGAAAGCACAAAACCTGTATAAATTTAGATTGCGAATCAAGTACTTTCCAGCTGTGGAAAAGAGCTGAAGGACAGCAACACAAGAGGCAACTTTATCAAGAAGACCCTGCAATGCCAAACATAGTTATGAAAATTAGAATGCATTTTCGACAGGCAATGAGAGCCCCGAAATATGCAAATGGTTCTCGCATAAAGAAATGAACTGTCCCAAAGTATCACTCATCCAATAAATTATGGTCATAAAAACAGAAACTGCTCTCTTTGGCTGTTTTAATCTCACACAACCCCCCCCCCCCACCACACGCAACCCCCACACCACCCTGGCCTTCATCCTATCACAGATCTCCTACTTTGATCTTCCTGCCACCTTATCCTTTCCACTGGCTTAAAAACTCTTGTGTTTCTACCTTTCTTCAGCTCTGATAAGAGGTCAACGGTAGCACAGCGGTTAGCACTGTTGCTTCACAGCACCGCGGTGCGGGCTTGAGTCACTGTCTGTGCGGAGTCTGCATGTTCTACCCATGTCTGCTTGGGCTTCCTCCCACAAATCTCAAAAGACCTGCTTGTTAGGTGAATTGGATACACTGAATTCTCCCTCAGTGTACCTGAACAGGCGCCGGAGTGTGGCGACGAGGAGATTTTCCAGTAACTTCATGTGGTGAACCACTGTAATAGGAGATGTAAGGTAGGACCTGCACTACAGGTTCGCCGGTAGCTCCTGCCGGCTGGCTCTGCCCACAGAGAACTGTATAAATATGCATGACCTCCAGTGCCCTGCCATTTCGCCAGCTGCAGCAGGAAGCCATGCATCTGACTGTAATAAAGCCACAGTTGTACCCAACTTTAGTCTTTGTACAATTGATCGTGCATCAATTTATTACAGTCAGATTTTCCACAGAATGGATAAAAGAATTAAGCCCAGTCGCCTGCAGCTGGATCCGCACTCGCCCGACGCCAGGAAAGACTTTGCTCACTGTCTAGCATGTTTTGAGGCCTACATCAAGGCTGCGGACCCCGAGCCAATGGAGGCTCAGAAGATAAACGTCCTGTACTCCAGACTGAGCTCCAGCGTGTTCCGGTTGATCCAAGACGCCACGAATGACACAAAAGCAATGGAACTCCTTTAGGAACACTACGCGCAGAAGGCGAACACGCTCTTCGCCAGGCATGTACTTGCCACCTGCTCGCAACTACCTGGTGAGTCCATCGAAGACTTCTGGTGGGATCTAATTCCACTCGGCCGGGACTGTGACTGTCAGGCCGTTACGGCCGCCGAACACGCGAATCTCCTCATGCGTGATGCCTTCGTGACGGGGATTGCGTCGGACCGCATCCGAGAACGATTACTGGAAGTGGCCACACTCGAACTGGTGGAGACGAAAACCTTGGCGCTCTCCATGACGGTTGCATCCCGTAACGTACAATCGTACCCCTCCCGCTGCGCTGCCCACCCTTCTACTCCTTCCTACCCCTCCTGGACCCCGCCGACGACCTCCTCAGCCGGGGCCCTGCCTTCTCAATACGCCTGCGCCACACGCCGATCTGCGCACCCTGGGAGTCCCCGCTGCTACTTCTGCGGTCAGCAGAAGCACCCCCGCCAACACTGCCCGGCCCGCACTGCAGTTTGTAAAGCCTGCAGTAAAAAGGGCCACTTCACGGCTGTGTGCCAGGCCTGCGCAGTCACTGCGATCGTGCCCGCTTTCGCCCCCTCCCCCCCGCCAGAAGAACAGTGGGAGCCGCCATCTTCTCCTCCCGGGTGCATGTGCGCCCAATGGGCGCCACCATCTTGTCCCCCTTCGGCCACGTGCGCCCCATGGGCGCCGGCATCTTGTCCCGACACCGCAATGTGCGCACCATGGGAACATCTTGTCCCGCACAGGGTCTCCGGACATCCCGACATCGGAACCGCACACACTCGCCATCCGAAGCATCCGATCGCTACCCGCAGCTCGTTTCGATGATGCTGGATCAATCTCTCCCGCACAACCTGCCTTCCTAAACTCTGCGCTGCGCTCCTGTTGGGCTTGGACTTCCAGTGCAACCTCCAGCGCCTCACCCACAAATTTGGCGGGCCCTTAGTCCTCCTTACCGTTTGCGGCCTCGCGACCCTCAAGGTTGATCCCCCTTCCCTTTTTGCCAATCTAACTGCGGATTGCAAGCCCGTTGCCACTAGGAGCAGACGGTACAGCACCCAGGACAAGACCTTCATCAGGACCGAAGTCCAGCGGCTGCTTAAGGAGGGTATTATCGAGGCCAGCAACAGCCCCTGGAGAGCCCAAGTGGTAGTTGTTAAAACTGGGAGAAACACAGGATCGTCGTGGACTACAGCCAGACCATCAATTGGTACACGCAGCTCGACGCGTACCCCCTCCCACGCATATCTGATATGGTCAATCAGATTGCGCAGTACCGGGTCTTCTCAACAATTGACCTGTAATCCGCCTCCCACCAGCTCCCCATGCAAAAGTCAAGTGGACCAACTCCGGGCCCTACACGACAGCCTTTGTCACCCTGGGGTCACTCGATTGTACCATCTGGTCAAAGCTCGCAATCTGCCCTACTCCTTCGAGGAAGTAAGGACAGTCACCAGGGACTGCCAGGTCTGTGCGGAGTGCAAGCCGCACTTCTACCGTCCAGACTGAGCGCGCCTGGTGAAGGGTTCCCACCCTTTTGAACGCCTCAGCGTGGATTTCAAAGGGCCCCTCCCCTCCACCGACCGTAACACGTACATTCTCAGTGTGGTCAATGAGTACTCCAGATTCCCCTTCGCCATCCCATGCCCCGATATGACGTCTGCCACCGACATCAAGGCCCTCAGCACCATCTTCGCTCTGTTCAGTTTCCCCGCCTACATCCACAGTGACAGGGGATCCTCATTCATGAGCGATGATCTGCGTCAGTTCCTGCTCAGCAGGGGTATAGCTTCCAGCAGGACGACCAGCTACAACCCCCGGGGAAACGGGCAAGTAGAACGGGAGAATGGGACGGTTTGCAGGACCATCCAGCTGGCCCTACGGTCCAGGAACCTCCCAGCCTCTCGCTGGCAGGAGGTCCTCCCTGACGCTCTGCACTCCATCCAGTCACCATTGTGCACCGCCACTAATAACACCCCCCATGAACGTGTTTTTACCTTCCCCATGACGTCCACATCCGGTGTGTTGCTCCCGACTTGGTTCGCTGCTCCAGGACCGGTCCTTCTTCCTAGGCACGTCCGACTCCACAAGGCGGACCACTTGATGGACAGGGTTCACCTGCTCCACGCCAACCCTCAAGATGCCTACGTTGAGTTCCCCGATGGCTG
The DNA here is from genome assembly GCF_047496885.1 of Scyliorhinus torazame. Classification (NCBI taxonomy): domain Eukaryota; kingdom Metazoa; phylum Chordata; class Chondrichthyes; order Carcharhiniformes; family Scyliorhinidae; genus Scyliorhinus; species Scyliorhinus torazame. Next base: position 89,334,776 of record NC_092727.1, read on the forward strand.
CCAAGATACTGTCTCACTCAGGGACCTGGCACCGTCAGGTTCCACCCCAATACTCCCCCCACCACCAATGCCCCTCCTCCTCCCACCGCGCCGCCAACATTGACCCCACCAGGCCACCCTTGCCTCCCCTTTTGCGCACACGAGGACGAAGAGGACTTTGGCATGCTCCCAGAGGTCCCCAGTGACTGGCCAGCATCAGCACCGCCACCACCGCCATCGGTGCCACCTCCACCACCGCCAGCACCGACTTCGCCGCCACCGTTATGCCGCTCCCAATGAAGAACCAAAGCACCGGACCGGCTGAAACTTTGATGGGCTCCGGACCGTCAACATGGACTTTTCTTTCCCTACCACTGTACATAATTACACTAATTGTATATAGTTTCACGTCACCCCCGCCGGACTCATTTTTAACAGGGGGTGAATGTGGTGAACCACTGTAATAGGAGATGTAAGGTAGGACCTGCACTACAGGTTTGCCGGTAGCTCCTGCCGGCTGGCTCCGCCCACGGAGAACTGTATAAATATGCATGACCTCCAGTGCCCTGCCATTTCGCCAGCTGCAGCAGGAGGCCACGCATCTGACTGTAATAAAGCCACAGATATACCCAACTTTAGTCTTTGTGCAATTGATCGTGCATCACTTCATTGCAGTGTTAACGTTAGCCTACTTTATGACAATAATAAAGATTATTATTATCAGATGTCACCTCAGGAGATATTAGCGGAGTTGATCAAAAGCTTGGTCTTGAAGAGCGAAGGATGAAGGTGAAGCAGGGAGTCAGAGAGGTTTAGGGAGGGAATTTCAGAGCTTAGAGCATATCCACCATCGACAGCTGAAGGCACCGTGGTCAATGGTGAAGCGACTGGAATCAGGTATCAACAAGAATGAGGCACGATCAATTGGACAAAGATGATAGTTGAATCCAACTGAGGCTTTATTGCTATCAGATGTGTGGCCTCCCACAGCAGCTGGCAAAATGGCTGCTGGCTGGAGGACACGCATATTTATACAGGCAGGGACTGCTTGTGAACCTGTAGTACAGGTCCTACCGTACATTACCTAATACAGGTGCAACAGTGGTTTACTCAAAGAACAAAACAATATAACCAAATCACCCCCCCCAGTAACAAACCCCAGACAACGTGGCTTACACAAACAGCACCTCCTTCCCCAGCCCCCTTTCCAGTGATTTTCCTGATCTAACCCGACCCCCCCTGCCTCCTTCCCTCCCCCCACCAAACACCCCTCCCCCCCACTCCTACCCTCCTACTCCCCATCTGCTAACAGATTAATTTTTCTCGAAGAAGTCGATGAATGGCTGCCACCTCACGCCAAACCCCTACAGCGATCCCTGCCATGTCGCTAACCGATACCCCCAACGTCAGGGGCTCCGAGTCCCTCCATCCTAGCTGGATCCGTCTCCGGGTCACCAGAGAGGCAAAGGCCAGGACATCCGCCTCTCTCACCTCCTGGGCTCCCAGGTCTTCCGACACACCAAAGATTGCATCCTCTGGACTCAGTACCACCCTCACTTTCAATACCTCTGACATGATGTCAGCAAACCCCTGCCAGAAAGCCCTCAGCCTCGGACATGCCCAAAACATTTGGGCATGGTTCGCATGACCTCTCGCACAGCGCCCACACCTATCCTCCACCCCCTCAAAGAACTTGCTCACCTGGGCCACCGTCATGTGTGCCCTGTGGACCACCTTGAATTGTATCAGGCTGAGCCTGGCACACGATGGTTACCACATATCGGTTCCCTCCAGCCCCATGTGCTGCTGCCACTGCCCCCACACCCTCAGGGCTGACACTACTACAACTGGGCTTGTGGAGTACCTGACTGGTGAGAACGGCAGAGTTACCAGTGCCCCCAAACTTGTGGCTTTACATGAGGCTGCCTCCAGCCGTTTCCAAACCGACCTCTCCCCCACAACCCACTTCCTGACCGTCTCTATATGCGCCACCAAAAATAATTGATAAAGTTCGAAAGAGCCAGTAACTCCCCTCCCCCCGCTCCAGACCCCCGCTCCAGTAGCACCTTCTTCATCCACGGGGTTTTACCTGCCCAAACAAATCCCGAGATCACCCCATTCGCCTTTTTAAAGAACACCTTGGGGATAAAAATTGGAAGGCTCTGAAAAACAAACAGAAACCTCGGGAGGACCTGTCTGTACCCACCCGCCAATGACAAGAGGGAAGCATCCCACCTCCGAAAGTTCCCCCTCATCTGTTCAGCCAGCCTACCTAAATTCAGCTTGTGCAGCTGCTCCCATTCCCATGCCACCTGGATACCCAAATACCGAAAGCTCCCTCCTACCACCTTGAACGGCATCTCCTTCAATCTCTTCTTCTACCTCCTTGCCTGAATCGCAAAGACCTCCCTCTTGCCCATATTAAATTTATACTCCGAAAACCGATGATATCCCCATAACCCCTTAAATCCCCCCCCAGCGGGTCTGAAATGTATGTAAGCAAATCACCCTGTGCTCCACCCACCCTGTGTACTATCCCCTGCCAAACCCTTGACGTTCTCAGTGCCATTGCCAACGGCTCTATAGCCAGGGCAAACAGCAGTGGGGAGTCAGTGGGCGGGTAGGATGCTAGGCCCAATGGGCGGGGACAAATATGACCCCTAGTTTGCAAACAGCCTGGTTCAGCCCCCGACAGTTGCCAGGTTGAGGGATGGAGCTGATGACAAGGGAGCAGATTTTGTGGCAGGTCTGGTAGGCGTTGGCTTCACTCTTCCCAATATCTAATTGGAGAAGATTTCTGTTCATCCAGTAATGGAGGTCGGACAAGCCGTCTGGCAATTTAGAGACAGTGGAGGGGGATCCACGAGGAGGCGGTGCAGTAGAGGTCGCTGCGTCGGTGTACAAATAAAAAACAACAATATGTTTTTGGATGATGTCTTTGGGCAGCATGTAGATAAGAAATAGGAGGGGCCAAGGGCGCATATGAGATAATGAAGAGCAGGAAGGGGTCTTTTTAATGCAATTTGTTCTGGTATCTGCAGCAGGTGGTGCAAGAATGCACAAAATACAGACAATTTATTTGCTGCTGATTTTATTACAGCACATTTTGCTCATGTGTGCCTTTTCACAAGGCTTCATGTAATGTTGTTCTCCTTGTCAGTGGGCCCATTTGTAATGATACTTATTGCTGTGAGAAATTGCTGATTCCACTGGGTCTATGAACATGACCTTCAAGCAAAGGAAAATGGAACATTTTCTGCCTCAGAAAATGTTTACTCTGAGCCAGCTAAATATAACTCTCTTTGTAATGCGGCATTTAAAAAAAATGGGACTCTGATAAGCTGGCAAATTTAAAAACAAACATAAAATCAGGAAAGATTGGAAATACGCTGCAGCTTATCAGCATCTGTCAGTTTAACGTTCCAGACGGTGATTCTTTGTTAGCTTTGAATACTGATTAAAGACCGACGATAAAAATGTTAACACTGTGCAGTTTGCCAAAGAATTCTAGGTTAGGTTTTCTGCTGCTAGTTCAACCAGGACCTGGTGAATGTTAGCTTGTAATCCGACTGCAGATCAGTGAGGGGAATTCCAGGCCTGGTCATTGAGCTAGGCTGGCTGATGGGCCATCAATCAAGGATTGTAGAAACATGAAGGAGCCTTGGTATTTGATGACGGAGACTGCCTGATGCACAATCAATTGTACAAAGACTCAGGTTGGATACAACTGTGGCTTTATGGCAGTAAGATGTGTGGCCTCCCACAGCAGCTTGCAAAATGGCTGCTGAATAGAGGACATGCATATTTATACTCCTCCTACTGGGCAGAGCCAGCAGGCAGGGGCTACCAGCGAACCTGTAGCACAGGTCCTACCTTACATCACCTAATACAGGTGCAACAGTGGTTTACCACATTCACCCCCTGTTTTAAATGAGTCCGGCGGGGGTGGTGGAGGACTATATACAGTAGTGAATTTATGTACAGTGTTTTATTAGGAGAGAAAAAAATGTGTTTTGAAAGTCTGGTGCCAGTTAGAGATTCAACCGGTCTGGTGCCTTGACGTTCCGCTGGGAGCGACGTAATGGCGGTGGCGATGTCTATGCTGGCCTGATGTTGGGTGACCCCGGGAGCGTGCCAAAATCCTCTTCATCCTCTTGCGTGGGCAGTGGAAGGAGGGATGGTCCTGGTGGGGTTAATGTTGGGAGCGTCGGGGGAGGGGAGGGTTGCGCCGGGCCGGGGAAGTGTGTATGAGTGGAACCTGCTGGTGCCAGGTCCCTGAGGGAGACAGTATCTTGGCAGCCGTCGGGGTACGCCACATAGGCATACTGGGGGTTGGCATGGAGCAAGTGCACCCTGTCCACCAATGGGTCCGCCTTGTGGAGTCGGACGTGCCTACGGAGCAGGACCGGTCCTGGAGCTGCGAGCCAAGTCGGGAGCGACACCCCGGAAGTGGACTTCCTGGGGAAGGCAAAAAGACGTTCATGGGGTGTGTTGTTCGTAGCGGTGCACAGTAGCGACCGGATGGAGTGTAGTGCATCAGGGAGGACCTCCTGCCAGCGAGAGGCTGTGAAGGTTCCTGGACCGTAGGGCCAGTTGGAGGGCCCTCCAAACCATCCCGTTCTCCCTCTCTACCTGCCCATTTTCCTGAGGGTTGTAGCTGGTCGTCCTGTTGGAGGCGATACCCCTGCTGAGCAGGAATTGACGCAGCTCATCACTCCTGAATGAGGATCCCCTGTCACTGTGGATGTAGGCGGGGTAGCCAAACAGAGTGAAGATTGTGTTGAGGGCCTTGAAGATGGTGGTAGACGTCATATCAGGGCAGGGGATGGCGAAGGGGAACCTGGAATACTCATCGACCACGCTGAGAATATACGTGTTACGGTCGGTGGAGGGGAGGGGCCCTTTGAAGTTCACGCTGAGGCGTTCAAAGGGGCGGGAGGCTTTCACCAGGCGCGCACAGTCCGGCCGGTAGAAGTGCAGCTTGCACTCCGCACAGACCTGGCAGTACCTGGTGACTGATGTGTTGGGTGCTCTGCTACACAGACGAACCAACACGGTTGCGAATGGTACAACTCAGTTTTATTACTAACATATATTTACAGTGGTAAACTGGTTACTGAGGTTCGATCATGACCCTTGAATCTGTGTACCTATTCCTAATACTATCTTGTAGTGGCACTCAGCACATGATGGATGTCTGAGTGGCTTGCTGTGAGCTCTGTGCCCTGAGCTGTCTCCTGCTGGAATGGGCCGGAAGTGTTGTGTTCCCTATTTTGTAGTGTGTATGCTCTTGCCTGTGATTGGCTATGGTGTTGTGTGTGTGTTGATTGGTCCGTTGATCTGTCCATCAGTATGTATGTATGTTTGCACCATGATGTTTACCTGAATATCATATGACAGCGACTGTCTGTACTTCCTCGACGGAGTAGGGCAGATTGCGAGCCTTGACAAGATGGTACAACCGTGTGACCCCCGGGTGACAAAGGCTGTCGGGTCGGGACCGGAGTCGGTCTACTTGTTCGCTGGCACATGTACCTCGGGATAGGGCGTCTGGGGGCTCGTTGAGCTTGCCGGGGCGATACAGAATCTCGTAATTATAGGTGGAGAGTTCGATTCTCCACCGTGAGATTTTATCATTTTTGATCTTGCCCCACTGCGTGTTGTTGAACAAGAAGGCTACCGACCGTTGGTCAGTGAGGAGAGTGAATCTCCTGCCGGCCAGGTAATGCCTCCAATGCCGCAAGGCTTCAACGATAGCTTGCGCCTCTTTTTCGACGGACGAATGCCGAATTTCTGAGGCATGAAGAATTTCTGAGGCATGAGGAAAAGAATGCCATGGGTCTGCCTGCCTGGTTGAGGGTGGCGGCAAGTGCGACGTCTGATGCGTCGCTTTCTACTTGGAGGGGCAGTGTCTCGTCTACTGCGTGCATCCCGGCCTTGGCTATATCAGCTCTGATACGGGCAAAGGCCTGTTGTGCCTCGGCTGAAAGGGGAAAGTGGGTGGACTGAATGAGTGGGCGGGCCTTGTCCGCGTAGTTTGGGACCCACTGGGCGTAGTAGGAGAAGAACCCCAGGCAGGTTTGAGGGCCTTGGGGCAGTGGGGGAGGGGGAGCTCCATGAGAGGGCGGATGCGGTCGGGATCGGGCCCCAGAACTCCGTTCTGGACCACATAGCCGAGGATGGCTAGGCGGGTTGTGCTGAACACGCACTTCTCCTTGTTGTAGGTGAGGTTGGGGAGAGTGGCGGTGCGGAGGAATTTAGCAAGGTTGACATTGTAGTCCTGCTGATCATGGCCGCAGGTGGTGACGTTGTCTAGGTACGGAAAGGTGGCCTGCAAACCGTACCGGTTGACAATTTGGTTCATCTCCCTTTGGAAGACCGAGACCCCGTTAGTGACGCCGAAACCCTGAGGAAGTGATAGAGACGACCGTCCGCCTTGAAAGCAATGTATGGATGGTCTGATTTACGAATGGGGAGCTGGTGTTAGGCGGATTTTAGGTCTATCGTTGAGAAGACCCGGTACTGCGCAATCTGATTGACCATACCAGATATGCGTGGAAGGGGGGTACGCATCGAGCTGCGTGTACCGATTGATGGTCTGGCTGCAGTCCACGACCATTCTGTGCTTCTCCCCAGTTTTAACGACTACCACTTGAGCTCTCCAGGGGCTATTACTAGCCTCGATGATGCCCTCCCGAAGCAGCCGCTGGTCCTTGGACCTGATGAAGGTCTTGTCCTGGGTGCTGTACCGTCTGCTCCTGGTGGCAATGGGTTTGCAATCCGAAGTTCGATTAGCAAAGAGGGAGCGTGGGTTGACCTTTAGGGTCGCGAGGCCGCACACAGTGAGGGGTGGTAGGGGCCCGCCGAATTTGAGGGTGAGGCTCTGGAGATTGCACTGGAAGTCCAGGCCTAGTAGTAGTGCAGTGCTGAGATTAGGAAGGACGTAGAGGCGGAAGCCGCTGAATTCTACGCCCTGGACCATGAGAGTGACCGTGCAGAACCCACGGATCGGGATGGAATGGGATTCGGAGGCCAGGGAGAGTCTTTGATTGGCGGGGTGGACCGCGAGGGAGCAGCGCCTTACCGTATCTGGGTGGATGAAGCTTTCGGTGCTCCCGGAGTCCAGCAGGCACGAGGTCACGTGGCCGTTGATTTTCACCGCAGTCAAGGCGGTGGCCAGGTTGTATGGACAAGACTGGTCGAGTGTCATTGAGGCGAGCTGCGGTTGGTCGTCGCTGGCGTCCGAAGATGGAGAGCGTGGGGGGGGGGGGGGGGGGGGGGGGGGGGGGGGGGGCGCAGGTTGTGGAATGTTGTCGGTGCCCATGCCCCGTGGGGAAGACAAGATTGTGGCTCCTGAAGATCCTGCGGGGAACAAAATGGTGACACCCATGGGCTGCACGTTGCGGGGGCTGGACAAGATGGCGGCGCCCATGGGCTGCACGTTGCGGGGGCTGGACAAGATGGCGAAACACATGGACCGCATGTGGACTGCGGGGGTGGGGGGAGATGGCGGCGCCCACTGGCCGCTCGCGGCCCCAGGAGGTGAAGATGGTGGCGCCCATGGGCCGCACGTGTCGGGGGCTGGACAAGATGGCAGCACCCATGGGCCGCACGTGGACTGCGGGGGGGAAGATGGCGGTGCCCACTGGCCGCTCGCGGCCCCAGAAGTTGAAGGTGGCAGTGCCCACTGTGTGTGAGTCAGGGGGAACGGGGCGATAGCGGTGACTGCGTGGGCCTGGCACACCGCGGCGATGTGGCCCTTTTTGCTGTAAGCCTTGCAAATGGCAGTGCGGGCCAGGCAGCGTTGGCGAGGGTGCTTCTGCTGCCCGCAGAAGTAACATCGGGGACTCCCGGGGTGTGCGGATTGGCGTGTGGCGCAGGCGGATTGGCTGGGTAAAGCCCCGGCTGGGGCGGTCGTTTGTGGGGTCCACGAGGGATAGGAGGGATGGGCCGCGCGGCCGGATTGGTAGGCCTGAGCATTACGTGAGGCGACCGTCATGGAGAGGGCTAGCTAGGTCCCTGCTAGGTCGAGCGTGGCCCCTTTAAGCAGCCTTTGGCGAATGAGGTCCGACCCAATCCCCGTTACAAAAGCATCGCGCATAAGAAGGTTAGAATGTTCTGTGGCCGTAATGGCCTGACAGTCACAGTCCCGGACGAGTGGGTTTAGGGCCTGCCAGAAGTCTTCTATGGACTCACCAGGTAGTTGAGAGCGAGTGGCGAGTACATGCCTGGTGAAGAGTGTGTTCGCTTTCTGTGCGTAGTTTTCTTTGAGGAGCGCCATGGCGTCCGCGTTGTTTGGGGCGTCCTGGATCAGCGGAAACACGCTGGAGCTCAACCTTGAGTACAGGATCTGTATCTTCTGAGCCTCTGTCAGAGGGGTGGTCGCTGAGTTGATATAGGCCTCGAAGTAGGCTAGCCAATGATTAAAGTCCCTTTTGGCGTCGCTAGACTGCGGATCCAGCTGCAGGCGATCTGGTTTGATTTGGAGGTCCATCTTCTACAAACTCTTATTGAAATAAATTGATGCACGATCAATTGTACAAAGACTCAGGTTGGATACAACTGTGGCTGTATTGCAGTAAGATGTGTCGCCTCCCACAGCAGCTGGTGAAATGGCTGCTGAATAGAGGACATGCATATTTATACTCCTCCTACTGGGCGGAGCCAGCAGGCAGGGGCTACCGGAGAACCTGTAGTACAGGTCCTACCTTACATCACCTAATACAGGTATAACAGTGGTTTACCACTGTGGTAGTATGTATTAGGGGTCATGTGGGACTGTGAAGCCGTGATGCTATTGGCTGACAGATCCCGGGTCCTGGTTGGCTGTTGACTCCTGGCTCCGCCCTGAAGGCGGAGTATAAGAACCCGAGCTTCTCCCCGCCGCTCCATTCTGTTGCTGAACTGCTGGGGACAAGTCTCGCTTAATAAAGCCTCATCGACTTCATCTCTACTCGTCTCTCTCGTAAGTCATTGTGCGCTACAACCACACTGCCGCAACGTGGTTGATTTTGTTTCAATTTCCCTCTGCCATCTCGGAGCTAAATGACATGGCAAGCTGGCAAAGTCTTTCTGATAAATGTCAATTTGAATGACTGGCATCACCAACTTTAAGAGCCTTTTTGAAGAGACACATCCAATAAATCATGTATTATAGATAAACTAAACGAGGCTTAAATTAGATGAAAATATTGTTGAATTTAGCAGCAATGAGTAAAGTAGCGTATGACATGAGAAAGTATTGGATGATCTAATTTGGACCTCGAGAAGGCCAGATCAAATTCACCACAAAATGATGTGGATGGACAAAGATTTAGCCCACAGTGTCAGTGGGAGGAATCCTGTGACCTTGCGCATTGGACGGATTGGTGTGGGTTGTCAACATGTGAAACAATATTATGATTTATTTTATTAAGGTTCCTTTTGGTTTTATTTAAGTTTTGGCTGTTATTGCTTGTGTCCCTTTAAAAAGGAGATGCTTTTTGTGAATTTGATTTCCGTTGTGACATTCTACATTGAGAGACTTAAGGGGTCCAAGCACAGAAATCATGAAACTCTCGTGGGTAGGTCCAAAAAATGGATGAGAAAAGCTAATTGAACCTTGGCCTTTATTTCAAGAGAACTAGGGGCTGGCTTAGCACATTGGGCTAAACAGCTGGCTTGTAATGCAGAACAAGGGCAGCAGCATGGGCTCAGTTCCCATACCGGCCTCCCTGAACAGGCGCCGGAATGTGGCGACTAGGGGCTTTTCACAGTAACTTCATTGAAGCCTATTTGTGACAATAAGTGATTATTATAATAAAAAGAGGCAACAGGTCGAATACAGTCATTCAGCTAAACGCCAGCTGCAAAATCACATGCAATTCTAGTCCACTTCAGGAAGGGGGTGCATGGGCAGCACGGTGACGCAATGGTTAGCACTGCTGCCTCACATCGCCGACGTCCCAGGTTCAATCCCAGCTCTGGGTCACTGTCCATGTGGAGTTTGCACATTCTCCCTATGTTTGTGTGGGTTTCGCCCCCACAACCCAAAAATATGTGCAGGTTAGGTGGGTTGGCCATGCTAAATTGCCCTTAATTTGAAAAAATAAATTGGGTACTCTAAATTTATTTAGAAAAAAGGAAGGGGGTGCATTGTAGATTGACTAGAATGATGCAGGAGCTAAAAGGATTAACTAATGAGAACAGCCTGCATAGACTAAGGTTGGGATTTTCCTGCCCCATCGTGGTATGACCTGCCATTGGAGATTCGCTGGCCCAGACAAAGTCCACTGATTTGCGGCAGGACCAGGCGATCCCAACAGCCGGTGTGGCTGGGAAACACCCCGAGAGTGCATTGTCTTGAATATAAACATTGAAGGGGGTGGTGTTCTTTGTGTTGCTTATTTCAGGATGGTTGGGGTAGTGTTCACAAAGACCATAAAATAGCTTTAACTTAAACAAAGTTAGGGGGCGGGATTCTCCGAGCCTCGGCTCCAAAATCGCGATCGGCACGGGGACTGACCATGGGCGTCAAACCCGAGATCGGATCTGACGCAGCTCCCACGATTCTCCAGTCATGTCGCCAATCGGCGGCAATCGGGCGCGCGCGGTCAACGAGGTGCCGATCGAGGGCCATTGAAAGAGGCCCCCGTGGCGATTTACCGAGTGCAGCGGGCCGGGTTCCCGCCGGCGTGGTTCTCTCATGGTTCCATCCAGCGGGAGCTCGGCGTGCCAGCTGCGGGCTCAGTCCACAGCCACCCTGGTGGGGGGGGCGGGGGTATAATTCACAGGGGGCGGTGGCTCCTGGATGGCCAGGCTACCGATCGGGGGCTACTGATCCGCGAGAGCGGATTTGGTCTGCGGTGTGGGTCGGCCATGTCTTGCCACCGTGCGTATGCGCGGACCTCTGATCGGAAGTGCAGGGCCCCGTATTGGCAGCCGGAGCTGCAAGGACTACTCTGCGGTCCTGCTAGCCCCCTACGAATCAGTGAATCACCCTGGACTTTCTCCAGGTAAGTCTAGAGTGATTCACGCGCGTTGTTTCGCTGGCGTGGGGACATGGCCCCATTATTGGAGAATCCAGCCCATGACTTTAGTTACACTACTAAACTGGGAGTCGACACGTGGTCCTTAAGAATACACAATTGATCAATAACATCTAACTACACTCATCAACCAGGGGCTGGTTCAGCACAGTGGGCTAAACAGCTGGCTTGTAATGCAGAATAAGGCCAGCAGCGCGGGTTCAATTCCCGTACCGGCCTCCCCGACCAGGCACCGGAATGTGGCGACTAGGGACTTTTCACAGTAACGTCATTGAAGCCGACTTGTGATAATAAGCGATTATTATTATTATCTACTGCTAATCTCACTACTGGTACAAACTATAATCTAACCTTAGTTGCACTATCTGCTCGTATGACCTTCACTAGCTAACTCCTGCATATATCGTCCCCTAAGAACTAGCATCACTGCCTTATATAGTTGTAACTATAGCTCCTTCTAGTGGCTACTCTTGACACTACATTAACCCTTGCAATGCTGATAGTTATGACAATACCATAACTGTCGGGCAGCACGGATAGCACAATTGCTTCACAGCTCCAGGGTCGCAGGTTTGATTCCGGCTTGGGTCACTGTCTGTGCGGAGTCTGCACATCCTCCCCGTGTGTGCGTGGGCTTCCTCCGGGTGCTCCGGTTTCCGCAGGTAACACGGTGAGGCCACCAACGGGGGATTGGAACATCGCAACGGGTTTGACCCCGGTGATGCTCCATTCTCCGCCCAATCGGACATCCGGGTAACAGAGTCAAGCATGGGAGAGCCACCCCACTGGCTGAAGGAGAGAGGAGAAACCATGACTTATTGTTCTCAGGGAGAGTGATGTTTAAATACGTTGATTTGAAAGCTGTGTGTGTCAATGAACATATAAACATCGAAGCATTCATCTCCTCAGTGTTTACAGTGAAAGCAATGAAAGATGGAGAGTCTCTAAGCCTCTGCAAGTTGCAGGTGACAGCTGTATTCCGGCCTCTTTTGTCCTTTGACCCCATAGAACTTCCTTTATCCTCTGTGTCCAAAGTAGCCTTTCTTCCTTTTAGTTTGTGATTTAATGACATTTCTTTTCTCATCTTTATTGAACAGTAACTTAAATGGCACCATTCATTGACCAGCTGCCTATTATAGTTGCCGGTTACCTTTTGAACAGGCAGCCTTTGACACAATCATGTTCTCTGCCTACATATCAGATCTACTAGGGAAGAATGAATCCTCGCCCACTGATTACTGTAGGCAGAACCCCTGCAGACAAGAAACCAGGTGAGTAAATAAGCCCAGGAAGTGGAGGTTGACTCATCTTTTTACTTTTGGTCTCTCGGGAGAATTTCGGGAACTTAAATAAAAACAGAAAATGCCAGAACTACTCAGCAGGTCAGGCAGCATCGGTGACAAGTGAAAGAGAGTTGGTGTTTCAGGTCGATGACCTTCCATCAAAACCTTCCGGATTTCCCTGGAAACCCACCGGGAAGGAAAAGAAGCCAGAAATTTGTTTAAAAAGATATCCTGCCTGTTCAGAGCAAAGAAAAATCTTTTGAATTCAGAGGAGTTGATTATTTTCTTCTTTTATTTAAAATTATCTTTATTGTCACAAGCAGGCTTACATTAACACTGCAATGAAGTTACTGTGAAAAGCCCCTAGTCGCTACATTCCGACGCTTGTTCGGGTACATAGAGGGAGAATTCAGAATGTCTAACTCACATAACAGTACGTCTTTTGGGACTTGTGGGAGGAAACCGGAGCACCCGGAGGAAACCTATGCAGACATAGGGAGAACATGCAGACTCCGTACAGACAGTGCCCCAAGCTGGGAATCGAACCTGGGACCCTGGAGCTGTGAAGCAACAGTGCTAACCACTGTGCTACCGTGCCGCCCTCTTCGGCTCTAAGGCTTCCTTACCACTCTTCCAAAATCCTTGACTCATACTGTCCTCATCTTTGTCAGTGCGATGATGGTTGCCTTCTCCCACCCAGCACCAGGGACCTGGGTCTAATTCCAGCCTTGGGTGACTGCCTGTGTGGAGTTTGCACATTCTTCCCGTCTCTGCGTGGGTTTCCTCCGGGTGCTCCGGTTTCCTCCCACAGTCCAAAGATGTGCAGTTTGGTGGATTGGCTGTGCTAAATTGCCCCTCAGTGTCCAGGGATCCACAGGTTACGGGAATGGGGAGGAGGAGGAGGGGTGCAGAGGAGTGAACCTGGGTAGGGGTCTCTTTTGGAGGGTTGGTACAGACGGGATGGGCTGAGTGGCCTCCTGCATTGTAGGGATTCCATGGATATGGATTCTATCCCAATGTAATCTAGAGCCTCTCTGTGTCCATTTGTGTGCGTATTGGAGCTGATGCACCTGATCTGAACTGCTTACTTCTGATGTCTTTGGGCGGGATTTTCCGGGCGCATCCACCCGACGACCGGGGAATCCCACTCGAGGTCAATGGATTTCTCCATTGTTGGCGTCTCGTCTGTGGAGATCCTAGGGTGGGCGCGGTGGGAGAATACAGCCCTTTATTTCCTCTTCATTTTTATCCTTTTTTATTGTTAGACAATGCATTGCAGCCCCCAATTATGACCATGGAATGTTGCATCAGGAAGGGGGTCAAGGCCTACTTCAGACAGAGACACTTGAAAGGGGGGGGGGGGGGTCGTAAAAATGGAAAAGACTGAACTTTAATCTCCTCTGGTTGTGAAGACAATGGAGGCCGATTGTCACATCCCAGCAGACATTCAAAACCCATCTCCTGTTGATTTACATCTCAGGATTTGGAACTGGTTGGAGTTCAAGAAAAACTGTATCTGGGGCAAGAGCCATGGTGCTTGTTCACTTTTAGGAATACACAGGTAAACAGGATAAAAAGCTAACTGTAGATCTGAAAAGTGTGTACTGGTGCTGGGTGTGGTGAATGTATTGCTGTAACAATTCACCATGTGCATATCTGTATTACGCTGTTGCCCATGTGGGCTCCACCTATGGACCATTGTAAGGTATTACCTATGATGTTGCATGTTGGGGCCTGTGTGGGCTCCGCCCCTGGCTCTACCCCTTGAGGGGAGGTATAAAGAGCAGTTGCCCTGTAGGCGACTCCCACTAACAGATCAGTCACAGGCAGGCACTGTTCTAGTTGATTAAAGCCACAGTTTACTTATACTCCTGGTTTTGTGTGACTTGATGGTCGCATCACTGGGGTGTCAGTGTGTGTGACAAACAAATAACAAGAGGCAGCAGTCAGTCACCCCTAAGGCTCATAGGCAAAAATAATCTCTCTCTGTTGTTAGAAGAAAGCCCAGCAAAAGCCACAATCAAAAGGAAAATGGACAGCTTTTCAGCCACCCTCCAGAACCCAATGTCTCCAATCTAACCTGCCAAAGCCAGCTCTGCTGGAATCACCCAACTTAATGACCACAACGTACCCCCATCTGCACTCAAGGACAAGCCAAAGATGTGATTTTTATTTTTTTCCTTTTATTTGGACTCTTAACTTCTCATCTCATTTGTGTGTGAATGTTTGTGTAACACTCTTTATTATTTTCTTGTTTTTATTTTAGTAACTAACAAATTTACTCTTTCTTTGGTTTAAGAAAGCCTGGCTAAATTGGCACTTTCTAAAAAGTAAATGCATTTGGACTGGGAAAAGGTATCCAGCGGGGGGGGGGGGGGGGGGGATTTCTTTCAAATTAACCTCGTTGTGATTAACCGAGAGGGGGGTGAATAAAGAAGGGGAGCCAATTAATTCCTCCTCACCTGGAAGCATAGAAAAATTGTGGTCCCATTCAGGAAGTTAATAAATTAGGGACCTCTCCAAGGACTGGTTGTAATAGGAGCCTTCTGATTTGTTATGTTCTCGGTGTAACATAAGCGGCTTCCTTGTGGTGCACTTGACAAAGGAAGGTTCAGACGTGGAGATAACTTCAACACTTTATTAAACTATTTATTAAACGAACCTTCCCGTTCTGTGCACTTTTCACGCAAGTGCGCAAGCGCAGTCCCTTTAGAAAGATGGCTGCCGATCAAAATTGTTCTCTGCTCCGGGATCGCAGCCTCGAGGTGAGTACTGGCACTTCACTTACCTGTTCTTGCTGGTTGGAGTGTGTTTTCCTCACAGTATTTGCCGAATTTGTCCAGGACTGCCTGGAAGTCGCTCCTGTTTTGCCCTTTGGAGAACTTGAATTTTTAAAAGATTTCTTCTGCTCTGGCACCAGCGATGGTGAGCAGAAGCTCTGTCTTTTCAGCATTGGCCACGTCTTGTAGGTCGGCTGCTACTGGGAAGATTTCAAACATTTGCCGGAATACCCGCTAGTTTTCGCGGAGATCGCCATGGCACTGGAGCTGCTGCGGAACCCGGACCTCGAACATCTTGCTTGGGTAGCGTTGCTGGTTGTCACTGTATGCTGAGGTATGGCTATATGGATTGAAACAGTTCAGTCCTGGTACCATGATTTGTTATGCTCTAGGTGTAACATAAGCGGCTTCCTTGTGGTGCACTTGACAAAGGAAGATTCAGACGTGGAGATAACTTCAACACGTTTATTAAACTACTTACACTTCTATTACTCGGGTTCGACACTACTGCTAATCCTACTATAGCTACCCAAACTGACTAACCAGTTGCTGCAATCCACGTGGTGGGTGTAATATTGAATCAACCCTGTGTCTCTACTCACTGACTGTCTCCACTGGAAAGAGGCAGATCATGTGTGTAGTGTCCTTTATATATGGGTTGGTGGACCTCTGGGTGCGGCTATGCAGAGCTAGGTCGCATGTTCGGTAGCTCCTGCTTGGAACGGACTTTTGGGCTCTTTACAGGGCCCCCACGGCATTTGTTCGACATTTCCCAGTGTGGGAAGAAGACTGCAACATTCCCCCGACAGTGTCCCCCAGGAATGGTATGTCTCTTGGTTACCAGACCCGGCAGAAACAGTAAAAGAATTGGCTGTAGCTGCAGCATGCAGGCGGGGGAAGGGCAAGCTTAAAGGCTGCAAGCTGACTTGAGGGCCTTTATTAAGGGTGAGTTCTAGCAGCAGAGGGAACAACTGTGAAAAGATCTACTAAGGCCATTGAAGAAGCGGGGACGAGGCTTCCGGTGGCGGCCATGGAGGAGTAGGTCGCGCATTCGGCAGCTCCCGTCTGGAACTGGACTCTCAGACCTTTTTCAGGAGTTTCCACAGACTTTTTGGGGCAGATTGGTGAAGCGAAAAGGATTCCCTCTCGAGACGTCCGGTTGCGGCTATGCGGAGCTAAGTCGCACATTCGGCGGCTCCCGCAAAAACGGACTTTTGGGCTCTTTTCAGGGCCCCCAAGGGCACTTTTTTGACGTTTCCCGGTGTGGGAAGGAGTTAATAATAGCTCCCCGTCAGTATATGGCTTTAACTAGGAGCGGGGCGACAAAAAAGGTGGTGGTGGACCTGAAGAAGGGAGGGAAGAAGGACAAAATGTCGGCGGGCCGAGACCAGGCAGCGTGGAGGCAGTGGGCGGAGGAGCAACAGAAGGGTATCCAGCGCTGCCTCAGAGAGATTAAAACGGACCTGCTAGAGCCGATGAAGGCTTCTATTGATAAGCTGCTGGAGACACAGACGGCCCAGGGGGTGGCGATCCGAGAGGCTCGCCAAAAGATCTCTGACAATGAGGATGAGATCTTAGGCCTGGCGGTAAAGGTGGAGGCGCACGAGGCGCTCCACAAGAAATGGCAGGAGCGGTTTGAGGAGATGGAGAATCGGTCGAGGCGGAAGAATATGCGGATTCTGGGCCTCCCGGAGGGGCTGGAGGGGCCGGACGTGGGGGCCTATGTGATCACCATGTTGAACTCGCTGATGGGAGCGGGGTCCTTCCAGGGGCCCCTGGAGCTGGAAGGGGTCCATAGAGTGTTGGCGAGGAGGCCCAAGGCTAACGAGTCTCCGCGGGCGGTGCTGGTGCGGTTCCATCGGTTCGTCGATCGGGAGTGTGTGCTCAGGTAGGCCAAGAAGGAGAGGAGCAGCAGGTGGGAGAATACGGAGGTTCGGATATACCAGGACTGGAGTGTGGAGGTGGCGAAGAGGAGGGCGGGGTACAATCGAGCGAAGGCGGTGCTGCACAGGAAGGGGGTGAAGTTTGGCATATTGCAGCCGGCGCGACTGTGGGTTACCTACAAGGACCGGCACCATTATTTTGAGTCTCCGGAGGAGGCGTGGGCCTTTGTTCAGGCCGAGAAGTTGGACACAGACTGAGGGTCAGGATGGGCGATTGGGGACTGCAGTGGATATGTAATGCCTATTTTTTGTTCGGGGGGGGGAGCCTTTGCATTGTTGTGGGTTTCTTTTTCTCTGTATTTTTCTCTTTCGGGTTGGGGAGGTGGATGGGGCGGGTTGGGCACTGTTTTGGTTGGTGGCGGGGCCTGGTAGGTGGAGAGCGCGGGCTTTTTTCCCGCGCCGAAGACTGGGGGGGGCGGGGCCGGGGCGGGGAAGCGAGGATTGTTTCCCGCGCTTAGAACGGAAGGGGGAGGTGGAGAGCCTGTGGATGGGGAGTGGGAGAGGAGGGTGTGCCACACAATGGGAGGAGCCGAAGGGGAGGCGGGAGTGGCATGGGTCAGCAGGAGTCAGCTGACTTGCAGAAGTGCAATGAGGGGAGTAAACCAGCTAGGGTGGGTCCTAGCCCGGGGGCCGGGGGGGGGGGGGATCGGGTTGCTGCTGCTAAGGTCAAGGAGGAGCTGGAGCGAGTGGGGGGGGGGGGGGGGCGAGACGGGGGTATGCCGCTGTGGGGAATGGGCCGGGTGTGGGGTGCGGGCACGTGGCTGGCCGAGGAGGGGTCATGGCTAGTCAGCGGGGGAGGGGGGCGGGTAGCCCCCTGATCCGGCTGATAACCTGGAATGTAAGGGGACTGAATGGGCCGGTTAAGCGTGTTCGCGCACCTGAAGGAGCTCAAGGCGGATGTGGTTATGCTCCAGGAGACACACCTGAAGGTGGCAGACCAGGTAAGATTGAGGAAAGGGTGGGTAGGTCAGGTGTTTTACTCGGGGCTAGATGCCAAAAATCGAGGGAAAGAAGGTGTCGTTCGAGGCGTCGAGCATTGTGGCAGATAATGGCAGTAGGTGCATAATGGTAAGTGGTATGTTGCAGGGAGAGAGGGTGGTACTTGTCAATGTGTATGCCCCAAACTGGGACGATGCGGGTTTTATGCGGCGTATGTTAGGTCGGATCCCAGACCTGGAAGAGAGGACCTGATAGTGGGGAGAGACTTTAACACGGTGTTCGGTCCGGCACTGGATCACTCCAGGTCTAGGACGGGTAGGAGTGGGGAAGATCTCGGAAACGTACCAGGTGATGCAGGAGGAGGAGGAGGCCTCGGTGGTGGAGTTGAAAGGTAAGTGGAAGGAGGAGTTGAGGGAGGAGATCGAAGAGGGGACGTGGGCAGATGACTAGGGTGGGTGAACTCTTCGTCTTCGTGCGCGAGGCTCAGCCTCATGCAGTTTAAGGTGCTGCACAGGGCACACATGACCGGGACAAAGATGAGCCAGTTCTTTGGGGGTGAGGACAGGTATGTTAGGTGCTGAGGGAGCCCAGCAAATCACACCCATATGTTCTGGGCATGCCCAGCGCTGGAGGAATTTTGGAAGGGCGTAGCGAGGACGGTGTCGAGGGTGGTAGGATCCAGGGTCAGACCGGGCTGGGGGCTCACAATATTTGGGGTGGCAGAGGAGCCAGGAGTGCAGGAGGCGAAAGAGGCCGGAATTCTGGCCTTTGCGTCCCTGGTAGCCCGGCGAAGGATTCTCCTTCAGTGGAAAGATGCGAGGCCCCCAAGCGTGGAATCCTGGATCAACAATATGGCAGGGTTCATTAAATTGGAGAGGGTGAAATTCGCCTTGAGAGGGTCGGTACAAGGGTTCTTTAGGCAGTGGCAACCATTCTTAGACTTTCTGGCAGAACGATAGACATTGGTCAATGGCAGCAGCAACTCGGGGGGTTGGGTTTACTTTATTTTAATTTATGTTATTTACACTGGAGGGTCTGAGGGGGTGTATATACCTGTTGTGTTAAGTCGGGGTGTGAATGTTAATTTATTATTTATGTACAGGGGGAGGGGTTTGGGGGGTTGCTTCTTTAGATTGTGTTTTGTACTGAACCCTGTTGGGTTCTTTTTTCTTTCTCATTTTGTTATTGATATTTTATGGAAACCTTGAATAAAATTTTTTTTTATTTTTTTTAAATATGGGTTGGTGTAATGCCCTCCTGTGGTGGTGTCACCTCTGTGTATATTGTGAATGTCCATTGGTCGTGTCCTATCTAACTGATCTATTGGCTGAATGTATATGTGTGATGTCTCCGGTGCTCCCTCTAGTGTCTAGCTAGCTAACATGCCTTTACATTGATGCACATCACCACATCCCCCCCTTTTTATATGTTACATATTTTCTGTACACTTTGAGAAAATTGAACAAAGAACAGGTAGATAAGGTAAGGTATATACAAGTCATGGGAACAATGATTAAACAATAAGTCCAAATCATTCGTGTGAGTCCAAAAACCATCAATCATCATGGTCAAATGTCTCTCTTGGTTATGTACGCCTTCAACGTCCTTGTGCCACAGGAACCAAGAAGTGGTCAAATCACTTCGCTGTCTGATTTGGAGTCCCTTTCTTTTTCGATGTTTGTGATGGTGCTGTCGGATGTCATCATGTAGCTGATAAGGTGTTGACGTTGAAGAGGTACCATCAACAGTATCATTCAAGGTCATGGATGTGCCATATGTTGAAGTTGGATAAGACTGTACATACTGGTTCTGGCCACATGCTGTGCAGGAAGGGTGATCCTGCTGAGAACCGTTGAAGCTTGTCGAATTGGAAACAGAATTGCTGCTCGCATAAATGCCTGGTGATGGTGTGAAATTAGAACCTTGCATCTGATAGGAATATGCCGTCTGGCCAGGCAGGGGTGCAGCAAATCCTGGGCTGTAACTAAGGCATCCAGTCTGTAGTGCAGATTGCGCTTGTGGTCGTGATTCCATTAATGGGCAATCCATAGTGCTGGCCTGTTTGAGAATATGCTGCTTAGACTGCTGGCTGCTGCATGCCTGAATACTAGGTTTGTCCAGCATGAGCTGTCATTAGCTGCACTGCTGGTGTGGAAAAAATGTGTGGATATAGCTGTGGTGAATATTGGTGTATTCCTCTTGGACTTTAGCCATTGCTTGTTATTACTGACCCAGTGCAATTGTTAAGTGATCCATCTCCTGCCGTTGTGGCATCTGCTGTCACCCTGAACGTGACATCACTGAGGTTGCGGCACTCCCTGTCTGGAGTAAAGTCCGGCTTACTTGAATCAGAGTCGGCGTTTGGTTCCTCCCCATCTGGAGTCTGGTCTGTTTTAACTGAGTCAGTGTTGGTTTGTTGATGCTCCCCGTCCGGAGTCTGAGCAGGTTCACTGGAGTCAGCTGAGATTTCTTGAAGCTGCACGTCTGGAGTCGGAACATGCAGGAATGCATTGACTTGTGGAGAGGTTCAAGCGATTGAAGGTGGAAGTATCGTGGTGTCACCGGAGTCACCAGTGGTCTCACAGTGATCGTCGAGTGCCTCTGTACACACTAGCTGAGGTCTGTCACTTTGCACATCTTGCATGGGAAGTGGGATGCTGTCGTCACTCGTCTCACATACTGTGGGTAGATCCTCAGTAGCTGCTTGTTGTTCACTTCGGTTGTGTAAATTGTCATAGTCTTCATCTGGTGGCGCAAACAATGTGGGTGGACTGTCATTGTCTTGCTGTTGTCCTTCATTTGGGCTTGGACTGTCATCGTCGCTTTGTTCTTCACTGTAGTATGATAGACCGTCATGGTCGTCCTGCTGTGCACTGGAGCGTGGTAGACTGTCATAGTCTTCTTGCTGTTTACTTGAGCTTGGCAGACTTGCATCATCTGCCGTTAGTTGGTCAGAAGAGGTTGCTAGACCCTCATGGTCTTGTTCCTGCAAGGACTGCGCGTCGGAGTCTTGCGTTGCTTCTATCGTGGAGTCTGTCCACGAGCTCGCTGTTGGGGCTTGTGACACTGGAGTCACTTCTTGTTTGTGCAAGGACTGCGCTCTTGAACCTTGCGTTTCTGCAATGGTGGAGTCTGTCCACGAGCTCGCTGTGGAGGCTTGTGACACTGGAGTCACTTCTTGTTCATGCAAGGACTGCGGTATGGAGTCTTGCATGTCTTCTTCCGTAGTGTCGGGAACCCTGAGCGGTGCGTGGACCACGCTCTGTGTGGCAGCAGGCCGCTCTCTGTGGGCTTGTACCACTCTCTGTCTCTTGGTTTCAGGCCGCAGCATAATCCCGCACTCACGAGTCGGGATGTCCCATCTGCTGGGCTGAAGATCCTCAAATCCGAAGAATTCGTCGTCGGGGTCGTCAATGTGCAACACGTGTAGTTGTGGTTCGGATTTGGTACTGGGGTAGCCTCCCAAGGTGAAAGGTTCGTCTGAGTCGTTGTCTTCTAGGACCATATCATCATTGTTTGCGTCGGACCTGGCATTGGGCTCACGAGGTCCAGAGAAAATGTAAAGGTCTGTATCGAAGTATTCAAGGTCAGAATCATCGGTTTGGGCATAGGTAACTGCTTGTTGCTGGGTTCTTCGGAGGTTAATTTCATTTCCAGGTTCAATGTGAGGCATTGTGCTGTCATTCCAGATGAAGGAAGGTTGTTTTACGGCTTTAAAATACTTTTTCTTTGATTTGGGTGTTTCCCCTTTAAATGGGCGTGGTCCGGGGCCTCTGACGTCATGACGCGCGTAACGTAGTGCGTAGGAAGCGATTGCGCATGCGCAAACGAACCTTCCTGCTCTGTGCACTTCTCGCGCAAGTGCGCAAGTGCAGTCCCTTTAGAAAGATGGCCGCCGTTCAAAATTGTTCTCTGCTCCGGGATCTCGGCCTTGTGGTGAGTACTGATGCTTCACTTACCTTTTCTTGCTGGTTGGAGTGTGTTTTACTCACAGTATTTGCCGAATTTGTCCAGGACTGCCTGGAAATCGCTCCTGTTTTGCCCTTTGGAGAACTTGACTTTTTAAAAGATTTCTTCTGCTCTGGCACCGGCGATGGTGAGCAGAAGCTCTGTCTTTTCAGCATCGGCCACGTCTTGTAGGTCGGCTGCTACCGGGAAGATTTCAAACATTTGCCGGAATACCCTCCAGTTTTCGCGGAGATCACCGTGGCACTGGAGCTGCTGCGGAACCCGGATCTCGAACATCTTGCCTGGGTATCGTTGCTGGTTGTCACTGTACGCTGAGGTATGGCTATATGGATTGAAACAGTTCAGTCCTGGTACCATGATTTGTTATGTTCTCGGTGTAACATAAGCGGCTTCCTTGTGGTGCACTTGACAAAGGAAGGTTCAGACATGGAGATAACTTCAACACGTTTATTAAACTACTTACACTTCTATTACTCGGGTTCGACACTACTGCTAATCCTACTATAGCTACCCAAACTGACTAACCAGTTGCTGCAATCCACGTGGTGGGTGTAATATTGAATCAACCCTGTGTCTCTACTCACTGACTGTCTCCACTGGAAAGAGGCAGATCATGTGTGTGGTGTCCTTTATATATGGGTTGGTGTAATGCCCTCCGGTGGTGGTGTCACCTCTGTGTGTTTCGTAAATGTCCATTGGTCATGTCCTATTTAACTGATCTATTGGCTGAGTGTGTGTGTGTGATGTCTCCGGTGCTCTCTCTAGTGTCTAGCTAGCCTACATGCATTTACATTGATGCTCATCACCACACCTTCCATCCTCCCTCTGCCCCTTCCTATTATATGGTTATTCACTCTCGTCTACTGAGCATATTCTTTCTCATAATTCCTTCCCAACCTTTCACTATTCCTCAGCTTTCTGACATTCCTGCTGCTGTCCCTGCCTCGAATCCTACTCATGGATAAGCCACAATTTCCCTCAGTGCCTGACTCGCATTCTTTGAAAGGCTCATTGAGGCACCCAGCACCGTCTCCTAATGCAGTCATTTTCAACTCAAGGTCACGGCCCATGATTGGGATGCGGGCGAGTGTCGAGAAGATCATGGAGCAATCAGTCATGGCGTTCACGATCACGAGAAGAAGTGCCCATTGGCTGTGGCCGGCTTTGAAGAATGTCGGCCACCCAGTGCATACGTGTCCCCTTAGCCGGATCTAGCAGTGCACAGGCCCAGAGACCAGTGGGACAGAATACCTCCTCTTGATGTCAGCGTGCTGTCCCAGGACCAAATATTTAAAAAATCCATGGATTCTTTTCGCCAGAAGCAGCGGCAGAGAGCAGGTCATGTACCCCTTACACAGACGTCACGTGCTCTGAATACTGAATCACGGAGGAGAGAATCCAACGTTTTGTAGCTGCCAGCAAGCAAGCAACAGGACTGTGTGAAGAACTGAAGATGGATCATTTTATAATAATGGAAGAGAGGGCCAGAGACACAAACAGGCCAGGATCTCACAATTGAATCTGCTGGAGAGATCTTCACAGGAGGGTCCACGGCAGGCCAAAGCAGTGCCGGTGTGAACTGCACCTAGAGCCCCAGGGCCCCTGGTGAACAACTCATTAAGAAGAAACTGAAATCGAGAACGAAACAAGAGAAAGATGGTTTCTTGAGGTATGGCATTGTTAGTTTTTTCAGTGCAAACAGGATGCAAAGCCCATGTGTGCTATATGCAGGGAAGGACTTGCAAATGAAAGTTTAAAACCCTCAAAACATCAAAGACATTTGAAGACTAAGCATGGTGAGTTTGAAGACAGACCTCTTGATTTTTTTCTAAAGGATGCAGTGAGTACCTAAATCATCAGCTGAAGTCCTTAGCAGGAATGTAACATTGAATAATGCAAGTGAAATTGTGAAATGCAAGACCAAGCAGACGCATCTGTCACATTAAAGGTAAGCAATAACGGTGTGTCGCGAAGGTCAGCCGGTGTGGGTCATTAAGGCTGGCTGACGTTTGTTGCAAAGGTCGACCGGAGTGGGTCGTGAAGGTCGACCAGCGTGGGTCGAGAAGGTCGACATGGGTCCCAAAGGTCAACTGGTTGGTAAAAGTGTGTCCCAGAAAAAAAGTTTGAAAAACACCGCCCTAATGGGCAGTAATCTGAACTCCGCTTTAGCTGCCCTTGCCACACAACACGCCCAGTGTTCCATTGCAAATGAACGAGCATCGCCCCTCTCTGCTTCTCCCTCCAGAATGACTCACCTTCTGCACTCTGGATCACATTCACACTAAACTGCTGATCATTAAACTTCCTTCTCCAAGTTGGACAGTGTTCTAAATCATTCCATCTCCTTAAGTACTGTCTACCTCCCTTTTGAAACTGCCTCACAACAGTTGGAATCTCAGCTCGGTTCAGGCAAGTCCTCAAAGACCAAGAATCAGGCCATGGCATATGAATGGTTTGTACAGTGGTGGACAATAAAATGACTGACTGGAGGAAGAGGCTCCACAAATAGCAGAGTGACTGTCCTTTGTCATAATATGCACCAGTATATCATGGTGCAGATACACACACACTGATGGACACACAGCGCGACCAATCAACACACACAACACCGCAGCCAATCACTAGTTAGAGCCCACTCACTATATAGACAGGGGGCATCAGAGTTACCGCTCATTCGGGATGCAGCCACCTACAAGGACAGAGCTTACAGCTTACAGCACAGATCCTCACCATGTGCTGAGTGCATAGACTTGTTCGGACAGGCATAGGTCTTTAGTTTAATCTAACATCGTGTTAACCCACAGTGAAAGTATGTTCAACAGTTTCTAACTTAATAAAATATTGTTGTACTATTTTAAGTGTTGGTGGCCTGTATGTGTTCCACGGATCCAGAGCACCCAACAAATCATCCTTCACATCAAGGCTGCAGTTAATTGAATATGGCATCAAGTGCCCTATCAAAATTGGAGTCAATGGGAATCAGTGGGAAAACTCCCCGTTGGTTGAAGTCATACCTAGTACAAAGGAAGATGGTTGTGGTTGTTGGAGGTCAATCATCTCAGTCCTGGGACATCATTGCAGGAGTTTCTCAGGGTAGTGTCCATCGACAAGATGCACTGCAAGAACTCACCAAGGCTTCTTAGACAGCACCTTCCAAACCCACAACCTTTATAATCTAGGACGGGTGGCACGGTGGTGCAGTGGTTAGCAGTGCTTCTAAGGTGCTGAGGATCGGGTTCGATCCGGGTCACAGTCTGGTGGAATTTGCACATTCTGCCGGTGTTTGCGTGGTTTCACACCCAAAATCCAAAGATGTGCAGGTTAGGTGGATTGGCCACGCTAAATTGCCCCTTAATTGGAAAAAATAATCTATTCTAAATTTAAAAAAAAAGATAATGTAGAAGGACAAATGCAGCAGACAACTGGGGACACCAGCAGCTGGAGTTTCACCTCTAAGTCACTCACCAACCTGACTTGGAAATGTATCGGCTGTGATTTAAAAACCAGATCCTGTAAATCACTGAAATTTCTTTTTAAATTCTACATTTGGATGAGTGTTTGAAGACATCAAGGGAACCTGGGGTAAATTTTCCTTTATGCAGAAGGTTTATTTCAGCATAAAACTGCCTTGTAACTTACAATTAGGAGAACTGTGCTTAAAAAAAACAAGTCCCAAATGAACTGTAAAGAGTGAATTATGATGTGTATTTAGTCCACTGAAACTATTGCAATACTTAGCACATTAGATCAACCGCTAAGTGAAAAGAAAAGGCTGTCTTCTGTGAATCATTAACTTTTTTTTTGTGTTGCATAATGTACAATCCCTTCTTGTTAATGTTTTTTTTGTCTTGCTGAGACAAAATCTGCTGTAGAATTGTTAATTAAAAAGTGCAAAACAATCCCCTTCTTCAGAAAAATGACAAAATAAATATTCCTACTTCAAAAAAAACTTGCCCATTAACGAAGGAGGTAATTAAAATTCACAGAGCAATGCACATTCCTTTGCCAAGTCTCCCATTTTGAAACTCGGTCAGTGTAACAGAGACTGAAACTGGGCATTGTCATCCTGATGCTGCCTGACCCACTTTCCCTGGTAGAGAATTGTACAGAGTGGAATACAATAGGAGCCCTAAATATACCTCACCCTGAATAAAGACAGAAGGTGGCAGTGCTGCTGCCAATGAACAGTAATCACTTCTTGTTGGTCACAGAGCTGGTTCTCTTGGGCAGCAGCATGGCCTGGATATTAGGCAGCAACCCTCCCTGAGCAATGTTCACCTCTCCCAGCAGCTTGTTGAGCTCCTCAGCATTGCGGACGGCCAGTTGCAGGTGACTGGGGATGATGCCGGTCTTCTTGTTGTCCCGGGCTGCGTTGCCGGCCAGCTCAAGGATTTCAGCTTTCAAATACAAGAGCACAGCAGCTCTGACACCCACTGGCTCTGCATGGTGACCCTTTCTCAGGAATCTGTGAACACGGCCCACCGGGAACTACGTTCCAGCCCGGGAGGGGCGAGACTTGGTCTTGGCTCGAGCATGACTGCCCTTCCCTCTTCCAGACATCACCACAAGCTCATAAGCGCTTTCACAGAGGTTTATAAATGAACATGCAGAAATCGGTCATTGACTGCCTGTGATTCTCCAAACACCACTCCTTATCAGTGCTAATCTGGGCGGCACTTTAGCACAGTGGTTAGCACTGTTGCTTCACAACGCCAAGGCCCCAGGTTCGATTCCCGGCTTGGGTCACTGTCTGTGCGGAGTCTGCACGTTCTCCCTGTGTCGGTGTGGGTTTCCTTCGGATGCTCCAGTTTCCTCCCACAGTCCAAAGATGTGCAGGTTAGGTGAATTGGACATTCTGAATTCTCCCTTAGTGTATCCGAACAGGTGCCGGAGTGCGGCGACTAGGGACTTTTCACAGTAACTTCATTGCAGTGTTAATGTAAGCCTACTTAATCTGTAGTGAATTAACCCGCTGATACTAACTCAATAAGTAAGAATGACATGAAAATCTGAAGAGTATCCATCCTATTTCCTGAGTTAGCTGACTTCAGTTTTACCACAGCTGGATTGCTTTAATTGCCTTCAGTGAGGTTGTAGCTAATTCAATCAGTTAGGATGCCCACCATGGTTAAAACAATTGTTCACACTGCTCACCTATTAAGACTGGACCCTCAGCAGGGATAAGCATGGCAGTCAGTGACTGTGCTGCATTTACGACCTTTAATAAAATCATTTATAAAAGGGAATAAAAATTCTGAACAAAATGGGCTGGATTCTCCCTTTGGGAGACGATGTGCGGACGCCGGCGTGGGAACAGTGGTGTTTTACACCAGAAACAATGGCGCAAAAGCTGCACCGATCCTCCGTCTGGTGGGGGCCCAGCAGGTACCCAGCATGGGGCCCCGGCTCTAGCTGTGGATACGGCTGGAGAATTGCCGGGTCTGTGACCGCGCGTGCGCACGGCAGCGGCCGCGTCGTGCAACATGGTGCTGGCTGCGTGCGGACCCGGCCTGCCAAATAATGCCACCCTTTGACCAGGCTTGCCACCCCCGGACCACCCCCCACCAGTGCCCCCAGCCCCTGCCAGAGTCCGCCCTGCCCGCGGAATGGCTTCCGCCTGACTGTGGCAGCGTTGGACTCAGTCAAAGAAGAACAAAGAACAAAGAAATGTACAGCACAGGAACAGGCCCTTCGGCCCTCCAAGCCCGTGCCGACCATGCTGCCCGACTAAACTACAATCTTCTACACTTCCTGGGTCCGTATCCCTCTATTCCCATCCTATTCATGTATTTGTCAAGATGCCCCTTAAATGTCACTATCGTCCCTGCTTCCACCACCTCCTCCGGTAGCGAGTTCCAGGCACCCACTCCCCTCTGCGTAAAAAACTTGCCTCGGACATCTACTCTAAACCTTGCCTCTTGCACCTTAAACCTATGCCCCCTAGTAATTGACCCCTCTATCCTGGGGAAAAGCCTCTGACTATCCACTCTGTCTATGCCCCTCATCATTTTGTAGACCTCTATCAGGTCGCCCTCAACCTCCTTCATTCCAGTGAGAACAAACCGAGTTTATTCAACCTCTCCTCATAGCTAATGCCCTCCATACCAGGCAACATCCTGGTAAATCTCTTCGGTGTGGTGAATGTATTACTGCTACCATTGACCATTGTAATTGCATTACATTGTATTGTATTATGTTGATGCCCTTGTGGGCTCTGCCTGTGGCTCCGTCCCCTCGGGGGAGGTATATAAAGCTGTAGCCTGTAGGCGGCACTCAGTACAGTGCAGTCGCAGGCAGGCACAGTTCTAGCTGATTAAAACCACTGTTCCCTTCAACTCTTCGTCTTGTGTGAATTGATGGTCGCATCAATTTAATCAGCTACAATCTCTATGGAAGCAGCCCTCAAACCTGATCGACTGGAACTCAACCCACAGGCAGCTGAAGCCAAAGGAATTTTTTCGCACTGGCTCCGCTGTTTTGAGGCCTACCACGCTGCCTCCTCCTCGCTCACCGTCACCGAGGAACAGAAACTGAGTCCCCTCGACGCCTGGGTGAGCCACAGAATCTCCGTGCAGATCAAGGAAGCGACCACGTACGCAGACGCGGTCACGACCCTGAAAAGGCAGTGCGTGAGGCCGGTGAACGAAGTGTTCGCGCGGCATCTCCTCACCCCTCGTCATCAACGCCCCTTGGAATCGCTGGAGGAATACCTAGGCAATCTGAAGGTACTCGCTCGAAACTGCAACTACAAGGACGTCACGGCCTCGCAGCATATGCAACTCGCCATCCGGGACACTTATATGGTTGGAGTCCGGTCCAACTACGTCAGACAGCGCTTGCTCGAAAAGGGCGCTCTCGACCTAGAAGAGACGGTAAAACTAATCACCTCCTTAGAAGTAGCGTTTCAGAGCCTCAACGCTTTCCCCTCCGACCACGCGATGCCCTCGTGGACACCCGACTAGAGGGTGCCCCAGGCCTGTGCCG
Source organism: Scyliorhinus torazame (assembly GCF_047496885.1). Taxonomy (NCBI): domain Eukaryota; kingdom Metazoa; phylum Chordata; class Chondrichthyes; order Carcharhiniformes; family Scyliorhinidae; genus Scyliorhinus; species Scyliorhinus torazame. The sequence goes on from NC_092727.1 coordinate 89,363,680, forward strand.
CACGGCTGCCCGCCCAACCCGGGGGGGCTGCCCTGCTATTTCTCCGGTCAGAACCAGCACCTCAGGCAGCGTTGCCCGGCTCGGAACGCGACCTGTAGCGACTGCGGCAAGAAAGGACACTTTGCCAAAGTCTGCTTGGCCAGATCCAAAGCTCCTAAATCACAGGCCCGGCTTTCAGATTCACAGGTCCGCAGACCCCGCAGTGTGGCTGCGTGCCTGCCGGTACCGCCCCCTTCGGACGCGTCATCAGCCTCGTGCTGTCTGTGGGGTCAGCCATTTTTAACCCTACCCGACACGTGCGACTCATAGGGGCCGCCATCTTGGCCACCATCTCCAACGCTGCCCGACACGTGCGACCAACAGGGGCCGCCATCTTGGCCGCCATCTTCAACGCCGCCCAATACGTGCGACCGACGGGGGCCGCCATCATGGGACCGCCCCACCACCTCCGACCACGCCGGTTACCCGCAGCTCGGCGCTGTCACCCTCAACTAGTCACGGCCCAAGCACCTCAGGAACTCAATGATGATCGTCCGGGTCAATGGGCACGAAATGCCCTGCCTGTTTGACTCTGGGAGCATGGAGAGCTTCATACATCCAGACACGGTAAGGCGCTGTTCTCTCCAAATTTCCCCTGCATTCCAAACAATCTCCCTCGCTTTCGGATCACATTCAGTGCAGATCCGGGGGTACTGTTCCGCGAACCTCGCGATACAGGACGCCGAGTGCACCAATTTTAAACTATGTGTCCTCCCCGACCTCTGCACTCCTCTCCTGTTAGGACTGGACTTCCAGTGCAACCTCAGGAGACTGACCTTGAAGTTTGGCGTGCCCCTACCCCCTCTCACCGTATGTAGCCTCGCGACCCTTATGTTTGCCCCTCCCCCGCTCTTCGCGAACCTCACCGCCGACTGTAAATCCGTCGCCTCCAGGAGCAGGCGGTACAGTATCCAGGACAGGACTTTTATCAAGTCAGAGGCCCAGCGGCTCTTGAGGGAGGGGGTCATCGAAGCCAGTAACAGCCCCTGGAGAGCCCAAGTGGTGGTCGTCAGGACCGGGGAAAAGAACCGGATGGTTGGAGACTACAGCCAAACCATAAATCGGTACACGCAACTCGATGCGTACCCCCTTCCCGGATAGCGGACATGGTGAATCAGATTGCACACTACCGGGTGTTCTCCACGGTAGATTTGAAGTCCGCATACCACCAGCTTCCAATCCGCCCGGAAGATCGCCATTACTCGGCCTTTGAGGCAGATGGCCGCCTCTTCCACTTCCTCCGGGTCCACTTCGGCATCACCAACGGGGTCTCGGTCTTCCAAAGAACGATGGACCTAATGGTGGACCAGAACAGGCTGTGGGCCACTTTTCCGTACTTGGTCAATGTCACCATCTGCGGCCACGATCAGCAGGACCACGACGCCGACCTTCAGAAGTTTCTCCAAACTGCCCAAGCCCTCAAGCTCACTTATAACAAGGAGAAATGCGTTTTCCGCACAACCTGACTGGCCATCCTAGGTTATGTCGTGGAAAACGGAGTCCTGGGGCCTGACCCCGACCGCATGCAACTCCCCCCTCCCCCACTGCCCCAAGGCCCTGAAAAGATGCCTCAGGTTCTTTTCATATTATGCCCAGTGGGTCCCCAACTATGCGGACAAAGCCCACTTATCAAAGCAACTGTCTGCCCCCTGACGACTGAGGCCCGCCTGGCCTTCAGCCGCATTAAGGCCGATATTGCCAAAGCCACGATGCTTGAGGTGGACGGGTCCATCCCCTTCCAGGTGGAGAGCGACGCGTCAGATGTCGCCCTGGCCGCTACCCTTAACCAGGCAGGCCCGTAGCCATTTTTTCCCGTACCCTCAACGCCTCCGAGATTCGACACTCCTCAGTCGAAAAAGAAGCTCAAGCCATTGTGGAATCTGTGCGGAATTGGAGGCAGTACCTGGCTGGTAGGAGGTTCACCCTCATCACCGACCAACGGTCGGTAGCCTTTATGTTCAACAACACACAGCGGGGCAAGATCAAGAACGATAAAATCTTGAGGTGGAGGATCAAACTCTCCACCTATAATTACGATATTGTGTATCGTCCCGGGAAGCTCAACGAGCCCCCAGATGCCCTGTCCCCACGGCACTTGCGCCAGCGTGCAAGATGACCGACTCCGGGCCATCCACAATGAACTCTGTCACCCGGGGGTCACCCAGCTTCTCCACTTCATCAAGGCCCGCAACCTGCCCTACTCCACCGAGGAGGTCAGGGCCATGACCAGGGACTGCCAAGTATGCGCGGAGTGCAAGCCGCACTTCTATCGTCCAGACAAGGCCCACCTGGTGAAGGCATCCCGGCCCTTTGTGCGCCTCAGCATCGATTTCAAAGGGCCCCTCCCCTCCACTGACCGCAACGCGTATTTTCTTAACGTCGTTGGCGAGTATTCCCGTTTCCCCTTTGCCATACCATGCCCCGACATGACCTCGGCCACTGTCCTTAAGGCCCTGCATAGTATCTTCACCTTGTTCAGTTTCCCCACTTACATCCACAGTGACCGGGGTCCTCGTTTATGAGCGATGAGCTGCGTCAGTACCTGCTCGGTAAAGGCATTGCCTCGGGCAGGACTACCAGCTCCAACCCCTGGGGAAACAACAGGTGGAGAGAGAGAACGTGACGGTATGGAAGGCCGTCCTTCTGGCCCTACGGTCTAGGAGTCTCCCAGTTTCCTGTTGGCAGGAGGTCCTCCCCGACGCGCTCCACTCCATTAGGTCAGTCCTCTGCACAGCCACGAATGAGACCCCTCATGACCGCCTATTTGTTTTCCCCAGAAAACCCACCTCCGGGGTCTCGCTTCCGTCCTGGCTGACAACACCGGTGCCTGTCCTCCTCCGAAAGCACGTGAGGAGTCATAAGTCCGACCCCCTGGTCAAGAGGGTCCAGCTCCTTCACGCCAACCCCCAGTATGCCTACATGCTGCACCACGACGGCCGACAAGATACAGTCTCCCTCCGGGATCTGGCACCCGCCGGTTCCCCTGCGACCATCACCTACCCCCGAACCCTACACTGAACACCGCCCCCGCCTCTACATGGCCTACACCCCCTCTCACCCCTTTGCCAACCTACAGTGATGAAGCTCCAGAAGAGACGCACCCAGAGTCAACGAGCCCAATACCCGTGCCCGCAACGACGAGTTCAACACATGTGCCCGCAGCGAAAACAGAGCTCAGGCAATTACAGCGAATGATCAAGGCGCCGGACAGACTCGATCTGTGAGCCCACTTCATCCCTGCTGGACTTCAATTTTTAACAGGGGGTGAATGTGGTGAATGTATTACTGCTACCATTGACCATTGTAATTGCATTATATTGTATTGTATTATGTTGATGCCCTTGTGGGCTCCGCCTGTGGCTCGGCCCCCTTGGGGGAGGTATATAGAGCTGCAGCCTGTAGGCGGCACTCAGTACAGATCAGTCGCAGGCAGGCACAGTTCTAGCTGATTAAAACCACTGTTCACTTCAACTCTTCGTCTCGTGTGAATTGATGGTCACATCATTCTGCACCCTCTCTAAAGCCTCCGTCCGCAGCCGCCACACCCGGCTCCCGAAAAGAAGAATAGCACACGTGTCCCATGCCATTGGGAACTCGGCCCATCGGGGACGGAGCATCAGGGGAGGGTCTCAGGCGAGGTCCTGAGGCCTTCCCGACGGCGGACGGAGCATCGCAAAAGCGGCACCGCCCCCGATTCTGCCGCCAATGGGAATTCTCCGGCTGATCGATGAACACGATTTCACCGTCAGAGATCTGAGAATCCCACCCAATATCTCCCAGGATCTGGGAAACAAATATCCTTCAAAATCAATTGTGACCGAGTAATTGGGAGGATAACCCAGCCAGGAAAAGTACTTGATCAAGGCAACTATTGAATGAGAAGATGGAAAAGTGAGGGGCTTAATGGGTGATCAATCCAATATTGTTGAAAAAGTTAGAATTACCTCCACGATGTGATGACATGGTTTATCCTAAGAGCCAAGAGGTGAAAACAATACACTCATGTAAAGAATGCCCAGGATGGATTGCAGACCGGAAAAAAAAGAGTGCAGTTCTATACATAGGGTTTTAGGCCTACAGTTTAGCCTGTAAAGGAAATGAATCCTTCAGGAATGGGAAAAGTACTTTGTGAGGTAATCTGACTTGGTTTCTAACCACAGGGGACTACGGTAGAACTTGGGGTTTTCTATAATCTGTTAACTCGGAATAAAGAGGACAGAATGCTTCATATAAGGAGGGTATGTGAAAACTGCAGTTCAAAATCTCAAGCAAAGTTGCCCAGTCTGGAGTTTGAATTGGTACAAATGTGATGAATGATTGCTTTTTGACAGTGTGTCAGGGAGGTCACAAATGAAAATTCTCAGCTTGACTTGATAATATCAAACCGATTCCTGCCTGTAAAATTAAATCCTTGGCACCTCTCAGCAAGCAGCATATGAATGAACTTGAAATGCCAAATACCAACATCCATCCAGGTAACCAACATTCAAAGGTCGACTGCAAATATCTTAAGGGAGCGTTAAATCAGGTTGACTGATGTTTGGGTGGCCGTCTGATATCCATTGGACTGTTCCAAGTTTTGTTGCCGTTCTTAATTACATAAATGATTAGATTGTAACTCTCTTTCACAAATTTTCCATTTGAATGTAAACTTACTCTTCCTGTAAACTAGGTCAGGGTTTTTCAAAGCGCGTGTCGCAACTCACAGGCGGGTTGTGGGCGGGTGTTGGGAGGGTCACGGAGTGATCATCGTGGCGTTCCCACAGTGCTCCTGATCATGGAAGAAGAACCCAACGGCCGCGACCAGCATTTTTACTGAGAAGGCTGCTGCCTTTTAAATGAGAAGGAAATGAGGCTGTGTGCAGTCTTCTGGCCAGTGAACAGGTCATGTGCCCTGCACGTACACTTGATGTCAAGTGTCCTCTATATACATGATGTTGGCACCAAATCACGGAGGAGAGCTTCTTCCATTTTCTGGCTGCTAGCAAGATAACTGTGAAGGTGAATTGGCTTGGTTCAAGAAAGAGACGGCCAGAGACACAAATAGGCAGAGTACTCTGGCAGAGATGCCTTTTAGCTTTAGCTTTGACAAAGGGTCATCTGGACTCAAAATGTTAGCTCTTTTCTCTCCTTACAGATGCTGCCAAACCTGCTGAGATTTTGCAGCATTTTCTCTTTAGGCAGAGTACTCACTGGCCAGGATCTCACATCTGAATCTGATGGAGAGGGCTGCTCTGGGGCACCCAGGGCAGGATAACGCAGCGCTAGCGTTTGCTCTGTAAAGAGCTCCAGGGCCTCTGCTTAACAGCCTATAAAGAAGAAATTTAACTCGGGAACAAAGCAGTATAAAGATGATTTCTTGAAGTATGGTTTGTCAACTGTAACAATGCAACTAAGGTTGTAAAACCCACTTGCGTTATATGTGGGGAAGTACTCGCCTATGAGAGGAAAAGTTTCAGATTTTGAAAGAGAAGTGGTGGGTGAAAAATTCCTTTTGCGTTGAGACCCCAAAGTCAGTTATTAACTTACAGCTGACTCTAAATGAAAAGACTATGTTGCTGTACCTCACCTGTGACGGCACATTATAAACACTCCAAAAGCCCATGATCATTCTGGAGTAGCATCTCCCAGGAGCATCCAGTGCTGAGTAAAACAAGCATTTTGTTGCTCTTGCCCTTCAGGACGACCTACTTGTGCGAGGTTGGATTTTCCGTTCTCACAAAGGTGAAGGCGGCACAAAGGAACTGGCTGAACACTGCACCTGATCTGCGCATTGCCCTTTCCTCCTCTGAACCTGATTGGACTGAAATCGTGAGAACCAAGCTGGCTCCCATTTCACATTAAATGTAAGTGAACGTGGCAGCACTGCTTAGACTGAAAAAGTTTGAAAAACATTGGGCTACGCAGTGCTGCACAATGACCTGTACGTACGCAAATTGGCTGCAGCATTTTGGTCAGGGAACATGTAGGCCAGGCCAGACCAGGTAAAGACAACAGGTTTCATTTCCTTTTTTAAAAAAATAATTTTTATTAGAAGTTTTCATAAAATATCAATCACAAAATGAGAAAGAAAAAAGAACCCAACAGAGTTAAGTACAAAACACAATCTAAAAAAGCAACCCCCCAAATCCCTCCCCCCCTGTACATAAATAAGAAATTAACATTAACACCCCGACTTAACACAACGGGTGTATACACCTCCTCAGACCCTCCAGTGTAAATAACATAAACAAAAATAAAGTAACCCCCCCCAAGCTGCTGCTGCCATTGACCAATGTCTATCGTTCTGCCAGAAAGTCTAAGAACGGTTGCCACTGCCTAAAGAACCCTTGTACCGACCCTCGCAAGGCAAATTTCACCCTCTCCAATTTAATGAACCCTGCCATATCGCCGATCCAGGATTCCACGCTTGGGGGCGTCGCATCTTTCCACTGAAGGAGAATCCTTCGCCGGGCTACCAGGGACGCAAAGGCCAGAATTCCGGCCTCTTTCGCCTCCTGCACTCCCGGCTCCTCTGCCACCCCAAATATTGCGAGCCCCCAGCCCGGTTTGACCCTGGATCCTACCACCCTCAACACCATCCTCGCTACGCCCTTCCAAAATTCCTCCAGCGCTGGGCATGCCCAGAACATATGGGTGTGATTTGCTGGGCTCCATGATCACCGAACACACCTGTCCTCACCCCCAAAGAACCGGCTCATCCTTGTCCCGGTCATGTGTGCCCTGTGCAGCACCTTAAACTGTATGAGACTGAGCCTCGTGCATGAAGAGGAAGAGTTCACCCTCCCTAGGGCATCTTCCCATGTCCCCTCTTCGATCTCCTCTCCCAACTCCTCCTCCCACTTACCTTTCAACTCCACCACCGAGGCCTCCTCCTCCTACTGCATCACCTGGTACATTTCTAAGATCTTCCCCACTCCCACCCACCCCCCCGAGAGCACCCTGTCCTGTACTGTGTGTGGCAGTAGGCGCGGGAATTCCACCACCTGCCGTCTGGCAAACGCCCTTACCTCTAAGTACCTGAAGGTGTTACCTGGGGGTAGCCCGTACTTCTCCTCCAGCTCACCCAAGCTTGCGAACTTCCCGTCCACAAACAGGTCCCCCAACTTTCGTATCCCTGCCCTGTGCCACCCCGAAAACCCTCCACCTGTTCTTCCTGGGGCGAACCGGTGGTTCCCCCGTAATGGGGTCCACGCCGAGGCCCCAACTTCTCCCCTATGCCGCCTCCACTGCCCCCAAATTTTGAGGGCAGCCACCACCACCGGGCTCATGGTATTCCACCTTGGAGGGAGCGGCTGCGGCGCCGTTGCCAATTCCCCCAGACTCGTACCCACACAGGACTCTGTCTCCAGCCTCTTCCATGCAGCCCCCTCCCCCTCCATCACCCACTTGCACACCATTGTCGCATTGGCGGCCCAGTAGTACCCAAAGAGGTTGGGCAGCGCCAGCCCCCCCTATCTCTACTCCGCTCCAGGAACACCCTTCTCACCCTCGGAGTCCCTCGCGCCCACACAACCCCCATTATACTCCTGTTAACCCGCCTGAAAAAAGCCTTCAGGATAAACACGGGGAGGCACTGGAACAGGAACAAAAACCTTGGGAGCACCATTATTTTGATTGACTGCACCCTACCCGCCAAGGATAGCGGCAACGCGTCCCACCTCTTGAACTCCTCCTCCATTTGCTCCACCAGCCTTGTAAAGTTAAGCCTATGCAGGGCCCCCCAGCTCCTGGCCACCTGGACCCCCAAATATCTGAAGCTCCTCTCCGCCCTTTTTAGTGGGAGCTCACCAATCCCCCTCTCCTGGTCTCCTAGCTGAACTACGAACAGCTCGCTCTTCCCCATATTGAGCTTGTACCCCGAAAAGTCCCCGAATTCGCTAAGGATCCTCATTACCTCTGGCATTCTTCCCACTGGGTCCGCCACATACAGCAGCAGGTCATCTGCATAAAGCGACACCCTATGCTCCTCCCCACCCCTCACCAACCCCCTCGAGTTCCTCGACTCTCTCAGTGCCATAGCCAGGGGTTCAATCGCCAGTGTGAAGAGCAGGGGGGACAGGGGACACCCCTGTCTCGTCCCTCGGTGCAACCGAAAGTACTCGGACCTCCTCCTATTTGTGGCCACACTCGCCATCGGGACCTCATACAACAGCCTAACCCACCTGACAAATCCCTCCCCAAACCTGAACCTCTTCAGCACCTCCCACAGGTACCCCCACTCTACCCTATCGAAGGCTTCCTCAGCGTCCATCGCCACCACTATCTCCGCCTCCCCCTCCCTCGCCGGCATCATGATAACGTTCAAAAGCCTCCGCACATTCGCGTTCAACTGTCTCCCCTTCACAAACCCCGTCTGGTCTTCATGGATGATCTGCGGCACACAATCCTCAATCCTCGTGGCTAAGACCTTTGCCAGCACCTTGGCATCTACATTTAGCAAGGAAATCGGTCTGTAAGACCCACATTGCAGGGGATCCTTATCCCGCTTCAGGATCAAGGAGATCAGTGCCCGGGACATCGTCAGGGGTAAATCCCTTGCCTCATTAAAGGTCCTAACTAACAGCGGGCCCAACAGGTCCATATATTTTTTATAGAACTCGACCGGGAAACCATCCGGCCCCGGTGCCTTCCCCAGGTTTCATTTCCTAAAGGACATTAGTGAACCAGATGGGGTTTTATGACAATTGACAATGGTTTCATGGTCATCATTAGACTTTTAATTCAGATATTTATTGAATTCAACCTCACCATCTGCCGGATTCAAACTTGGGTCCCCAGAGTGTAGTGATCTGTACATCTGTACATACATCTGCACATACACCAGGGACTGCAGCACAGATGTAACAGTCGTCACAACACCACTAGAGGGCAGCATCAGAGATGGGTATAAAGGGTCGAGCCCAAGGTAGGATCCGCCTCTTTGAGAAGCACAGAGCGAGGGAGCAGCAGCACAGAGAAAGAGCTCAGCATAGGCAGTTTACCTTAGTTTCACTGGTCATACCTCTTGACTGTTTTACATCTTGTTGAGCTCTGGAAGCAGAACAAACTCTTTGAATAAAGAGCTTGTGTTAACTAAGTCTTCAGTCTTCATTCAGACTTAGAGAATAACATATGGTACCAGGTATGATTTCAGCAAGCCAGCTAGACAACAGCAAGAAAAGAGGACTTAAACCAGACATTCGACCATGGAAGGCTTCACAGCATTCGGACCCTTCAGACACCAATCGCACGATGGACCGAATCCAAACTCCACGCCTGCTCCAGACCACTTGTAACATGCATTCCAATTGGAAACTTTTTATACAACAGTTCAAAATATATCTAGAAGCTAAGGATCTAACCTCAGCGTCTGATGCCAGGAAGATAGCCTTGCTCTTATCCCTGGCTGGGCCGCAGGCACTAGAAATATATAATTCCTTTACCTACCTGGCAGGGGACGACAAGTGCAAGCTGGAAATAATCATCAAAAACATTTGAAACCCACTGTCAATCTGAAGTCAATGAGATATTTGAAAGATTCAAGTTCACCAGGCATTTGCAAAAACCGGGAGAATCTTGCAGCAGTTTTGTAACTGATTTAGAATTACTAGCTCAATCCTACAACTTTGAAAACCTCCGTGACTCCCTCATCAGAGACCAGATAGTCAATGGTATATCTGATGAGGGACTTAGAAAATCCTTATTTAAACGAAAAGCCATGCAAAGATGCTCTACTTATGAAAAAAGTAAAGAAGAATATGAGGAGTTTACTTACCAGGACCAAGGCCTTCACCACAAGGTCGAGCCCGTCAAAATGGTGGCCCAGGTGTCTAGAAGGCGCTGCTTGAACGGCGATCCCGCGCATGTGAACCTGGATGCAGGCCACACGCATGCGCCGTTCTCCCGAAGATTTGACACGGAAGAAAGGCCTACTGCGCATGCGCGAGCGTGGAGGGACAGCGTCATGACGTGTCCCCGCTGCGGACACGCCCACTTAAAATGGCAATGTCCAGCTTCTGGAAAACAATGTTTAAAGTGCACTGCTAATGAAGATAACTAGACAGAAACACATGAACTTCAACGTAAAAAGCATAGATTCAACGGAGCACAAAAAACCCAATGATGAGTATTCCTCGGACGAGGACAACCTCGCTTGCGACAACTCGCTTGTTGTGGACACAATCGAGACAATTGAGGAACATGACGCAACAATCGCCACGCCTCACCCGGTCAACAGCATTGATTCCAGCAGTGAGTGGACTGCGATTGTGCAAGTCAATTACTTGCCATTAGTCTTCAAGCTTGACACTGGGGCCTCAGCTAACCTCCTCACTAGTAAGGATCTCCATTCGATTCCAGGAAACCATGAAATAATACCTGCTGCATGTTGGCTGAAGGACTACAACGGCAATCAGATCGCCTCAAAGGGATCGTGCCATCTCCGGGTGGACAACAAGACGGTACGCAAGCAGCTACGGTTCGAGATTGTAGACGACAACTCATCACTGTTAGGCGCTCAGGCCTGCAAAGACCTGTGGCTGGTGCAACCCATTTACATGCACACCCAGGATCCATCAAGCCTGGAAGCTAAAATCCACAGCATGCTACAAGAATACCCCGACGTATTCAAAGGCATGGGCACCTTACCCTGCCAATACAAAATATTGCTGAAGACGTCTGTCATTCAGCCGCCCAGGAGTGTTCCAACTCCACTGCGGGAGAAGTTGAAAGTGGAACTCAACAGACTGCAGTCACAAGGCGTCATATCGCGAGTCACACAGTCGACTGACTGGGTTAGCTCCATTGTCTGTGTTAAGAAACCTTCTGGAGATCTTCGCTTATGCATAGACCCGAAGGCCCTGAACCAGAACATTCGCCGGGAACACTACCCCATCCCCAAGCGTGAAGAGATCACGTCTGAGATGGCGAATGCTCGTATCTTCACCAAACTCGATGCCTCGCAGGGGTTTTGGGAGATATGGCTCGTTCATAGTGGAAACCGACCACAGACCGATGGTCCATTTCATAGACAAGGATCTAAATGACATGACACCTCGTCTGCAGCGCATCATGATGAAGCTGCGAAGGTATGATTTCGCCCTAATATACACCCCAGGACGAGACCTTGCCATTGCCGACGCACTGTCCCGATCCATTGGCACCAACAACGCACCATCAGCCCCTATCAGAGAAATCAAGGCCCAAACACAGTTATGCATGGAGAATTTGCCTGCTTCGGATGAGAAGCTTTGCGTAATCAGACAGGAGACGCAGAAAGATGCAACCTTACGGAGGTTGCTGCACCTTCTCCAGCACAGTTGGACGAGGGGACAATATCCACAATTTCAGAATGTCAAGTCAGAACTGATTGAAGTTGACGTCCTGCTGATACGCAATGCGCAGATTGTGATTCCGGCCACACTCCGCGCCGAGATGCTCCGTAAGATTCATGAAGGCCACCTAGGCATTGAGAAATGCAAAAGGCGAGCACGACAGGCTGTGCACTGGCCCGGCTTGAATCAAGACATAACGGACATGGTCATGACATGTGACACCGTCAAAGACACCAACCCGCACAGTGTAAAGAACCACTGCAGCAACACGAACTCATAATGGCGCCGTGGACAAAAGTGGGCATTGACCTATTTCATGCCACAGGGCGTGATTACGTCTTGATCATGGACTATTACTCAAACTATCCAGAGGTAATGAATCTTCATGATCTCATGTTGTCATCTGTCATCAAGGCGTGCCAGGAGACATTCGCGCGACATGGAATCCCGCGAGTGGTGATGTCAGATAATGGCCCCTGCTTTGTGAGCTGGGAGTGGAAAGAGTTCTCAGACCGATACAGCTTTCGGCATGTAACGTCCAGTCTGCGCTACCCACAGTCAAATGGGAAAGTAGAAAAGGGTGTCCACATCGTTAAACGGCTTATTAGCAAGGCAACAGATTCACGCTCGGACATCAACCTAGCGCTGTTATCCTAGGTAGACCCCGATAACGCTCTGGTACTCGACAAAATGCGGGTACTACGGTCCAAACAAAAACAATACTACGATCAACATGTGATCCCACTCAAGCCACTGAATATGGGCGACATTGTCAGGATCAGGGACCCAGAAGGCGGATGGTCTGAGCCAGCCACGGTGATTAGGCAGGAGGCACCGCGGTCCTACACTGTCAAGTCGTCGGTAGGAGTACTCTTTCGCCGCAACCGCCGGGATCTGTTAATGCTTCGGCCTACGACGCCGGTGTTTCCCACACTGGACTTGACCAAGTCCATTTGTCCACAGGACGTTCCTAGCCACACAACGCCAGACAGTACTCTTGATGACATCAAACCGTCATCCCCACCTCCACCGTTATGACGCTCCAGCAGAAGCCGTAAGGCACCCGACCGGCTGGATTTGTGACAACACTTCAACACACCAACAAGACAAATATGAACATTTCTAACGATGGACTCATAACACTGTTAATTGTTTCTGTATTACTTTATCATTTCCGCAGTGTGCATATTTGCTTATTCTCACTTGTTCTGTACAGTTTTCGTGCGGTCAGCTTAGGAAACATATCAACTCAAAAGGGGGGGGATGTACAAAGAACAAAGAACAAAGAAATGTACAGCACAGGAACAGGCCCTTCGGCCCTCCAAGCCCGTGCCGACCATGCTGCCCGACTAAACTACAATCTTCTCCACTTCCTGGGTCCGTATCCCTCTATTCTCATCCTATTCATGTATTTGTCAAGATGCCCCTTAAATGTCACTATCGTCCCTGCTTCCACCACCTCCTCCGGTAGCGAGTTCCAGGCATCCACTACCCTCTGCGTAAAAACTTGCCTCGTACATCTACTCTAAACCTTGCCCCTCTCACCTTAAACCTATGCCCCCTAGTAATTGACCTCTCTACCCTGGGGAAAAGCCTCTGACTATCCACTCTGTCTATGCCCCTCATAATTTTGTAGATCTCTATCAGGTCTCCCCTCAACCTCCTTCGTTCCAGTGAGAACAAACCGAGTTTATTCAACCGCTCCTCATAGCTAATGCCCTCCATACCAGGCAACATTCTGGTAAATCTCTTCTGCACCCTCTCTAAAGCCTCCACATCCTTCTGGTAGTGTGGCGACCAGAATTGAACACTATACTCCAAGTGTGGCCTAACTAAGGTTCTATACAGCTGCAACATGACTTGCCAATTCTTATACTCAATGCCCCGGCCAATGAAGGCAAGCATGCCGTATGCCTTCTTGACTACCTTCTCCACCTGTCAATGACCTGTGGACCTGTACTCCTAGATCTCTTTGACTTTCAATACTCTTGAGGGTTCTACCATTCACTGTATATTCCCTATCTGCATTAGACCTTCCAAAATGCATTACCTCACATTTGTCCGGATTAAACTCCATCTGCCATCTCTCCGCCCAAGTCTCCAAACAATCTAAATCCTGCTGTATCCTCTGACAGTCCTCATCGCTACCCGCAATTCCACCAACCTTTGTGTCGTCTGCAAACTTACTAATCAGACCAGTTACATTTTCCTCCAAATCATTTATATATACTACAAAGAGCAAAGGTCCCAGCTCCCAGCTCCCAGGTCCCAGCAAAGGTAGTGATCTGTACATCTGTACATACATCTGCACATACACCAGGGACTGCAGCACAGATGTAACAGTCACAGCACCACTAGAGGGCAGCATCAGAGACGGGTATAAAGCGTCGAGCCCAAGGTAGGATCCGCCTCTTTGAGAAGCACAGAGCTAGGGAGCAGCAGCACAGAGAGACAGCTCAGCATAGGCAGTTTACCTTAGTTTCACTGGTGATACCTCTTGACTGTTTTACATCTAGTTGAGCTCTGGAAGCAGAACGAACCCTTTGAATAAAGAGCTTGTGTTAACTGTAAGTCTTCAGTCTTCACTCAGACTTAGAGAATAACATACAGAGCATTACCCTGGGTCTCTGGATAACTAGTCCAGTGACAATAGAATACTCCACTGCCTTCCCTAAGGGTTGAGGAATGATTGAAGGGCAGGCATAAGAGTGGACACAATCGAGGTGGAGTTGGGAGCAGCAGCAATGTGAGAGAGCAGCAGGAGCCTGGTTTCATTAAACAAGGGATGGGAGGAGTAGTGCACGGAGCCTGCGGTCAGGCACACATATGGCTGAAAATGTGCTTGTATCATTCAGCCCACCACATTGAGATCTTACAATCAAAATACTGCGGTTGCTGTCATTCTGAAATAAAAACACAAACCGCAGGAAAAGCTCAGCAGCTCTGCCAGCATCTGGGGAGAGAGAAACAGGGTTAATGTTTCAAGTGACCCTTCTTCGGAAGTCATGGCATCAGATTAACATCACTGGCAATGCATTTTGCTGAATTTGCAATTCTCTGGGTTTGAAAAAATGATATTGCAGTCAACGAAGATAAGTAAGTTCCCTCACAAAGGTGAGTGCAGGTGAACATGGCCATTTGGTACCATTTCTTTATTTTCAGTATATATGAAATGTGAGTAACAAATCCATCTGTTTGTACATATCGCCAAAAGGTCAAGGCTAAAACAAAGCATATTTCTCTGCATTACCAAGTCGAAGAACTATAATTAAACCTTATATTGTTAACAAGAGGTCAAAATGATGCAAACGTTCTCCATTACTGTTTATGATTCAGATTCTGCTAATGCAATTGAGTTATCTTGATTTATAGATGAAATCAACATGTATGGACTCAGGGTGAATTCAATACGCATCATATTTATTCAAATTAATGCTGCTATCTAGAAGCACTCACCCATTTGCAGTAATAGCAGGAGATAAGCTAGCTGGCAGACTGAGACTTCAATAATATGCTGTTGGCACATACACACCCATGGTCATGCATGTGTCACTCACAGATTCCCCACATTAGTAAAACAGTAAATATTTACATGTAATCATGTAGGGAGATAAAAAAACACTGTCCCTTTTTAATTATTTGAAATAAACAGAATGCATCCATTCATGGTGTGTAGTAAAATTAAGCCCTGTTTTAACTTCCCATAAACGAATACATGTTAGCAAACAGTAGCAGATTGCCACGTAGCACAGTTTTGGTTACATCCCCACGAGTGGTTTGCCTGCAATTAGTTTGAATCGACGAACATAAGTATCTGGGGAGAAGGCCCGAACAATATTCTTCCATCTTCTTATTTGGAATCAGAGGGGAGCTCAGGCTTTTCCCTTTTCAATCTGCAGTGGATCATACTCTGCTGGGACTCTGCAGTGGGGCCGAACACGAGACAAGACAGCTGCCAACTGCAAAAGGCTGGAAAGAATCTGTGGAGCAGGAGTTGCGCACAACAATTCAAATCCGTTCATGAAGATGAATGGCCTGTCCTTGCGTATCCCGTTAGGTGGAATATCCTTGGGAATGTCAGTATTCAACTCTGCGCTTCCCAGACAAGTAAGTCTTGGGTCCCAAAGCACAGTATGGGGAGGGGGTGGGAGTGGGGGACACACCATCTTTTCTTGCAGCTTTGCAGCATGAGACTATAGTTGTTTGCATCTTGTGTGTGAATTAAAAGGAAGCGTGTTACAGCCTGGTGGAACAGGCGACCTTCAGACTTTTGGAATTCTGTCGAGGTTTTCTCCGAATTTATAGATACCGTCAGTTGATCAAAATCCTATTTTTATGTCACCATTTTTCTGTTTTTATTATTTTCTAGAACTGGATTAGCATAGTTATGGGATAGCTTTGGCCATTGCTGTTTGGGAGCAGATTACAATGGCCGGCGCCTACAGTTAAGGAGCGGCAGACCCAGAAGACTTGGAATTCTCAGGACTTTTGTGCCACTTTCTGGAATCCTGGAAACTTTAAAGTTGCTTAATTAAGACACCTTTGGGATAAATAGGGGCATTTCTATCTCTCTCTCAAGCAGTTTTGATCTGCTTGGAGATCAAAATCAAAGCCTTTCACATCAAGATATTAATAAAACATATGCATTAATAAATCATGGAACCAGAAGATGATCCAACGCCAGAAAATGCCAGAATCTGTAAGGGCGCAACAGAGTAAACCTATCCCAAATGACTTTAACCTTTGATACTGAACAGCGACCTGTGCAATGAATGAATGGGGGATTTAAAAAAAAGGCTGATCTCAAAAAGAGGTGAGACGTACCAGGATCAGTTATCAATCTCCCTTCAGCATCTTACAGATATACCCATTCCTGTTTGAGCCTAGAAGTGGGGCTATTCAACTACAAGAGGCATCGCATTCAGGCTAGATAATGTTCTCACCCACTGTTCAAACACATGCACCTTCCAGCTAAGATCTCTGTCTGTCAATCCAGAGCAGAAACTCTGACTGGTCCTTCACCCAAGTTGTGCTCCATCTACTGTCAACTCAGCTCACACCAATTTACTTATCACAAAGCTAAGGACTGAACTAGGAACCGTGCTGCCGAGTAATGCATTTTGGAATGCAGAAGAGTGTGGATTATAAGCTTCAGACTAAACACTTTAACAGAACAGAGCAATAAACAAGTAACATTCCATTTCAGACTGTTTGTACTTTTGCCTTTTACGGAACTTAAAAGCTTTCTCATTATGCAGATGATTGAGGAAATTGCTCGACTTGTGAGGTGCCTGGATAGAGTGGATGGCCAGGGCCTGTTTACTTTAGAAGAGAGGTCAGTGATGGGGGTCATAGATTTAAAGTGATTGGTAGAAAGATTAGAGGGGAGGTTTATGGGGGTCTGGAACTCCCTGCCTCCAAGGGTGGTTGAAGCAGAAACGCTCAACTCATTTAAAAGGTGTCTGAATATGCAACGCATGTGCCGGAACCTGGAGGGCTTCGGGCCCAAATGCTGGGAAGTGGGCTCAGGCTGTGTAGCACCGTCAATATGACGCTAGGCAGGTTGAGGTAATGTCAATTGAAGGCTTTATTAAGCAGAACTTTATCCCCAGCAGCGTGGTTACAGAATGCAGCTGCTGAGGGAAATGGAGGGAAAAGCTGGGTTCTTATACCGGCATTTCTGGGTGGAGTCCAGTAGGTGGCAGATCCTATCAGGACCTGGCATCTCTCCACCAATAGCCTGTCGACACGTGGTGTACCGTATTACCCCTAATACATACCAGCACAGGCTGGGTGGTCTGTTTTTCGGGAGGTGCAGACACAATGGGCCAAGTGACCTCTTCCCGTGACTTAAACCTTCTATGACTCTATGACATCTGTGATTCATACCTGCACTTAGCTCCATCTCTGGAACTCATGCCTACATTTAGACCCACTTCAGGTACCCATACTTGCTATTAGATATACATCCAGGATCTATTCACAGTTAATCCACTTCTGGGACTACACCAACATAGTCTCCAGCTCTGGGACCCACATCCATACATTTGTCCGGCCAGTTACCAAATATATAATTCTCGAGCAGAGGAAGTACAGTTTAATTATATGGTGATGTGGAACGTAGTCACACATTGAAAGTTAATTTCCTGATGAAGGGGACACAAATAATTGAAGGTATGTTTAATAATTAATGATTTTACAGTGACTCTAGCATAACAGGTCCAAATAATTGAAAGAACTCTTATGTACACACCCTTTCTTCCCAGAGAATATAAAACATGACCTAGGGAAAGTCTCTAACAAGAGGAGATAAACCAAATTAACAAAATAAATTTCTGAAATCATCAGTTAAACTCTTACTATTTTAATCTCGAAAGCAAACAGATGATCATGAACTTTAAAGAGGACGAATCTATTTACAGGAGAATACAGTTTGATTGTGCTCAAGCCTGGTCCAAGTTCCACAACTCCAGACTTAATTATGGCAGTATCTATTAACTCGATTCCTCAGCACTTTTTAAAAAAAAATATGTTTTGAAATTTTTTCCCCAAACAACAATTTTTCCCCTCTTACAAAGCAAACGCAACAATAACAATACAGAAATTTTTAACAATACACAAGTAACAAAACCCCTTTATCTTTGACCTAAACTAAACTAAACCCCCCCCCCCCTCCCCCCGCCCCCCCCCCCCCCCTTCCCCCTGGGTTGCTGCTGCTGGTCATCTGTCTTCCCTCTAACGTTCCCCTAGGTAGTCGAGAAATGGCTGCCACCGCCTGGTGAACCCTTGAGCCGATCCTCTCAGGGCAAACTTTATCTGCTCCAGTTTAATGAACCCGTCATATCATTTACCCAGGCCTCCAGTCCGGGGGGTTTTGCCTCCTTCCACATGAGTAAGGTCCTGCGCCGGGCTACTAGGGACGCAAAGGCCACAACGTCGGCCTCTTTCGCCTCCTGCACTCCCGGCTCTTCCGCAACTCCAAATAGAGCTAACCCCCAGCCTGGTTTGACCCGGGCCTTCACCACCCGCGAAATCACACCCGTCACTCCCTTCCAATACCCTTCCAGTGCCGGGCACGCCCAAAACATATGTGCGTGGTTTGCCGGGCTCCCGCCACACCTCCCACATTTGTCCTCCACTCCAAAGAACCTGCTCAATCTTGCTCCCGTTATGTGTGCTCTATGTAGCACCTTAAATTGAATCAGGCTAAGCCTGGCGCATGAGGAAGAGGAATTTACCCTGCTTAGGGCATCAGCCCACATACCCTCCTCTATCTCCTCCCCTAGTTCTTCTTCCCACTTTCTTTTTAGTTCGCTCACCGACTCCTCCCCCTCTTCCCTCATCTCTCGGTAAATCTCTGACACCTTGCCCTCTCCGACCCACACCCCTGAAAGCACCCTGTCCTGCATCCCCTGTGTCGGGAGCAACGGAAATTCCCTCACCTGGTGTCTAGTAAACGCCCTCACCTGCATATATCTCAAGAAATTTCCACGGGGCAACTTATACTTTTCCTCCAATGCTCCCAAGCTCGCAAAAGTCCCATCTATAAATAAATCTCCCACCCTCCTAATTCCCAACTGGTACCAGCTCTGAAATCCACCATCCATTCTTCCTGGGGCGAACCTATGGTTGTTCCTGATTGGGGACCCCACCAGGGCTCCCCGCACCCCTCTCTGTCGCCTCCACTGTCCCCAGATATTCAATGTTGCCGCCACCACCGGGTTCGTGGTAAACATTTTAGGTGAGATCGGTAGCGACGCCGTCACCAGCGCCTCTAAACTCGTCCCTTTACAGGACTTTCTCTCCAGTCTTTCCCACGCCGCTCCCTCACCCTCCATCATCCATTTACGTATCATTGCCACATTGGCGGCCCAATAGTAATCGCCCAAGTTCGGTAGTGCCAATCCCCCTCTGTCCCTACTACGCTGAAGGAACCCCCTCCTTACTCTCGGAACCCTCCCTGCCCACGCGAAGCTCGCGATGCTCCTGTCTATTTTATTAAAAAAGGTCTTGGTAATTAGTATAGGGAGACATTGAAATACAAATAAGAACCTCGGGAGGACCATCATCTTAATTGCTTGCACCCTGCCCGCCAGCGATAGAGGCTGCATGTCCCACCTCTTGAAGTCCTCCTCCATTTGTTCTACCAACCGTGTCAGATTAAGTCTGTGCAAGGTTCCCCAGCTCCAAGTGATCTGAATCCCCAGGTATCGGAAGTTTCTTTCCACTTTCCTTAGAGGCAAGCCTTCTATCTCTCTACTCTGGTCCCCTGGATGTATCACAAATAATTCACTCTTCCCCATGTTTAGCCTATACCCCGAGAAATCCCCGAACCCCCTCAAAATTCGCATAACCTCTATCATCCCCCCCGCTGGGTCCGACACATATAACAATAGGTCATCCGCGTATAACGAGACTCGGTGTTCTTCTCCCCCTCTAATCACCCCTCTCCATTTCCTGGAGTCTCTCAACGCCATGGCCAGAGGTTCAATTGCCAACGCGAACAACAATGGAGACAGCGGGCATCCCTGTCTTGTTCCCCTATATAGTCGGAAATACCCAGATCTATGTCGACCTGTAACTACGCTTGCCGTTGGAGCCCCATAAAGAAGTCTAACCCAGCTAATAAACCCGTTCCCAAACCCAAACCTCCTTAACACTTCCCATAAATACTCCCACTCCACCCTATCAAATGCCTTCTCTGCGTCCATTGCCGCCACTATCTCTGCCTCCCCCTCCACTGGGGGCATCATTATCACCCCTAATAGACTCGGCCAACGTTGTCTACCTCATACGCTGCAGGAAAGGATGTCCCGAAGCGTGGTACATTGGCGAGACCATGCAGACGCTGTGACAACGAATGAACGGACATCGCGCAACAATCACCAGGCAGGAATGTTCCCTTCCAGTCGGGGAACACTTCAGCAGTCAAGGGCATTCTCTGATCTCCGGGTAAGCGTTCTCCAAGGCGGCCTTCAGGACCCGCGACAAAGCAGAATCGCCGAGCAGAAACTTATAGCCAAGTTCCGCACACATGAGTGCGGCCTCAACCGGGACCTGGGATTCATGTCACATTACATTCATCCCCCACCATCTGGCCTGCGAAATCCTACCAACTGTCCTGGCTTGAGACAATTCACACCTCTTTAACCTGGGGTTACCCCATCTCTGGATCTGTAAAGATTTAATCACCTGCTAATGCTCACATTCCTAGCATTGTTTGGCATCTTTGAATTTGTCGATATATGTGTTTCTGGAACAGACCTCTTCATTCACCTGAGGAAGGAGCAGCGCTCCGAAAGCTAGTGACATCGAAACAAACCTGTTGGACTTTAACCTGGTGTTGTAAGACTTCGTACTGTGCTCACCCCAGTCCAACGCCGGCATCTCCACATCACCCCTAATAGTTGTCGCACGTTAACATTCAGTTGTCTCCCTTTTACGAACCCTGTCTGGTCTTCGTGCACCACCCCCGGGACACAGTCCTCTATCCTCGATGCAAGTACCTTTGCCAACAATTTGGCGTCCACGTTCAATAATGAAATGGGTCTATAGGACCCGCACTGCAACGGATCTTTATCCCTCTTCAAAATTAACGATATCGTCGCCTCCGACATCGTCGGGGGTAGAGTCCCCCCTTTCCTGGCCTCATTGAACGTCCTCACCATCAACGGGGCCAACAAGTCCACATATTTTCTGTAATACTCCACCGGGAACCCGTCTGGTCCTGGGGCCTTCCCTGCTTGCATGCTTCCCAGTCCCTTAATAACCTCGTCCACCCCAATCGGTGCCCCCAGGCCTACCACCCCCCGCTCCTCCACTTTCGGGAACCTCAATTGGTCCAGGAACTGCCGCATCCCCTCCTCTCCCTCTGGGGGTTGAGACCTATACAGTTCCTCATAGAAGGTCTTGAACACCTCATTTATCTTTCCTGCCCTTCGCACCGTGTCTCCCCTTTCGTCTCTAATTCCTCCTATCTCCCTCGCTGCTGCCCTCTTTCGCAATTGATGAGCCAACAGGCGATTGCCTTTTCCCAAATTCATACCTCCTCCCCCGTGCCTTCCTCCACAGTACCTCCGCCTTTCTGGTGGTCAGAAGGTCAAATTTCGTCTGGAGTCGTCTCCTCTCCCTGTACAATTCCTCCTCCGGGGTCTCTGCAAATTCCCTATCCACCCTTAAAATCTCCCCCAGTAATCTTTCCCTTTCCTTGGCCTCTGTTTTCCTTTAATGGGCCCCAATGGAGATCAGCTCTCCTCTGACCACCGCTTTTAGTGCTTCCCATACCACTCCCACAGGGACCTCGCCGTCGTCATTGACCTCCAGGTATCTCTCAATACACCCCCGCACTCTTGCACACACTCCCTCATCCGCCATCAGTCCCACATCTAATCGCCAGAGTGTTCTCTGCTCCCTTTCCTCTCCTAATTCCAGGTCCACCCAATGTGGGGCATGATCCGAAACCGCTATGGCTGAGTACTCAGCTTCTTCCACCCTAGAGATCAACGACCTTCCCAAAACAAAAAAATCTATCCGGGAGTACACTTTATGGACATGGGACAAGAAGGAAAACTCCCTCGCCCTAGGTCTAAGAAATCGCCATGGATCCACTCCCCCCATTTGGTCCATAAACCCCTTAAGTACCTTGGCCGCTGCCGGCCTTCTTCCGGTCCTTGAGCTGGATCTATCTAGCCCCGGGTCCAGCACCGTATTAAAGTCCCCTCCTAAAATCAAGTTTCCTACCTCCAGGTCCGGTATACGCCCCAGCATCCATCTCATTAATCCCGCATCATCCCAGTTTGGGGTATACACATTAACCAACACGACCTCCATTCCCTCCAGCCTGCCACTCACCATTACATATCTACCTCCGCTATCTGCTACGATGTTCTTTGCTTCAAATGCTACCCGTTTCCCCACCAAAATGGCCACCCCTCTATTCTTTGCGTCCAGTCCCTGAGTGGAACACCTGTCCCACCCATCCTTTCCTTAGCCTAACTTGGTCCGCCACCTTTAGGTGCGTCTCTTGGAGCATAACCACGTCTGCCCTTAGTCCTTGCAAATGCGCGAGCATTCGGGCCCTTTTTATCGGTCCGTTCAGGCCTCTCACGTTCTCCGTGATCAGCCTCACTAGGGGGCTACCTGCCCCCCTCCCGTGTCGACTAACCATTACCTTCTCTAGGCCAGTCCCATATCCCGCCTCCGCGCTCCCGCTCGCTCCCCCAGCGTCGCACACCATCCCCGCCCACCCACTCTTTAGCCATTTCCTTTTGGATTTCCGCAGCAGCACCCCATATTACTTCCGTAAGTCAACTGACTTCAACTGACCCCGGCTACTCCTGCTCACTCCTCGACCTCCCCGTGTGGGGAACTCCCATCCGCCTTGCGCCTGTCTTCCCGCCTTATTCTTTCTGGCGCGGGAACATCCCTTTACCTGACCCGCCTCTTATGGCGCAGATCCCTTTCCCCTCCCCCTCCCCTTCCCCATTCTCCAACTATGTCCCGTCTTTCCCCCCTCACCGGCGCCCACATTTCCCCAATGTCTCCCCCCTTCCCAATTTACTTCTCAATTAACTTCAACCATAACATTAACAATAACATTTCCTGCAGCATCAGTCCCTCAGTTCCGATCCAATTTCTCTTCTTTGATGAAGGTCCATGCTTCCTCCGCCGTCTCGAAATAATGGTGTCTCTCCTGATACGTGACCCATAGTCTTGCCGGCTGCAGCATCCCGAACTTCACCTTCCTTTTATGCAACACCTCTTTGGCTCAGTTGAAGCTCGCCCTCCTTCTCGCCACCTCCGCACTCCAATCCTGGTATACCCGTACCACTGCATTCTCCCATCTGCTACTCCGCACCTTTTTAGCCCATCTCAGGACCTCTTCTCTATCCTTAAGGCGGTAAAATCGCACGATTATCGCCCTGGGTGGTTCTCCTGCTTTTGGTCTTCTCGCCGGAATCCGATTTGCCCACTCCACCTCCAAGGGGCCCGTAGGGGCCTCAGCACCCATCAGTGAGCTCAGCATCGTACTTGCGTACGCTCCACAGTCCACTCCTTCCACACCCTCAGGGAGACCCAGTATCCGAAGGTTCTTCCTTCGCGCTCCATTTTCTAGGGCTTCGATCCTTTCAGTACATTTTTTATGAAGTGCCTCGTGCGTCTGTGTCTTAACCGCCAGGCCCAGGATCTCGTCCTCAATATCTGTCACCTTCTGCTCCACCACGCGGAGCTCTGTCTCCTGGGTCTTTAATGTCTCCTTGAGCCCCTCAATTGCCTGTAGCAACGGGGTCAGCACCTCCCTCTTCAGCAGCTCCACGCACCGTCTCACAATTTCATCCTGCTCAGGCCCCCATGTCGCCTGCGCTTTCTCCGCCGCCATCTTGTACTTCTCTCTTTCTGACCCTTTGGTCGACGATTCCTCGCGCTGCAGCCGCCGCCGCCGGTTTTTTCCTCCTTCGTTTGGGGGGGACTCCCTTCTCACACACCCCACACCGGGTTGCGTCGTCGAAAAATTCCCTGTTGGGGCTCTTAAAAGAGCCCGAAGGTCCGTCGGAGCTGGAGCCGCCGAAGCGTGCGGCTAGCTAGGCATCACCGCAACCGGAAGTCCCTTCAGTGGCCTTGATGAGGTCTTTTCACAGTTGTTCCCTCTGCTGCTAGAATTCACCTTTGATACAGGCCCTCAGGTCAGCTTGCAGCTTTAAGCTTGCCCTTCCCCCGCCTGCATGCTGGAAGAGGCCCTGTTTATCCTGCAGTTGCAGCCAAATATGTTACTGTTTGTGCCGTGTCTGGCAACCCAGAGACATACCCTTCCTGGGAGACACTGTCGGGGGAATATTGCAGCCTTCTTCCCACACCGGGAAATGTCAAACAAATGCCGTGGGGGCCCTGTAAAAGAGCCCAAATGTCCGTTCCAAGCAGGAGCTGCCGAATATGCGACCTAGCTCTGCATAGCCGCACCCGGAAGTCTCCTCAGCACTTTTTTACAACAAACTATTTTGCTGCCTGCTGTTCAAGGCCATCTAAATAAAGTATACACCAGGATAGAAAATATGAGATGTGGGTCGCAATTTTGCAGGTCCATTAGTTGTGGACGCTGATGCGACCATCAATTCACTCGAAGACACGTGGAGAAGTAAACCGTGGTTTTAATCAGCTTAGAACTATATCGTAGTTATAGGTGGAGAGTTCGATCCTCCACCTCAAGATCTTATCATTCTTGATCTTGCCCCGCTGCGTATTGTCAAACATGAAGGCAACCGATCGTTGGTCGGTGACAAGGGTAAACCTCCTACCAGCGAGGTAGTGCCTCCAGTGTCGCACGGCTTTCACGATGGCTTGGGCTTCTTTTTCGACCGAGGAGTGTCGAATTTCAGAGGTGGTGAGGGTGCGTGAAAAGAGCGTTACCGGTCTGCCTGCTTGGTTGAGGATGGCGGCGAGAGTGACCTCTGAGGGGTCGCTCTCCACCTGGAAGGGGACGGACTCGTCCACCGCGCGCAACGTAGCTTTGGCGATGTCCGCCTTGATGCAGTTGAAGGCCTGGCGGGCCTCGGCTGCCAGTGGAAAGAGGGTGGCCTTAAATAGTGGGCGGGATTTGCCGCCTACTGGGGGACCCACTGGGCGTAATAGGAGAAAAATCCAAGGCACCTCTTCAGGGCCTTGGGACAGTGAGAGAGAGGGAGTTGTAGGAGGGGACGCATATGGTCAGGGTCAGGCCCTAGGACCCCGTTTTCCACGACGTAGCCGAGGATGGCTAGCCTGGTTGTGCGGAAAACACATTTCTCCTTGTTGTAGGTGAGGTTGAGTTTTTGGGCGGTTTGGAGAAATCGGTGGAGGTTGGTGTTGTGTTCCTACTGATCATGGCTGCAGATGGTGACATTGTCCAAGTACGGAAACATGGCCCGCAGCCCGTACTGGTCCACCATTCGGTCCATCGCTCGTTGGAACACCGAAACCCCGTTCGTGACGCCAAAGGGGACCCGGAGGAAATGGAAAAGGTGGCCGTCTGCCTCAAACGCCATTTAGTGGCGGTCCTCCGGGCGGATTGGGAGCTGGTGGTATGCAGACTTCAGATCCACCGTGAAGAACACGCGGTACTGCGCGATCTGATTTACCATGTCTGCAATCCGGGGAAGGGGGGTACGCATCGAGTTGCGTAAACCGGTTAATGGTCTGGCTGTAATCAACCTCCGTCCGGAACTTTTCCCCGGTCTTGACGACCACCACCTGAGCTCTCCAGGGGCTATTGCTGGCCTCTATGACCCCCCTCCCGCAAGAGACGCTTGTCCTCGGACCTAATGAACGTCCTGTCCTGCATGCTATACTGCCTGCTTCTGGTGACTACTGGCTTGCAAACGGCGGTGAGGTTTGCGAAGGCGGGGTGGGGGGTGGGGGGGGGGTCGATTTTTAGGGTTGCGAGGCTGCATATGGTGAGTGGGGGCAGGGGCCCCCCGAACGTAAGAGTTAGGCTCCTGAGGTTGCACTGGAAGTCGAGTCCCAAAAGGAGAGGAGCGCAGAGGTCTGGCAGCACATATAGTTGAAAATTAGCGTACTCAGCGCCCTGTATCGCAAGGGTTGCAGTAGTGCACCCTTGGATTTGCACCGAGTGCGACCCAGAGGCGAGGGAGATGGTTTGTTGCATCGGGAATATTGGGAGTGAGCAGCGTCTTACCATGTCCGGGTGAATGAAGCTCTCTGTGCTCCCGGAGTCGAAAAGGCAAGGTGTCTCGTACCCGTTAACCCGGACAGCCATCATGGAGCTCCGGAGGTGCTTAGGTCGCGACTGGTCCAGGGTGACCGCGCTGAGTTGTGGGTAGCCGGCGGCGTGATCGGAGGTGCTGGGGCGGCCCTGCGATGGCTGTCCGTGTAGGTTGTACGCGTCGAGCGGCATAGCAGATGGCGTCCAAGATGGTGGCCCCCATGGATGGCACGTGATGTGCGGAGGCGGAGTCGGCAGACACGCTGCCACCTTGCGGGGTCTGCGGGCCTGTGAGTCTGTGGATCGGGTCTGTGAATTTGAGTTCTTAAACCTGGCCAGGCAGACCTTGGCGAAGTGTCCTTTTCGCCCACAGCTGCTGCAGTTCACGTTGCGGGCCTGGCAGTGCTGTCGGGGCTGTTGGGACTGGCCGCATAAATAGCAGGGTAGCCCCCCATGATGGGCGGGCGGCCGCGTGGCACAGGCCTGGGGTGGTCTCTGGCCGGGGGCCCACAAGGGGGTCGCGTGGTTGGCCGGAAACGCAGTAAGGCTCTGAAAAGCGACCTCCAGAGAGGTAGCCAGTTTTACCGTGTCGTCCAGGTCCTGGGCCCCTTTTTCGAGCAGGCACTGTCTCACATAGTTCGATCGGACCCCCGCCATGTAAATGTCTCGGACAGCGAGCTCCATGTCCTGAGTGGCCGTAACGGCCTGGTAGTTACAGTTGCGTGCGAGGGCTTTGAGGTAGCGTAGGTAATCATCTAGCGACTCCCCGGGGCACTGGCGGCGAGTGGTGAAGATGATTCGCGCGTAGACCTCATTCACAGGCCGCACGTAGAGGCGTTCGAGCCGTGCGAGGGCCTCTGTATAGGAAGCGGCTTCGTCGAGCTGGACAGAAATGCGATGACTCACCCGTGCGTGGAGGAGGCTCAGCTTCTGTTCGTCAGTGACGGATGGCGTAGACGACGTGGTGAGATAGGCCTTGAAGCATCAAAGCCAATGTGAAAACATTTCTTTCGCCTCCACGGCCTGTGGATCGTGTTCCAGTCTGTCAGGTTTGAGAGCTGATTCAATAGTAGTATTTTAAGCTGATTAAATTGATGCGACCATCAATTCACTCGAAGACACGCGGAGAAGTAAACCGTGGTTTTAATCAACTTAGGACTGTGCCTGCCTGCGACCGGTACAATACTGAAGGCGGCCCCGCATGTCAGCTGCTCTTATACTTCCTCTAAAGGGGTGGAGCAATGGGCGGAGCCCGTACATGCCCCAACATATCCCCTGTGGGTGAAGCCACACAATGGCCCATAGGTGGAGCCCACAGGGTTAATAACATAACATAACATAATACAGTGCACCGGTGAATTATCAGTAATTATACATTCACTACAGACGCAAATCCCGTTATGGCCGCAAAGTATCCCAAGAGGCAAAAAAGCGGAATTTGTGCCGGCGAGATTTCGGAATGCAATCTCACGGGGTCCTCCCCAATGATGAACCTGATTTGAATGATTTTTAATGCATTTTAATCTAATTAGCGAGTCTTCAGGCCTCACTGAATGTTCCCACCCACCAGTGCCGAGTCATGCAGGAGTGAATTACTACTGGATTTTAAAATCGGGAACCAGGCGCCATGACCTCAGAGAGGGAGAAAGCAGGTTAACATCCCTCTCCACCTTGTAGCAGGGTGTACAAGGGAACACTTCCTGATGGCCGGCTTCAAAGGTGTGGGGAGTGGTGGGTGGGTTTGCGGATGAGGGGGGAGGGGGTAGATTTGGGGGTTGAGGGTGATGGGGGAGTTTGGGGATGAGAGAGTTTGGCGGTGAGGTGGGGTTTGAGGGGGAAAGGGACTTGAGGATGATGCTGGGAGGTTGGGTTCTGGGAACCTGTGAGTTCAAGGTGACATTCTGGGGGTTGACAAAAGGGTGCAGTGCCAAGGGGAGACAGGGGCACTTACCCTTAGAGATTGGAGTAGATCATTAATTTCTGGTCCTACATTGGAATCCTGTCCTCTTAATCAGGTTGTTGGTACTGACCAGTTCTGCCACCATCTTGCAGGCAGGATTGGTGACATTGCTGGAGGGCCTCCTGCCAACTCGTGGGTAAATTGTGACCCACCTCTCCTCTATGGCATCCACCTTTGATTGAGGGCCCCCTCCCAAAATTTGGGAGCTTGTCTTCTTGCTTGACTGTGAGCAACTGCTGTGGAGACATTTAAATGCAGCATCACCAAGTGCTCAATGACTCCCGGGGTGGGCAAATGAGGCATTTTGCGCCTCAGGTGCGGCGTTTTGCACATGGGGAAAAAACGTTTCTCAGTACCTGCACACTGGGACCCCAATCCGCCACTGAGGCCGATGGGATTCGCACTGGTTTTTGCACCGAAAATGACACTTTTTGACATTTTGTTTCAGACCATTCCACCCTTAGTCTATCAAATATTTATCTCAAACCTTAATGCAGATTTGAATGGTAAAGTCAGAAGCCCTGGGGCGGAATTTCCCGGCCTCAGTTGTGGTGGGTGTCACGGCGGGCGGGGCTGGATTGTGGAGAATGGTCAAAAGCCAGGATTTCTGACGGGGTAAAAAACGTTTGCAATTTTCACTCCCGACCCTCATGGCGGGTCATGTAGCTGCTATGCCTAATCAGTGTAATGTTCTCTGTTTTGTATATCAGGAAGTCTTGAGTATGTAGTGTTGGACTAAGAACATCAAGCTGAGTAAATGAACAAAGCTGATTTAGTTACTCCACTGAAATAAGGTTCAAAAAAGTTCCAAGGTTAAAGTTATGAAATTTAACTATACTTTCTCTAACTACAGATCTCTCAACTACTCAACAAATCTCTCTCGCGCCTAAGCACCTTCTCCCTGAATCCCAGGAGTCACACGATATGTATATGTCTGCTCCTTATCTCCATCTGGCGGTGAGAAATGTTAACATCAAATTGTTAACCCTTTGTATTCCTTACAATATACATATTGTTACAATCAACAATGGCTTTATCATGAATACTCATTAAAAAGACACAGACACATTCCCGTAACAGCCTCCCCGAACAGGCGCCGGAATGTGGCGACTAGGGGCTTTTCACAGTAACTTCATTTGAAGCTACTTGTGACAATAAGCGATTTTCATTTCATTTCATTTCATTTCCAAAAGGCAGCTTGCCAGAATCATGTCCCCACTCCAGATCAAATGGCCATATCGGCGGCTAATTAGACCAATGCGATTTACACCCAGATATAAGTGACGTGCACCTGGCGAGCACCGCTTCACTCGTGACTTTGAGGCCTGCATGTCTATCTTTCATTGTACTGTGCTTGAGGCTGTTCTGAATCCGTGCCAAGCCGTGCAGGCAAGACCAGCGGGAGCTCAAGGTAGGGGTCAGAGTCCTGGCTTACCGCATGAAATCAGCAGGAAGGTGAGAATGAGACAAGAGAGAGGCAGAGAAAGGTGCTGGTGAGCTTGACTGGGACGGGGAGGGAGAAGGATGACCCGGGGATGAGAACACACAGACACATTACAGGTCTACATTACCTGTAGATGGGGCACAGGTAACGTCGGTGGGTGTGGGGGAGAGAAAGGGGAGCACTGATTGTCTCATGGGAGGGTTCTCTATAATGGGCATCAAGGTGGGGAGGGGTCAAGTCTACCTGAGGCATTAGAACATCAACATCATCCCAGCCATTTCATCCCCACTGAGTCCCTTGTGGTTCTATTACAGTCATCTGGACTACCAGTGGGGGAACCACCCCCAGAGCTAGTTCTGAAAAGAATTGCCAGGGAGGGGGTCTCAGGACTTTTGGGGGGAGTTGATGACTGCACTGCGAGTCGACTGAAGGGGTACCCAACTATTTTCCACTTAACCAAATGGAGAGGACGACATAGCTAGACATGTTAGGAATCGTCAAATGCTAATTTAGGCAATGTGGCCCCTTGACTCATGCAAGTGTATGAACTTGATTGGCTCCCATTTGACCCTCTTGTGGGAAATCCAGAGTGTCAGAAGGAACCAACTGAAAAGGGGCCACAGACCAAATATATCTGCCCAATGACCTTTAATCCTCACAGCTGGTAGTTTAAGATTTTGAAGGACCCTCTCCTCCACACTCATAACATGAGTGCAAGTCAGGGCTGATGTATAATATAAAATACACAGTCTGACGGTGCGCTGACTGAGGTTTCTCTTGCCTGGCAAAACTCAGATCCAAGCCCTGACATGCCTGCGTTACATAGGGGTGTGGGAAGGTCTGTGTTCTGAAGGTGGGTCCCCCACTGATGGTCCTGAAGGCTGTAATAGAACCACAAGGGACTCAGTGGGGATGTAATGGCTGGGATAAAAGTGATCCATGGTGTTGTGTTATGTACTCTGGGATAACACAGGCTGCAACTCGATGCAGCTTTGAGTAAAAGATACTCCAGACTTTGAAGTAAGTTCAATGTGATTTATTGAACCATTAGCACAGTTCTCTATGAGTTCGACTCTCCTGCTAATCTTGCTATAGTAACTCAGTCTAACTAACCAGTCTGCTCTGAGCCGGGTGTGATGCTTCTGATCTGCCCCTGTCCTACTCTCTAAGTGTCGCCTGTGGAAAGAGACAGAGCATGTGTGCCCTGTCCTTATATATGGGTTGTGTAATGCCCCCTTGTGGTAGTGTCACCTCTGGGTGCCTTGACTGCCAATTGGTCGTGCCCTATTCTATGTGTTCATTAGCTGTATGTCTGCATGTCATGACGTCTCTGGTGCTCCCTCTAGTGTTTAGTTGGTCGTAGTGTATTTACATTAACCCCTTGTGTATTTACAGTGATGCATATCACCACATCCCCCCTTTTCTCGTGTTACATATTTTCTGTACAGTGTTAAAGAAAAATTGAACAAAAACAGGTAAATAAGTGATGGCATGTACAAGTTATGATGACTGTGATGACTATACAAGATCAAAGAATAGTTATGATGACATTGAGGATTATACAATACCATATAATAGTTATGATGACGTTGAGGATTATACAATACCAAATAATAGTTATGAGTCTAAAGTTCATGAATTTACATGGTCGAGTGGCTTTCTTGTGCTGTTATGGAAGTGTCGATGTTGATGTTGTCATTCCCTTGTGAACGCCGTCAGTGTCCTGGTGTTTACGTAACCAAGAAGTCATTAGGAGGTGTTCAAATGGTCAAATCACTTCATTGTCTGAGGTGGACTCTTTTTTTTAATACTTGTGGTAGCAATTCTTGATGACATCTTTCCTGAAAGCGGGTTTGCTTGTCCGTAGTGTAGCAAACGTGAATTGGTAAGATGCGTTGACATGCCATGGTATGTTTACACTCTCGCCATTGTTCTGAGCTGAGCAGTAACATTGTCCTTCATGGGCAGAGTTGTACCATGTCGTACCAGTTGTAGTTCTGTTGTTGTTGTCATTGTTGTTATTGACGTGCTTGTTGTGTTTGTTGCCTCTGGTACGCTTCTTGATGTTGTCTTTGTTGTTGTTTTTGTAGGTTTTGTTGTTGTGTTCGTTGCGCTCAATGACCACACCGAGTGGAGAATTCGAGTCCTTCAAAAAGTTACTCGTGTCAGTGTCCTTTGTGGCATCTGCTGTTTCATTGAGCGCGCCATCTCTGATTCCTCGGTGCTCCCCGCCTAGAGTCATGTCCGGTTCACTTGAATCATCTTTGGCTTGTCGATGCTCCCCGTCTGGAGCCCTTTCTGGTTCACCTGAATCACCTTTGGTTTCTTGATGCTCCCTGTCTGGAGTCATTTCAGGTTCTTGTGGAGAGGCTCGAGTAGATGAGGTTTGAATTAACGTGGTGTCACTGGAGTTACTAGTAGCCTCACTTTGATTGTCGAGTGCCTCTCTACATACTGGATGAGATCTGCCAGTCTCGCTGAGATGTCGCACATCTTGTATGGGAATTGTGAAGCCTTTGTCACTTGTCGCACATACAGTGGGTAGACCTTCCGTATCTTTTTGTCAGTTAGATGAGCTGGGTAGACTGTCAGAGTCTTCTTCTGGTGGCTCAAATAATCTGGGTAGACTGTCATAGTCTTTTTGTTGTTCACGAGAGCGTGGTAGACTGTCATAGACGTCTTGCTGTGCACTTGAGCGTGGCAGACTTGCATCGTCTGCTGCTAGTTGCTCAGATAAGGTTGCTAGACCTTCATGGTCTTGTTCATGCAAGGACTGTGCTCTGGAGTCTATCGTTGCTTCCATCGTGGAGTCTGTCAATGAGTTCACTGTGGAGGCTTGTATCGCTCTCTCTGTGGAGTCTGGCATCGTTCCCTGTGTGGAGTCATGCAGTGGTCTCACTGTGGAGTCGATCTGTGTGCTCTCAATGGAGTCGTGTTCTCTATGAGTTAGCACAGTTCTCTATGAGTTTGACTCTCCTGCTAACCTTACTATAGTAACTCAGTCTAACTAACCAGTCTGCTCTAAGCCATGCGGTGGGTGTGATACTTCTGATCTGCCCCTGTCCTTCTCTCTGAGTGTCGTCTGTGGAAAGAGACAGAGCATGTGTGCTCTGTCCTTATATATGGGTTGTGTAATGCCCCCTTGTGGTAGTGTCACCTCTGGGTGTCTTGACTGCCCATTGGTCGTGCCCTATTCTATGTGTTCATTAGCTGTATGTCTGCATGTCATGACGTCTCTGGTGCTCCCTCTAGTGTTTAGTTAGTCGTAGTGTATTTACATTAACCCCTTGTGTATTTACAGTGATGCATATCACCACACATGGGTTCCCCAATGGCTCCCTAATTAGCGACTGGAAAGATATAAGACATAGGAGCAGAATTAGGTCATTTGGCCCATTGATTCTGCTCCGCCATTCGATCATGGCTGATCTCATCCTGGCCTTAACTCCACCGTCCTGCCCATTCCCCAATAACCCTTCAATCCTGAATCAGTTAAAAATCTGTCTGGCTCCTCCTTAAATGTATTCACTGTCCCAGCATCCACTGGACTCTGGGGTAGTGAATTCCACAGATTCACAACCCTTTGGGAGAAGTAGTTTCTTCTCAACTCAGTTTTAAATTTGCTACCTCTTACTCTAGACCATGACCCCTCACTCGAGAATGCCCCACATCTACCTGATCCATGCCTTTTATCATCTTGTATACCTTGAAAATGACCATTGCAGGAACAAACATAAGTGCCTCATGGATGGAGCAGACGATGTTGCCTTGAAACTCGCAATTGGGCAACTAAGAAAGAGGTGAAGAAGAGCTCTTCGCAACCAGACGGGGCTAAGGGAAAAGTCTCACCCTGATGAACAAGGGCCGTCAGGGCCCTCTCAAGACCCAGAAGCTGAGGCTGAGAGCCATTGAACAGAGATATCTGGTAAGACTGTGGGTGTAGAGAAGATGCCTTTCAGGCCTCCAGAGAAGCTAGAAACCTTTCTCAAGATGTCCTCACATGTCTAGGAATGTGTCTCACATCTGCTACATTCTCCAGGAAGATTTCATGCCGCAGGAGCGGGAGGCTCTCCATCGTCAGTGGCTGTAAAAATTATGACCACCCTGAATTTCTTTGTGTGTAACTCATTCTGGAGCTCCA
The DNA here is from genome assembly GCF_047496885.1 of Scyliorhinus torazame. Lineage (NCBI taxonomy): Eukaryota > Metazoa > Chordata > Chondrichthyes > Carcharhiniformes > Scyliorhinidae > Scyliorhinus > Scyliorhinus torazame. The sequence continues at coordinate 89,397,274 of NC_092727.1, forward strand.
CTCTGGGATTTCTCAAACATGGAATCATAGAATCATAGAATTTACAGTGCAGAAGGAGGCTATTCGTCCAATCGAGTCTGCACCGGCCCTTACAAAGAGCACCCTACTCAAGCCCATGTATCTACCCTATCCTCGTAACCCTTACTGGTTAACCTTAACCTTTTTGGACACTAAGGGCAATTTAGCATGGCCAATCCACCTAACCCGCACATCTTTGGACTGTGGGAGGAAACCAGGGCACCTGAAGGAAACCCACGCAGACATGGGGAGAACGTGCAGACTCCACACAGACAGTGACCCAGCCGGGAATCAAACCTGGGACCCTGGAACTGTGAAGCAACTGTGCTAACCACTATGGTACCGTGCATCTTCTCACAAATGCGTCCAAGGCATTAAAGATGGCAGAGCAGTGGGATTTGCAATGATCTCAGGATTCCCACGGATGCAGAGTGCCATCGACTACACACATGTGGCTTTAGGAGCTCCCTGGGAACAGCCACCACAATTTGTCAACAGGAAAGGATTCCACTCTCTCAATGTGCAGCTGATCTCCAACGACCAGGAACAACTAATTCAAGTATGTGTGAAAGTCCCATGACTCCCTGCTGTGAACTCAAATCTGTGCTGTGCTCACCAGATGGTTATCCCGAGCTTGCTGTAGAAGTAGGTCCCACTGAGAAGTGTGTGGAGGATGTGGGTGAATACTGTGATGGGTCTTCATCTAGTGTGTCCTTGAAGTTCCCATCCAAGGTGGTGTGGGGGCTGGAACCTGGGCTGCCAGTTAACCTATTCATTTTGCTGCTGATGTTTGTGATTGGTTGCATAGTCAACAACATGTCAAAATAATAATTGTTTGTAAACCAATGAGATGTTTCTGGGTCCTCACTGGCTTAGGCGATGCAGGTCTCAGCTTTGGTATAGGCACGTTCCCGGACATCACACAGCAGCTCTGTTGCCCACTGTTCATGAGCTCAGGCACACCCACTCCGGTCTGCGATCTCTTCATTTTGTTGTGGACAATGTTGTCTTGCATAAAGACAAATGGACAAACTGTGAGCAGAATGGAAGCCAGGACAGATGGTAAGGATGCCTGACCTCTGTGGATGTTGAGTGGACCTGTGCAAGGGCTGAGGGTGTGAGATGCACAAGATGTAAGAAGAGATGAAGATGTAATATCTCTTGTGCTGTCAGTGTGTGAGATCCTTGTGGAATTTAACCCTGCAAATTCTCAATGGCCTTGCGAGAGTGAAGGTTGAGGGTGAGCAGAAGGCTGTCTTACCCTGGTGGAGCAGATAAGATCATTCATCCTCTTCCGACACTGGATGGCAGTACTCGCCTGAGGAGCATTGGTACTGATTACCCCAGCGATCTCCTCTCGTGCTGAGCTGACCATCCTGGCCTGCAGAGAATGAATGATGTGTGCGGGTATGGTTTAAATATGGCATTGGAAAAGATGATCCAGCGATGATGCCATGACGGGACAGATGAATTCCACTCCCCCACCATGAGATACAACATGCTTCACATTTGTGCATATATAATGAGCTGAAAAGCAGACAATCTGGCAAGGAAATCCGATGGCGGAAAACACGCTGCTTTTCACACCAGCCACTGCACTTCGTCTCCGGAATGGAAAATTATTTTCCTTCTGGTTTCTTGTCCTCTAGGAACGCAATTCAGACTCTTACAGTTGTTCAGCCGATGAAGACATTTGATGTATTTGAAGCTCTGAAAACCCAGAGGTTTCCATGTTTGATTCCGTGGATGTTCCTGCCTTGTTCGGGGCCAACTCCATTAGGGCACTTTAAGAATGGCGGGTGACACTTCATTCTGGGATTCTGCGTCCATTTCCCTTGTTGGCCATTTTGAATGGGATACCAGAGTAGGTGGAGTGTCAACATCCAGCCGTCCCAGTGTTGCTGGTGCTATTGTGGAAGTGGCCATTTCAGCCACCCACAGATTTCAAGGAGTTGGACCAGTTTTCAAAGGTGACGTATTCACATTAGCTCAGAGGTGTCGTGAACCATAGGAATCAATGGTTTGGAGTCAGGAACCAAAAGATGTTGTCAACTTAATTTGTCATTTAAAAAAAAACAGGATGTGTACGTTGCTGCCTAGCCACCATTTATTGTCCATCCGTAGCTGCCTTCTTGAACCGCTGCAATCCCTGAGGTGCAGGTGGAGCCATAGTGCATTTACAGAGGGAGTTCCAGGGTTTCAACCCAGCGACGGTGAAGGAACGGCGCTATATTTCCAAGTCAGGGTGGGGAGTGACTTGGAGGGGAACCTCCAGGTGGTGGGGTTCTCACATATCTGCTGCTCTTGCCCTTTCAGATGGCAGTGTCCATAGGTTTGGAAGGTGCTGCCTCAGGAACCTTGGCGAGTTATTGTAGTGCATCTTGTAGTTGGTACACATGCTGCCACTGTTCATCAGTGGTGGATGGATTGAATGTTTGGAGAAGAGGTAACAATGAAGCGGGTTACTTTGTCTGGGATGATGTCATGATGAAAGATAGGTTTTATGGTTTTTGTTTTGTAAATTTAGAGTACCCAATTCATTTTTTCCAATTAAGGGGCAATTTAGCGTGGCTAATCCACCACCTGCACATTTTTGGGTTGTGGGGGTGAAACCCACGTAGACATGGTGAGAATGTGCAAACTCCACACGGACAGTGACTCAGAGCCGGGATCGAACCTGGGACCTTGGCGCCGTGAGGCAGAGTGCTAACCACTGCGTCATCATGCTGCCCAAGTTATATGTTTTTAATACAATGATTTATAATAGGGCTTTGCTTTGAAAAAGTCTTCAGATGCACTAGAGTACATGAGCCATTGGATAAAGTGCTATTTTGCATTACATAATTGTGAAATTCAGATTTGATCATGTGAATTGTGACTTCTGCATTCATGCTTTCTTGAATTCAGCTCAGCCATCTGTTTGGTCTTTTCTGAGCTTTGGCAGGTGGCTAACATTCTGCCTGACTTCAAGGACTTTAAGTTTTCAGATCTCTATGTTTTGTTGGTGCAGTTATTCAATGGAATTTTATTATGAATGCTTAGCTGAGTTCCTAACCCACTAATGGATTTAGCTAAGCAGGGGCTGTTTAGGTGACTGTAAAAGGGACTACGAACTTGGTTCAGTTGACATATTTAAGCGCAGGTAAGAGGATTATATTTTTTGGGTGGGCTTTGAAGTCCTGCTTCATTATTTTTGACAGATTTATGAGCTTCTCAAGGTCTTCCAATGTTATTATAACCTATATGAGTTCTGTATATAGTGTACACTGTGTGAGCGGGTATGGGGGTGGGTGATCGGTGAACATTAGGGGCATCACACTCACCTCCAGGACTGGACCAATGCCCTAGCAAACAAAAGTGGCTCTTTTAACCCGGTGGTATGGCACTAGCCCACTTTCATCTTTGCTTCAAGCCTGCTGCGGCAGACAGTGGCCATAGTTCCAGCCCATCCCTGCCACCCCACCATGAAGAAAGTGTAGGGGTGGGGGCACAACATGGCAGGAGGCAGGTTCTTGATGTCAATAAACCCTCTGACTCCCAATTCCTATGTACAAGCTGAAAATCTGGCTCCTCGTCTCTGCTCAGTTGATTGATTTCACCCAGGATAATGAATGAGATATCTGCTTGTCATTGTTCAGTGGTTCCACTTCCATCAAGTCAGCAAGTTCAATGCTTATTTCAGAGATGTTTGCACAGAATCTAGGCTGACACTCTAATGCTGTGCTGAGGAGTGCACAGTGTCAGAGGATGGATCTTTCAGGAGAAACATTAACTCAAGCCCTGTCTGCCTTTTCAGATATACGGAAAATAGCCCATTAAACTATTTTGAGAAAGAGCAGGAGAGCTCTCCCCACCTTGTGCCCAATATTTATGCTCCAAACACCAACCAGCATTACGAAAACAGATATCTGGGGCATCATTCTCCGACCCCCCGCCGGGTCGGAGAATGGCCGTTGGCCGCCGTGAATCCCGCACCCGCCGAAGTCTCCGGTACCGGAGATTGGGCGGGGGCGGGAATCGGGCCGTGCCGGTTGGCGGGACCCCCCGTTCAATTCTCCGGCCCGGATGGGCCGAAGACCCGCCCAGAAATTGCCTGTCCCGCCGGCGTAAATCAAACCTGGTATTTACCGGCGGGACCAGGCGGCGTGGGTGGGCTCCGGGTCCTGGGGGGGGGCGCGGAGCGATCTGACCCCGGGGGGTGCCCCCACGGTGGCCTGGCCCGCGATCGGGGCCCACCGATCCGCGGGCGGGACTGTGCCGTGGGGGCACTCTTTCCCTTCCGCCTCCGCTACGGCCTCCACCATGGCGGAGGCGGAAGGGACTCTCCCCACTGCGCATGCGTGGGAAACTTTCAGCAGCCGCTGACGCTCCCGCGCATGCGCCGCATTTCCGCGCCAGCTGGCGGGGAAACAAATGCCATTTCCGCCAGCTGGCGGGGCGGAAATCCCTCCGGCGTCGGCCTAGCCCCTCATTGTTGGGGCTAGGCCACCAAAGATGCGGAGCATTCCGCACCTTTGGGCCGGCACGATGCCCGTCTGATTGGCGCCGTCTTTGGCGCCAGTCGGCGGACATCGCGCCGTTGGGGGAGAATTTCGCCCCTGGTCCTCTGTCGCATTACTCATTGTGAAAACGGGCTGTGTGCAAAATGGCTGCCACACTTTTTATTTAAAAAATCATTCATGGATGCGAACGTCGCTGGCTAGGCCAACATTTGTTGCCCGGTTCCTAGTTGTCCTTCAAAAGATGGCGGTGAGCTGCTTTCTTGAACCGCTGCAGTCCATGTAGTGTAGGTGCACACACTGTGCTGTTAGGGAGGGAATTCCAGAATTTTGACCCAGAGGCAGTGGAGGAATGATGTTATAAATTTCAAAGTCGAGATGGTGTGTGACTTGGAGGGGAACTTGCAAATTATGTTTCCATGCATTTGCTGCCTGTGTCCTTCTTGGCAGTGGAGATCACAGGTCTGGTAGGTGCTGTCTAAGGTGCTTAGGTGAATTCCTGAAGTGCATCTAATCGATGGTACACACTACAAGCACTGTGCTTTCATAGAATCCATACATTGCAGGCCATTTGGCACATTGAGCCTGCACCGGCCCTCGGAAAGAGCACCCTACCTAGACCCAATCCCCCTCTCCGTTACCCCAGCTAGGGGCAATTTAGCATGGCTAATCCACCTAAACAGCACATCTTCGGATTGTGGGAGGAAACCGGAGCACTCGGAGGAAACCCACGCAGACACGGGGACGATGAGCAAACTCCACACAGTCACCCGAGGCCAGAATTGAACCCGGGTCTCTGGCGCTGTGGGGAAGCTGTGCTACTGTGCCACCCCATGCCACTGTGCTTTGGTGGTGGAGAAATGGAATTTGGTATATGGGGTCCTAGTCAAGTGGGCTGCTTTGTGTGGATGTCAAACTTGATCCAGTTCAGTTTCTGGTCAAGGTTAACTTCAGGATGTTTTTAGTCGGGGATTCAGCATTAGTAATGCCACTGAATGTCAAGGATGATGGTTAGATTCTTTCATGCTGGAAATGGTCATTACCTGGCACTTGTCTTGCATGAATGTTAATTGCCATCCATCAGCCCAACCCTGGATATTGTCCAGGTCATAGAATCATAGAATCCTTACAGTGCAGAAGGAGACCATTCAGCCCACCGAGTCTGCACCAGCCCTTGGAGAGAGCACCCAACTTAGGCCCACACCGCTGTCCTATCCCCGTAACCCGGAAACCCCACCAAACGTTTTGGACACTAAGGAGCAATTTAACATGGCCAATCCACCTAACCTGCAGATCTTTGGACTGTGGGAGGAAACCAGAGCACCCGGAGGAAACCCACGCAGACACGGGGAGAACATGCAAACTCCACGCAGACAGTGATCTAAAGCTGGAACTGAATCCAGATCCCTGGAGCTGTGACGCAGCAGTGCTAACCGATGTGCCACCGTGTTGCCCCTGAATGCCGGCCGACTTTCTGCTTTTAATGTCTCAAAATGTGTTGGCCAGGCAATTATTGATCCAATCATTTCCAACCCCAGTTGGGAGAATGAATTGGCGGGATTCTCCGTTTCATAAATTAAGTGTTGACGTCAGGACTGAATCAGTGGACGTCTATGACAGCAAAATTGACACCACGTCCGGACCAATTCATCAACCGTTAATGGGATAGCACTGGCGCCATGTGGAACATGACCGATTCCAATGAAAAGTGGTGTCGGATTCGCCAGGGTCGGGGTTGACGCTCGAGAGGCTGATAGGTTGCAGCTGTACATAAGCACTCCACTCCCCACACAATCTCATCCCAGCCAACAAGATGGCAGCAAAAAGAACAACTTCTATTTCACCGATGCTGAACTTGATACCCTATTGGACACTGTGGAGGAGAGGTGGGCCAAGCTGTACCCCGGGATGGGAAGAAGGTTGCTAACTGCCACCGTGCATCGCGTCTGGGCACCGGTGACAGATGTCATGAGCACCATGGGCAACACCAGCAGGAATGGCCAGCAGTGCAGGAAGAAAACTGCACCATCTTCTCAGGGCGATGTGCCCCTGGCACCAATCCCCATCACACACACTTGTAACACCCTTCCCCCCTACCCGGGGGGGAGGGGGGGCGGGGCGGGGGGGGGCGGGGGGGGGGGGGGGGGGGGGAACCGAAACCCACCCTGCATCACCTGGCAGCACCCATACCAGTTGCCATGGCCGGGTGCCCTGGCAACGAAGGCCACCAGCTGCCCACCCCCTATGTTGCATGCTTCTGACTGTCTAACACTGTGCGTTTTCTGTCACCCAACCACCCGCCAGGAAAAGGCGGCCCACAACTGCCGGGAAAGGGAAAAGACTGGCGGGGGCCGCCGGACCTGCGGCCTCTCACTGCAGCAGAGCTGCAGTCACTGGACCTGGTAGGTGGGCCCGGAGAGAGGGCAGTCACCAAGGCAGAGGTCGGCATCGGGCAAGCAAGTTAGACTCTGCTGAGTTGGGGGTTCCCCATGGCAAATGTGTCGCCACCACCACCCCCAACCCCACCACCACCCCAACACCTCCTCCCCACCCCCCCCCCCCCCCCCCCCCCCCCACCATGACCCGCCACCCAAACTCACGATCCAATCATGCGTCATGTCTTGTGTCTTGCAGGACACTTGCTGCATTTGCACACAGATTGCTTCATAATTGAGGAATCATGAATGATGCTGAACATTGTATAATCATCAGCAAATATCCCCACTTTTGACCTTATGATGGGGGAATGGTCATTGATGAAGCAGTCTGAAGATGGTTGGGCCTCGGACACTACTCCGAGGAACTCCTTCAGTGATGTCCTGGAACTGAGATGATTCCAATGACCACAACCATTTCCTGTGTGCCAGGCATGGTTCCAGCCAGCTAAGAGTTTTCACCCTGAGTCCAGTTTTGCTAGGGATTCCTTGATGCCACACTCGGTCAAATGCTGCCTTGATGTTGAGGGCAGCCACTCTCACCTCACCTCTGGAGTTCTGAATTGCAACAATAACTACTCTTGTAAAGCATTTCATTGGCTGTGAAGAAACTTGAGGTATCCTAAGACTGTGAAATCTCCTGAAATTACTTTCTGTCATGCAGCAAGTTTTCAAACCAGCATGGAAAGGCCACATTCCTGGTGACACCCGGCACTTAAACCACTGTAAATATCAAGCTAATGTGAAAAGTGGAATTATTAATATCAGCTAAACTTTATTTTTCAAACCGAGCAAATCAAATAGATGGTTGCAAACTTCAGACAGCACAGGCTTGCTGAAGAGATCAGTTCTATTAACTTTCTGAAGAAATTTAACTATAACATTTTACATTTAATTTGAATTTAAGAATATTTATTTACAGGCTATGGCCGAGTTGTTATGGAATTTGCGGTGTTCGTTCATTCTAATTAAAATAATAATAGCTGATTAATTCAATACTGTTTTTGATCCTTTGAAGCTCAATATTCTTCTGTTTGATTTCAGATATGGAGGGATAAAGAGAGGGAGAAAGAGGAAGCAATCAGAATTGATATTTTCCTTTCATAATCTACGGGACGCGGGACCAATTGTAGTGACCTGCTGAAACCCTCAGAGATCTGGGACTTGCCCATGGTGTTTCACTGGGAAATATTTCTAACTGCTAAAAGCCATTGGGGAAAATCACCTGAATTCTTTTTCAAAGCCACATCAAAGAACGAGGAACAATCTCAAAAGCTATGTGTGCAGTGATGAGGATTTCCTTCTCCCATTTTCAGTGGGGAGGGGGTGATGGGTGGGATTGGTGCTTCAGTGGGAAATCCCGTGGGAGTCCCAAAATGCGATTTATGCCGGTTGGATTTCCCCTTTTCGACTGCACCCCCTCTCCCCACTGAAATAAAGGAAACCTGGCATTTGCCATCGGGATCCCTATTTGAATACAATTAAATCTAATTATCAGGCCTTTACACCTGATGGGTCCCCCCCCCCCCCCACCCATTAGATTGTTCATTCACATCGGCGTGCCAACACGTTTCCCACAGCGTGCATCTGGTGGGCAGAACCCCCCAGAGATGTTCAGGTCAGTGCTTGGCTCGGGGGGGGTTGGAGAGAGGGAGCGGGGCGGGCTCATGCCCAGGCAGTGCCAGGTAGATGTTTCTTGGGGGGCCTGTTCAGTTGCTGGGGGAAGAAGGATGTCTGTTGGAGGGTGGTTCTGTTGGGTGACCAGGGGGGTTCGGGGGGTGAGTTAAAATTTTTGCGCCGAGGAAATTGATAATTATAAGATACATTTATACAATATGAGTTGGATAAGTTAATATTAAACTTCAGCATGAGATCCAAATATACTAGATATAGCCACAAACAAGCTTGATTATGAAAAATATGCTTGACTTTGGTTGAATAGAAGAACAATTGAAATTGATAAAGGACTGATTGAATCTGATAATTGCCAAAGTAACTGGATGAGAAGGTCAGAATGACAAGGGACTGCATAAGTGTTTTGCTAGTTAATTATGATCAGAGTGAGTAACCCTGAAAAAATATAAGTATGAGCTAAACCTGGGCTAGCTTCATGATTACATTCTGCCTGACCTGCGACAGTGGCTTACTCGATCAGAAAATTGTTCAGTTCTGAAGTGGTTTAGTAAAGGGTCTGGGATGGAATGTTTACACAGCCAACGGTTGCTTTTAAACTATTTTCACACTTTGAAAGTACTGCAGGAACCATTTTCAAACTCAAGCTTCCGAAGGGGAATCCCTCAGCGATGGAAGCACTCAATCGATACATGAAGGTTCCCTGTGCACTATTTTCTAACATTGATGATGGCAAGTCACACACAGTGCGTCAGCAAGTTTTCCAAATTCAACTGACGATGGGCGGGATTCCCACTGGCAGCACCAAGTTGGAAATTTGACTCTTTCAGTTGCATTGTGATTTGGAGAGGCTGCGGTTTCCTGAGGCTGGTTTGAGTGGGGAATGGGTGTCGGGGATGGTTGGATATTACAGCAATCCTTCAGTTTCAGTAGGCGGCAGATTCCTCTTGAAAAATCCACACTGTAACGAAAGAAGGAACAGGAAGAAGTAAGTAAAAGCAAGCCTTTTAATCGCTTGCCATGTTTCCCAATCCAGCAACAGTGCGCATCAAAACATCATTCAATATCAACTTGTCTGAATCTAGAACAAACCCCAAGTCTGAACATAACCTACAGATAAAGGACCAGCAGTGCCACCTATCAATTCAGCTTGCTTTAAAATTATAAAGTGGGAACAAGTCTGACTTAAAGAAAACAATTGATGAGATTTTTCCCCCAATTTACTCTGCTCCTGATGAGGAAACCTCAATTCAAATGGCGGTGCTTTGTCGTAACGCTGAACCTTGTAATAAATACCATGGGTGCGATCTAATGGCCTTGTTGTGCCCAACTTGGTTATGTGATGAGGCCTATCGTGAGATTTGGACGGTCGAAATTGGCATAATATACACGCAGGTATATGATGGTGCACAGACAGGCAGTGATTGACACACAGGATGACCAGTGAACACACAGAACACAGCAGCCAATCACCAGGCAGGACACGACCACTATAAAGCCAGAGGGAACTAGTTTTCTTGCTCTCTTGGGATCCAGCCTCTGAGACAGTCAGAGCCCATGAGCAGCAACTAGAACATGCACCATGTGGTAGTAAGATAGTCTGGTCAGGTTAGCCACAGGTCTCCAGTCAAGTCAGCATAGTGTCAACCCAAAGTTAAAGTATGTGCAATAGTTAAGAGTTCAATAAAATCGAGTTGCATTTCTTCAAGTGTTGGAAGCTTGTCTCTCTCACTGCTGCAGTAAACGCAGTCCTCACAGACCCGGCATACACAACACATCAGAAATGACTCGTTTAAGCAGATCTCATGAGATGTCACGATCTGGATCTCGCCCTCGCTGGGCAAGATCCAGATAAACATATTTAAGTGAGCCATTAGGCTTGTTTAAATATGTCTGTGCCGTATTCATCTAGGTCCCGCAAACTAACGGCCTCACCTGGGAGACTTCACCATGGTGCCATTTAGCACTGGTTTCCACAAATGTGGACCAGGCACATGGGGGGAATCTCCCAAGCCATTAGTGACCACTGAGTGGTCGGGCTCGGGACATGATGGTACCTTGGTACTCTCACTGACACCTGGGCTCCTTGGCACTGGGAGCCTGACACCTTCACTTGGGAACCCTAGCAGTGCCATCCTTGTACTGCTGGGGTGCCTTGGTGGCACTGCCAGTTGGCAGTACCAAGGTGCCCTGGTGCCAGTTTGCTCATGCCAGGGATAGAGGCCGGGGGTTCCTTTTCTCTTAAGAGGTGAGGGGGGTTCGATGACCCCTAAGAGGGAAGTTGAGTGCAGTGGGGGGTTGGGGGGGGGGGGGAAGAGTCCAGAGGCCACGGTGGCTGAGGGAGTGCCGAAAGATCAGGGCGGCATTAAAAAATGGCGCCCGACCTACGAGTTGTCTTTCTCCACTGGCAAGTTGAGCTTGTCAGTGCAGGAAATTAGATTAGTGCAGCCTTGACGCGGCACCTCTCAGCTTGACGCTAAGTCAGGATGTTTTCAGCTGCTCACTGTAACATAGTCATAGGGTGGATTTTCCGCGCAACCCATCACGAAGATGGCCCGGCCAAAAACAATAATTTAACAATTAAAGTAATTCAAAATGATCTTTAGTGTGTCTTCCCATTCCATCAAATAGATCTGGTCAGAGCCTGCAGTGGGCAGGTTCCAACCAGGCCAATGGAAAATAGCAATTGTAGGTCTTATTTATGTTACAGGACCCCAATTTCCATATAAAAGGGCCGATAGCCTGAAAAATGCTTTGTGCAATCGTGTCCAAATTAAAGCCATTCCCCATTGCCAGTATTTACTTGGCAGTGGAGCTGCTAACCCCACTTCAAAGCTGCTATTGTTCTTTTAATGACAGATGAAGGCAGTCAAAGTTGAAACCTTTATAGGTGCTTTGTTGCACCTCACTCACCAAGAATTTCAGCGGAATAAGCAGAGTGTTTGCCTGCTGTGGCGATAGCTCGTACAGGAATGTGCTGGAAACTCTTCACTCTGAGATGATTTGTGGGAGACACTATAGCAGTGCGAGAAAAAACACTGCCTATCAAAATTAAAACCAAAGTGTCACTGAGGAGGGAATGGCAAGAATCTTGTACTGCAGTTGTCAGGAAATTGTATCACATCAGCAAAACAAATCATCACAGCCAGAGTGGGCTGGATTTTCAGCTGGGGGTTGGGGACCTGACACCCTGATGAATTACCCGACCCACCTCTTGCTTTAGGATTTTTAAATGCAGATGGCCAAGTTGGAGACACTGAGCCCCTCTGGCAGACAGGAGCAGCCTGTTGGGTGTCAGTGGAAAAGGCAGCCATGTTGGGGGCTGTCACTGCCTTGCTGCTTGGAGCAGGCAGATCTTGGGAAGGCCATGGAGGAGAAATAAGGTGGAAAGCAGCCCTGGAACAAAAGGGTAGGAGAAGTGATGTTTGTTGGCATTAGCTGGCCTCAAGGATGAGTTTTTATAAAATTATTTCAAGAGATATGGATGTCGCTGGCAAGGTCAGCACTTGTTGTCCATACTTAATTTCCCTCGAACTGAGAGGCTTGCTCGGCCATTCCAGAGTGCAGTTAAGTGTCAACCACGTTGCTGTGAATCTGAAGTGACATGTAGGCCAGGCTGGGTAAAGATGGCAGATTTCCTTCCCTAAAGAGCATTAGCGAACCAGATGGGCTATTATAACAACCAATGATTGTTTCATGTTCACTGTCCTGAGACGAGCTTTATATTCCAGATTCATTAGTTTAATTTTAAATTCCACCAGCTGCCATGGTGGGATTTGAACATCTGCCTCTAGATCATTAGCCTGGCCTCTTGACATTACCATTAAGTCACTGTCTTCCCCCAAAGATTTAAGGACAATTCCCAAGAAACTTACTGGGGGCCCCATGGTGAACCTGACAATGTGGCTATTTGAGCTCACTGGATAAACATGTGATAAACTGAAGCCTGAATGGACAGGCCCCTTAACAAGCTCCTGAAAGAGATTATGGAGTCGTTAATTTGTTTTGTCCATGTTTCCTGCTCCCCTCCCGGCTAGCCGTCCCTTTGAAAATAGGAAACTGTCCTGGAGGCTTCGGGATCTTGTAACGTCCTCTAGGGCTGGGATTTTTAATTCTTGCCCGCAGCAGTCCCAACACTCTGGTCTTTTGGAATTCCAGCTCATGATCTCTCCATGTGTCCCCTTCAGCTAACTGACTGCTCCCACGCATAACTCGTGAATATAAAATAGAATTTACAGTGTAGAAGGAGGCCATTCGGCCCATCGTGTCTGCATCGGTCCTTGGAAAGAACACCCCAGCCAAGCCCACACCTCCACCCTATCCCTGTAACCCAGTAACCCCACCCAACCTTTTTGGACATGAAAGGGCAATTTATCATGGCCAATCCACCTAACCTGAACATCTTTGGACTGTGGGAGGAAACCAGAGCACCCGGAGGAAATCCATGCAGACACGGGGAGAACATGCAGACTCCCCCCACAACAGTGACCCAAATTGGGAATCGAACCTAGGAACCCTAGAGCTGTGAAGCAACAGTGCTAACCACTGTGCTATCGTGCCACCCTAAGTATAGTATAGTTTGAAACTGTTGCAACTATCGTGGTGTACGCCATTTTAATCCTCCCTCACAAACATGTCCAGGCTGCATGTTTGACATTAACAAATTCCCCTCTTTTTCTTTTCAATGTGAATCTCTCTTGCTTGTGCCCACATCAGATTTCCTAGGGTGGAATTGTCACCTTCAGCATTAGTATGATAAACTGGCAGAGTGAATGACTCATCCCTTACAGAATAAAAGCACTGGAAATTAAAATCAGGCATTTTTGATAAGGATCAGGGCAGCACGGTAGCATTGTGGATAGCACAATTGCTTCACAGCAATCCAGGGTCCCAGGTTCGATTCCCGGTTTGGGTCATTATCTGTGCGGAGTCTGCATGTTCTCCCCGTGTGTGCGTGGGTTTCCTCCGGGTGCTCCTGTTTCCTCCCACAGTCCAAAGATGTGCAGGTTAGGTGGATTGGCCATGATAAATTGCCCTTAGTGTCCAAAATTGTCCTTAGTGTTGGGTGGGGTTACTGGCTTATGGGGATAGGGTGGAGTTGTGGGCTTGGGTGGGGTGCTCTTTCAAAGAGCCGGTGCAGACTCGATGGGCCGAATGGCCTCCTTCTGCACTGTAAATTCCATGATTCTATGATTGGGAAATCGACTCTGCCTGTTCATCGACCAAGCAATCAAGGTGAAAATTGCCCCAATATGTTAATCAAAAAGGGTCTGATAAATATTGTGAGGCTTATTTAAAGTGAGGCCTGTGCACGGTTTTGCTGTCACACATCCTGTTTCATCATCGGTATAGATACCTTCCAAAAGAGGAATGTCACCAGAGCCACTAGTAGCAGGCCACCGAGCACAGCGACTACAATGCACCAGGTGGGCACGGGCATGGCCTGTTCAGGCCCACTGCGTTCAATAAGAGTTTGCACCTGGGGAAAAGAAGAACACCATATCATGGATCACATTGTGAATGATACATTTCCACCATAGGCGGGATGGTAACACCGACAGATTTACCCAAATTCACATCAGCCAGTTCATTCTTTAGAACATAATGTGGAGCCGTGCTCCTTCCAAATTCTGATAACCCCAAAACCTGAATTCCTGCATCTATAAACATAGATATTCTCTGGTGGTTGAGAGTGAGGAACAGTTGGTTTCACTCCTTTTGTGAGGAATGAAGAGTTAAAATATTTATTTTTAGGGTGATTGAAAGGGGAGTGAACATGTAACCTATTGCCGCCTCACCTTTGGGCAGTCGCCACACTGACCTCTGACATCGACTGCACTGAAATGGAAGCTTTGATGTTGACTGTATTCACATTGTTAGGTTTTTATCACACTTTTGCGTTAACTTTTCCCAATTAGAAATTCCTTGATCCCTAAAGTGTCATTCAATGGTCACGCTTCTGCCCCAAGACAAAGTGGAGTACTGTGTACAGTATTGGTCTCCTTATTTAAGGAAAGATGTAAATGTATTGGAAACAGTCCAGAGAAAATGTACTAGATTAACACCAGGAAAGGGAGGGATTGTTTAATGAGGAAGATTGGACAGGCTAAGCTTGTATCGACTGGAGTTTCGAAGGGGAAGAGGTGACTTCATTGAAACATACATGATCCTAAGGGGAATTGACAGGGTGGATGTCGAAATGATGTTTCCCCTTGTGGGAGAATAGAACTAGGGGCCACTGTTTAAACATCAGGGGCGAAATTCTCCGGAAATGGCGCGATGTCCGCCGACTGGCGCCCAAAACGGCGCCAATCAGATGGGCATCGCGCCGCCCCAAAGGTGCGGAATGCTCCGCATATTTGGGGCCGAGCCCCAACATTGAGGGGCTAGGCCGACGCCGGAGGAATTTCCGCCCCGCCAGCTGGCGGAAACGGTCTTTGTTGCCCCGCCAGCTGGCGCGGAAATGACATCTCCGGGCGGCGCATGCGTGGGAGCGTCAGCGGCCGCTGACAGTTTCCCACGCATGCGCAGTGGAGGGAGTCTCTTCCACCTCCGCCATGGTGGAGACCGTGGCGGAGGCGGAAGGGAAAGAGTGCCCCCACGGCACAGGCCTGTCCGCGGATCGGTGGGCCCCGATCGCGGGCCAGGCCACCGTGGGGCACCCCCCGGGGTCAGATCGCCCCGCGCCCCCCCCCAGGACCCTGGGGCCCGCCCACGCCGCCTTGTCCCGCCGGTAAGGTAGGTGATTTAATTTACGCCGGCGGGACAGGCAATTTATCGGCGGGACTTCGGCCCATCCGGGCTGGAGAATCGAGCGGGGGGGCCCGCCAACCGGCGCAGCGCGATTCCCGCCCCCGCCGAATATCCGGTGCCGGAGACTTCGGCAACCGGCGGGGGCGGGATTCACGCCAGCCCCTGGCGATTCTCCGACCCGGTGGGGGGTCGGAGAATGTCGCCCCAGGGGTCACCCATTTAAGACAGAGATGAGGAAAACATCTTTCTCTCAGAGGGTTGTGAGACTTTGGAACTCTTCCTGAAAAGGTAGTTGAGTCAAAATCTTGGGATATCTTTAAGACAGAGGCAGATCTGCATGGTAGCATAGTGATTAGCACCATCGGATCACAGCTCCAGAGTCCCAGGTTCGATTCCCAGCTTGGGGCACTGTCTGGGTGGAGTCGGCACGTTCTCCCCGTGTCTGCGTGGGTTTCCTCCAGGTGCTCCGGTTTCCTCCCACAGTCCAAAGATGTGCAGGTTAGGTGGATTGGCCATGCTAAATTGCCCTTAGTGTTGAAAAGAGTTGGGTGGGGTTGCGGGGATGGGGTAGAAGTGTGCACTTAAGTGGGGTACTCTTTCCAAGGGCCGGTGCAGACTCGATGGGCTGAATGTCCTCCTTCTTCACTGTAAATTCTATGATTCTATGATAAGCAAGAGGGTGAAAGGTTATTGGGGTAAGCAAAATGTCAAGTTGAGGTTAAAATGTGATCAACCGTGATCTTATCGAATGGTGGAGCAGGCTCGAGAGGCCTATTCCTGCTCCTAAGTTGTATGTTCATCTGAATATTGTGGATACAAATCCTCCTCCAAATATGTGAGCACATAATCTAGGCTGACACTACAGCAGTACCGAGGGAATGTTGCATCTTAAGATATGTGGGCCGAAATTCTCCGGTCGTTGGGATTCCCTGTTCCTGGTGGCAGCACACTCCCGCAGGTTTGCCGGCTTCAACAGGAACTCCCATCGAGAAGTGCCGGGAGTAAAGAATCCCACCACTAGCGAACAGCGCGGCATTGAGAAACACTTGGCTGCGGCCCCGAGAATCCTGCCCATGATCTTTCAAATGAGACGTTAAATGAATGACCCATCCGTTCTCTCAGGTGAGCACAAACAATCCCACTGCACTATTTCAAAGAAAATCAGAGGGATTCTTCCAAAGGTCCTGGTCAATATTTATCTATGTACCAACACCAATATAAAAAAAACAAATTATCTAAATATCATCTCAGGAACCTTGCATTGCCTGAATTGATTGCTGTATTTCTTAGATTCCTCATTAACATTTCTGAAGTGCCTCATTGGCTGTAAAGTACTTTAGAATATTCTGGTAATCAAGAAAGGCACTTTATAAATGTCTTTCGTTTTTTGCATTGTATAATGGCAGCTAACTGTAAACTTTTCATACTGTGATTGGACCCTTCCTTCAGCAATGACTCAGAGGTGTAGCACGTTCCAGTTCTCCGTCATCTTCTGCAGTAGAATTGCTTAACTCCAAAACAATGCTAACTGAATTGGAGTTCATCGGTTAGTTTGAAACTGGGACCAGGGCTGCATGGCGCCGAGGACCCGGGTTTGATTCCAGCCTCGAGTCACTGTCCGTGTGGAGTTTGCACAGAGTGTCTGCATAGGTCTCACCCCCACAACCCAAAAGATGTGCAGGGTAGGTGAATGGATTGGCCACGCTAAATTAGCCCTTAATTGCAAAAAATAATTTTTTTTAAAATGGGACCAGTGAACGCATGTGTCTTCTGTCTGTCAATGATTCCACTGAACCAAAGGCCCAAATCTTTGCCAAATCGAGAAGACTCAGTAACCCAAAATTGCGGGCCGGACCTGAATCCAGGATTCCCACCCCCGTTCCTGTTTCTGGCAATTTTTGCTGGAGCGGGATAAGGTAGCCTGCCAACACACAGCACTCCCACCTTTGCTATCTCTATTGCAGGGGCGGGCAGTTTAACCCCTCACGTAGTTGGATCCCTTCAGTAAGTAAATGTGGTTCATGGCCTCCTCTCAAGCAGATTGTGAAACACATGGAAACCCATGTCCCAAGTGGGGAATCAAAAAAAGTCATCTGCTCCTGGAATTCTTTCAATGACAGGTTTTGAAATGCAAAAAAAAAAGTTCCTTCAATTCAAAAGTTTGATGCTGTATTGCAAGTTAGATGTGTTTTTATAGCAGTGATTGGGATCTCCAGTGTAATAATATGAAATAATTAATTTGCCCTTTTAAAATGAAAAACAAAACCTTTAGCTGCTGTAATTTGGGGAAAAGCCTCCCCATGGTCCTGGACTGCTTTGATTGACAGGCCATTTGGTGTAGCTTAAAAAACTATACCATTTGCTTTTATAACTTTAGAATTAAACTAGCAAAATTGAAGTCAATGGGAATTTGGAAAACTTTCAACTGGTTAAAATCATACTTAGTATGATGGTTGTGGTTGTTGAAAACTAATTATCTCATACCCAAGACATTGTTGCAGAATTCCTCAGCATTGTGTCCTAGGCCCAACCATCTTCTGCTGCTTCAACAATGAACCTCCATCCAATGTAAGTTGAGAAATGGAGATTTTCGCTGATGAATTCAGTGTTCGATGCAATTCACAACTCCCAGATACTGAAGCAGTTCATACCCACATGTAGCAAGACCTGGGCAACATTCAGGTTTGGGCTGACAAGTGGAAAGTAACGTTCGTGCCACACAAGTGCCAGGCAATGACCATCTCCAATAGGAGAAAATCTAATCATGTCCCTTTGACATTCAATGGCATTACCATTGCGGAATCTCTGCTATCATCCCGGGGGATCATCATTGACCAGAAACTTAACTGGGTCAACCACATTAAATACTGCAGCTACAACAGCAGGTCAGAGGCTGGGAATTCTGCAGTGAGGAACTCACCTCCTGACTCCCCAAAGCCTGTCCATCATCTACAAGTTACAAATCAGGAGTGTGATGGAATGCTCTCCACTTGCCTGGATGAGTGCAGCTCTAACAACACTCAAGAAGCTCAACACCATCCAAGACAAAGCAGCCCGATTAGCACTTTACCACACCTTAGACATTTGCTCATTCCAACACTGGTGAACAGTGGCAGCAGTGCGACTAACTACAAGATGCACAGCTGGAACTGGCCAAGACTTCTGCAACAGGACCTCCCAACCCTACGACCTCTCCCATCTCAAAGAACAAGGGCAGCAGATGCATCTGCAAATTTCCCTCCAGGTCACACACCATCCTGACATGGAAAGATATCCCCATTTCTTCACTGTAGTTGCGTCAAATTCTGGAACTCAGTCCTTAAGGGCATTGTACATGTACCATGGAGATGGATCAAATGGACTGCAGGGTTCAAGACCGCTTCTCATTACCCCCGACTCAAGGGAAATTAGTGATGCATGATATTCACATCCCAAGAATGAATTAAATCTCCTGTGCAGTCACATCTCCTGCCTGTGTTACTTACCATCTTGGTGTCCCTGGGGTATTCTACAGGTTTTGCTTTGTATGGCATTTCCTGCACGACAAACGATCCTTTGGACTGGAATGTAAACTGCTGGTTACGGTTCTGTAAAACACAAGAGTAGCATTTGCTTCTGTTTTCATTTGTATCTTTCTAATTTCCTCCACACCTTTCCTGCAGTATTGTCTCCTGTTGGGATATGACTCCATAGCTATTGGCAACTCTCTGGCACCTCATCTAAGTGGACATTCGTTTTCGAGCACAGGAGGGTAGGACAGCAGTTGAGTTGGGTCAAGGGGTGGGTAGTGGAATTTTTCGCTCTCCGCCAACCCAAGTGCTACTCTTGATAGGACCTGGTACAAAAAGCAGGGTAAACTGAATCTTGAGGATTCATGCAACAAAAACGAATCATTATGGTGATTGAAAAACAGATAGAAACAAAGGTCACTGCTCAGCAGGTCTGGCAGCATCTTCAGAGAGAGAAAGAGTTAACATTTCAGCTTGGCCACCTTTCATTGGAACTGGAAGTGAGAGATATGACAGCAACTACGGAACCGGGGGGAGGAAAAAGTGGGTTGGGAAGCAAAAGGGGATGTCTGCGATAGACTGTGAAACTGTGAATGGGATTTCCCAGCACCCCATCCCCCACAATGGCAGATTTTCTTGTGGAGAGCAATTGGCCACCAGTACGATCTTCTAGTCTCACCAAAGCCTGTGGGTTTTTGCATTACTTGCTAACTCCACCAGCGGGGAACCTGCTACAGATGGTCGACTTCAGTTCTTCAGTTGAGAATAGCCGATCCTGCCAGTGGAAAGGGTCATAAAATCCCACTGTTCCTCAGTGCATAGATGCTGTCTGACCTGCTGAGTGTTTACAGCTTTTGTCTAGTTTTTATCTTGGGCATGCTGCTCTGTAAGGGCTGGGGCGAGTTACGTGTGGGCATGTGTAATCTTGCATGAAGGGAACCCATTGAATCCATTGAGTTGACTTAAAGTGATAAAGTTCTTGTTGTAGATGTTTCTTGTCACTGATGGAGAAGGCCCCATCCAACACAAGACACATAGGCCTGAATTTTTCAGGTGGTCGTGCCTCCTGTTCCTCCATCTGAAGGGTCGGCGGGGAAACTCTTCCCTGTTGATACCAAGCACTCCGCAGCCATTTCATGCTCGAATGAGTGTAAAAGGGCTGCAGGCAGGAGTTCCGCCCTTCACTTGGGAGGCCCGCCAGCCTCAGAATCCTTAATTGGAAGGCAGGCAGGCACCTTGGCCACTGATTGATCAGTTGTTCTAAAATCGCATCAGCTCTCGAGCTCCAAAACAAAACCTGTGCCCATGATCATTGGGAACTGCATTGACACTGGGCTGGAATTTGCTGCACCTTAACTGCTAAAGCCCATCAGATAAAAAAACAATTAACTTTGGTCCAAGATGTAAAGGGATAATCTCCTCGCTCCCCATCCCCTCACCTCCCTGAAAATGATGAATTATGCTGAGATGTGGTTCCATTCATTCCTGCTGTTCTCCAGTATATCAGCCAAATGACCATTCTTCAGCTGCGCATTAAAGCAGTGAAGGCCAACCAAATATTTAACTTGAGAAGTGAGAGGGGCATCATGGCCTAGCATGGTCCTATTCTCACCTGAATTCCACATGTTCATTTTCCAGCACTGATCCTTAGACAACAATTAGGAATAGATATTCTGGAGGATTTGTCCCTTCTCTAGTTCAGGGATGGGCTGACCAATTATCACTGCCATCCCAGCTGAGACTGGATCGGTTGGCTGACCAGCTGGTTTGTGAGGTGGAGGCGACACCAACAGCCCAGGTCAATCCCCTTACTGGCTGAGGTTATGCATGAAGGCCCTGCTTTCTCAACCTTTACCCTCGACTGAGGTGTGCTGACCCTCAGGCCAAATCACCATCAGACCGTTCCCTCTCAAGGTGGGGAGCAGCCTACAGTCCTCTGGGACTGTGGTGACATTTACCTTTTATTTACAAAAATAGAACTGAACCTGGAATCAAGCACAGTTGAGTTCCAGACTAGGCTGTGCATTTACCAACGTCCCTCTGTCACTTAAGGTCACCATAATTTCTGTAAATTTGCACCAGCTGACACCACATGCAAAGTAAGTAAGGCAGATGACTGCATGGTGATGGAATTCCCTCCATAAAAGCAAAACCTGTGGTTTACCTTAACGAAGATTTCCATCTTGAGCTGAGATTGTATGTTTATCGCGACTCCCTTCTCCTTCTCCAGAAGACCCACGCGACAGATAATTTTCACACAGGTCACAGTGGTGCAATTCTAGTGGGAAAGACAGCCTACTTTCAGCCTTAAAAGTGCAATAAAGCCTCTCCGAATGAGACGTTTCTAAATGATTTGGAACGACTATGAAGCTAAGTGGCAAAATCTGGTTCAGTGTGAACCTAATGAACTCAAGTCGAATCAAAATTAAATGAAGCTTTCAATCAACATGAGTAGGAAATGGGAAATTAGTGGGAATCATGAAATATCTATCACAAAACAACATTTCCACAATCTTCCCCCTCAAAATAAAATGGCATGTTAGAAATGTTTTTCCAGTCTGGGCTCAGTCCAGATGCGGCAACTGTGTCTCATTAGTCAAAAATAAGGAAGCACCTTTGGTTTTCCAGGACCTGTAATATTTGCAAGGGAAAAACAGATTTTAGTCATAGAATCATGGAATCCCTACGGTGCAGAAGGAGGTCATTTGGCCCATCGAATCTCACTGACCCTCCGAAAGAGCACTCCCCCGCTCACCCCGCCCTTATCCCCGTAAACTAACCTGCATATCTTTGGACACTAAGGGGTAATTTAGCATGGCCAAACTACCTAACCTGCACATATTTGGACTGTGGGAGGAAACCAGAGCACCCAGAGGAAACCCACGCAGGCACGGGGAGAACGTGCAAACTTCACACAGACAAGGCCGGAATTGAACTCAGGTCCCTGCTGCTGTGAGGCAATGGTGCTATCCACTGTGCCGCCGTGTTACCAGGAACGAGAGTGTTCATCAGTGAAAACCATCATTGTTGGCAAATAGCCTTGCATCTATCCCAGCAAGCAGGTAATGTCAACAGAGGCTCACAGAATCCATTAGTGGTAACATGCAGTGGTTAGCACAGTTGCTTCACAGCTCCAGGTTCCCAGGTTTGATTCCTGGCTTGGGTCACTGTCTGTGCGGAGTCTGCACGTTCTCCCCGTGTGCGCGTGGGTTTCCTCCGGGTGCTCCGGTTTCCTCCCACAGTCCAAAGATGTGTGGGTTAGGTGGATTGGACATGCTAAATTGCCCTTCGTGTCCAAAAAGGTTAAGTGGGATTACTGGGTTACGGGGATAGGGTGGAGGTGTGGGGGCTTGGGTAGTGTGCCCTTTCCAAGGGCCGGTGCCGACTCGATGGGCAAAATGGCCTCCTGTAAATTCTATGATTCTATGATTAAGCTTGGAGTCTATGTCATCATTGTGGTGAACCACTGTTATTGTAGTTCCACTGTTGTTCCACGGTTACTTACAGCGCTGTATATATTCTCTGTTACTGTTTGTTCCATTGTTACTCACTGTGTTATATATTGTTGTTCTTCTGTGGCTCCGCCCCACTGGGTGATGTATATAGTTGACTGATCTGTAGCCCTGTCTCCAGTCTGGATTCAGCAACAGATAGGCTACATCTTAGAGTATTAAAACCATTACTTTGTTTCCTACAACTTGCCTCGTGTGTAACTGATGGTGCATCAATTTAATACTCTAAAATAGTACGATGGATAAGTCACTCAAGCCTGAGCGACTGGACCTGGACCCAGAGGCAGCCAATGCCACCGCGATCTTCCAGCATTGGCTAAGCTATTTTGAGGCCTATCTCGACTCTTCCACTGACGCCGTCTCAGGGGAGCACAAGCTTCGGGTCCTCAACGCCCGGATGAGCCACCGAATATTTACCCTCATCAGAGATGCAGCCACGTACGACAAGGCGATTACACTCCTCAAAGGGCAGTACGTGAGGGCGGTAAATGAGGTGTACGCCTGGCACCTCCTCGCCATGAGGCGTCAGCGCCCAGGAAAATCTTTGGCCGAGTTCCTGCGTGACCTGTGGGTACTCGCCCGGAATTGTAGCTGACAGGCAGTAACGGCAGTTCAACATACCGAGCTCCTGATCCGGGACGCCTATGTGGCCGGCGTAAGGTCTGACTACATCCGTCAGCGCCTGCTCGACGGGGGTACCCTCGACCTAAACGACACGGTGCGGCTCACGAAATCCCTGGAAGTGGCCTTCCAGAATATGGATGCCTTCACGCCCGACCACGCGGCATCCTTGTGGGCATCCTGGGCACAGCCATCACCCGATCCGGGGGTGTCACAAGCTGTGTCTCGTGGCAGCCCGCCAACTCCGGGGGGACCATCCTGCTACTTCTGTGGCCAGGGTCAGCACTCCAGACAACGCTGCCCAACTCGGAACGCGACCTGCAGCGAGTGCGGTAAGAAGGGACACTTTGCAAAAGTCTGCCAGGCCCGGCCTAAAACGTCCAACTCCCACCGCGTGATATATTGCCTGCCGGGACCGCCTCCTTCTAACGCTTCATCCACCTCGTGCGGCCCATGGAGTCCGCCCTCTTGTTCGCCATCTCCGACGCGATCTGCCATGTGCGACTCCTGGGGCGCCATCTTGGCCGCCATCTTCTACGCAACCCACCACGTGCGACTTGTGGGGGCCACCATCTTGGCCGCCATCTTTGACGCCACCCACTACCACCGACCAGACCAACCACCTTCCGCAGCTCGCCTCTGTCACCCTCGACCAGTCCTCCGGAAGCATGTGAGGAACCACAAAACCGATCCCCTGGTCGAGCGGGTTATGCTTCTCCATGCTAACCCACAATATGCCTACGTGGCACATCAGGACGGGCGGCAGGACACAGTCTCCCTCCGGGACTTGGCACCCGCTGGTTCCCCACCCGACCCTCCACCGTCTACCTCCATTACCATCGCCCCCGCGCCTACACCGTCTCTCTCTCTCTGTCGACGCTTCCGGAAGAAGAAGAAGAGGACGACACGCTCCCGGAGTAGCAGGTCTCGACACCAGTGCCCACACCACAGCCGGGACTGAGAAGATCACAGAGGACGGTTAATGCTCCTGATAGACTTAATCTATAAGTTTGCTTCACCCCTGCTGGACTTTTTTTAACAGGGGGTGAATGTGGTGAACCACTGTTATTGTAGTTCCACTGTTGTTCCACTGTTACTTACAGCGCTGTATATATTCTCTGTTACTGTTTGTTCCATTGTTACTCACTGTGTTATATATTGTTGTTCTTCTGTGGCTCCGCCCCACTGGGTGTTGTATATAGTTGACTGATCTGTAGCCCTGTCTCCAGTCTGGGTTCAGCAGCAGACAGGCTACATCTTAGAGTATTAAAACCATTACTTAATTTCCTACAACTTGCCTTGTATGTAATTGATTGTGCGTCAATCATAACCCCAGTAAAACCTGGGAGTAAATTTAGATGGTCTAGAGGGTTTAGTAATCTTGGAGAAGTTACTAGTGACAGACCAAGCCTCAAAGCTTTTGTTTATACACTTGTTTTATTATTTCATAGGACGTGAGCATCAGTGGCAAGACCAGTGTTTGTTACTCACCCATAATTGCCCATGAGAAGATGATGGTAACCCACCTTCTTGGCCTGCTGTGGTCCAATTCTGTAGAGGTTTTATACAACTGATAGCTTTACGAGGGCAGTTCAGAGTCTACCGCGTTATGTGGGTCTGGACTCATGTGTAGGGTAGATGAGGTAAGGACATTGGTGAACTAAATGAGATTTTGATGCACATCCAATGGTTTTACGGTCGCGATTACCAAGATATGTTTTTAATTCCCAGGACTTGATGGCCAAGGAAAGTGCGTTCATAACACAGACAACAGGTTGAGTGTCAAGCTGTAAAATCTTCCAACATATGAGAATAGCAGACGGTAAGAGCGGGAGAGACTCCTGGTCAGCCATGCTTGATGTAGAGTGGTGCCCATCAAGCTATAAGCCTCCGATGACAGGCTAGTGACCTATTCCAGGGATAACTTCACTATGGAAACACATGAAAGCCTGCTATTGCGTCACTGGCCACCGAAAGAGAAACAACAATCTGAGGCTGGTATTGAGCGATGGAAATTTGCTATCGTCTGCCGTGTAGACTGAAAATGATGCTGCTTCAAAGCTGATTGTAATGACATTAATGCTGATAAAGCTATAAATAGTGCTCCATGTTGGGATGTTGGGCCACTGGTTCAAAAACTATCAGACTGACACTCTGAACTTAAACCAGAACTAATGAAAGGAATTGATAGCCTGTCTTGAGCTCTGAATGTGTAACCACTGGATCGGGAAACAATGGGTGGGATTTTCCGGCCCTTCCTTCCGCCGGGATCTTTTGGTCCCACCGACAGTGACCTCCTGCCGCCGGTTCCTTGATAGTAGAGGGTGTGAACAAGACCAACCCAGTTGACAGCGATGGGACCGGACAATAGCGGGACCGGTCAGTGCCAGGCTGCCTCCATGCCATGGAGTGGGGGACAGAAAATCCCATTCAATATGTGTAACTACAATATGGTGCTACTGGACCAATAGACCTTTGTGGCAGCACATAAATATCAAGTATGTGAACAGCATGTTTGCGACAAATACGTCAATATCATTAAAGGTCACATTGGTGAAGACTTACTTCTGGACAGGTTTTGTCAGCCCAATGCAAAGGCAACAGACTCTGCAAATTAGATGTGTCAATGTGTTAAATCATAGAGTAGTTGAGATAGTTCCGCAGAGTGACTTTATCTGGAGTGTTTTTATGTAGTCGAGTTAGGACAGCAAGCTGCAAAGCCCATAGAGTTATTTTGGTGTGACATTTTGATAAACATTCTCACCATGTTAAAGATGTTCTCCAGTGAATTTTCAGGTTTGCTGATATCTCTTTTGTTTCTATTATGACGGGAACTCTCAGTGCTTTTAGACAGAGGGCTCATTGTACTCAACGGTTCTACCTGCAGATGAAAGAACTGTATAATTATTCGTGATTCTCAAATTTTAAGTAAAAATAGCTCATATAACTTTGACAAACTCTTTAAAGGATATCGCCTTCATGCAAAAATAGTTTTGAAAATCTTTTGTTGGGGATGAACCAAAAGAATGCTCACCCATCTTCACCCAAGAGAATGAGGATGTAGGTATGGAACTCAGGGAGAGAGACTGTTAAGTTCTTTTGTAAAATAAATTTAGAGTACCCAATTCATTTTTTCCAATTAAGGGGCAATTTAGCGTGGCCAATCCACCGACCGTGCACATCTTTGGGTTGTGGGGGCAAAACCCACGCAAACACGGGGAGAATGTGCAAACTCCACACGGACAGTGACCCAGAGCTGGCATCGAACCTGGGTCCTCAGTGCCATGAGGCAGCAGTGCTAACCACCGTGCCACCGTGCTACCCTATGACTCTGAGGTTCTTGAGCAAATTGACGTGGGATGTGACAAGGTATTGGAGATGTTGGCAGGCTTAAAAGTGGGCAAATTAACGGTCTGAGTGAATTTTGTTCCAAGCTGCTGTGTGTGTCTGTGTGTGTGTGTGGGGGGGGGGGACTGCAGACCAGCGAGTCTCACGTCAGCGGTACGGAAACTATTGGAGAAAATTCTGAAGGAGAGAATTTATCTCCACTGGGAGAGGCACGGGATAGTCAGCATGGCTTTGTCAAAGAGAGGTCATGCCTCACAAATTTGAGTGAATTTTTTGAAGAGGTGACCAAGTGTGTTGATGAGGGTAGTGCAGCTGATGTAGTTTGTATGGATTTCAGCAAAGCCTTTGACAAGGTCCCACAGGGGAGACTTATAAAGAAGGCAAATGCACATGGGATACAGGGCAATTTGATACAGTAGATTCAAAATTGGCTTAGTTGTTTGAGACAGAGGGTGACGACAGACGGCTGCTTTAGTGACTGGAAGCCAGTGTCCAGTGGCACACCACAGGGATCTGTGCTGGGTCCCCTATTATTCATCATTTATATCAACAACATAGATTACTATTTGGGGGTGGGGGGAAGATCAGTAGGTTTGTGGGTGAGACAAAGATTGGCTGGATGGTTAACAGTGAGGTTGAATGTCTTGGGTTACAGGAAGATATAGATGGGATGGTCAAATGGGCAGTTAAGTGGCAGATGGAATTTAACCTTGTAAAGTTTGAGATGATACACTTTGGAAGGAGTAATTTGACAAGGAAGTATTCAATGAACGGCATGACATTAGGAAGTTCTGAGAGGGACCTTGGAGTATTTGTTCATTCATCAATGAAGGCAGTAGGGCAGGTTAATAAGATGGTGATATAGGCATACGGGACACTTTATCATTCAAGGCATAGATTACAAAAGCAGAGGGGTCATGTCAGAGTTGTAGAGAACTTTAGTGAGGCCACATCTGGAGTACTGTGTGCAGTTCTGGTCGCCATATTATACGGAGGATGTGATTGCACTGGAGGGGGTGTAAAGGAGATTGTCCAGGATGTTGCTTTGGGTGGAACATTTAAGTTATGAAGAGAGGTTGGATAGACTTGGGATGTTTTCGTAGGAGCAGAGAAGACTGAGAGGCGACCTGATGGAGGTGCACAAGTTTATGAGGGGCATGGACGGGATGGATAGGGAGCAGCAGTTAGTCACGAGGGGACAGAAGTTCAAGATGAGGGATAAGATGTTTAGGGGGGATGTGAGGGAAAACCTTTTATAACCCAGAGGTCTGGAATGCACTGCCTGGAGGGTGGTAGAGGTGGGTTGCCTCATATCCTTTAAAAAGAACCTGGATGACTACTTGGCACGTCATAACATTCAAGGCTATGGGCCAAATACTGGCAAATAGGATTAGGTAGGCAGGTCAGATGTTTTTCATGTGTCGGTGCAGACTCGATGGGCCGAAGGGCCTCTTCTGCATTGTGTGATCCGGTGATTCGCAAGGAAAAGCAAAATACTGTGGATGCTGGAAATCTAAAATAAAAACAGAGAATGCTGCATAAACTCAGCTGGTCTGGCAGCATCTGTGGAGACAGAAACAGAAACAGACTCTGAAGAAGAGTCATGCGGACTTGAAGTGATGAGTGACGCCTTCTGGCTGATCACGCCAGAGGATTCCTCTCGTCCTGCCAATGGCACACTCTTGCCATGGGTTTTTCAACGGCGTGGGGTGGATTCAATGGGAAATTCCATTGACTATGGAGGGATGAGAAGATCCCGCCACTGTCCAATGGTAGGCCACCTAGGAGCTTTTCTCAGTAACTTCATTGAAGCCGACTTGTGACACTAAGCGATTATTATTATTATTATTACCTCCTAGAAACAATCTGTGGGGGCTCAGAAAATCGCCCCCGTTTCCCTCTCCACAGATGTTGCCAGGAGTTTATCCAGCATTTTCTGTATTTATTTCAGAATGCTCATCGTGATGGCTCAGTCAGTGATCACACTGTGGAGCTGAGTCTTATGAACTAGAATAACATTCTGATTCAATCACTGATGACTGCTGAGTCAACCAGTGGCTGCTGTGGTAGGCAATGGAGATACTACAATCAGAGCACTGAGGTTAGAGAGGCAGAAAAGAAATAAATCATGGTGCGAGCTCTGAACTATTGAGCGTCTTTCTGACAGATGAGGATGCAACTGCGTATCACATTGAACCTGTGTACAGCACACAGGACCCTATCCAGGGACGGCACGATAGCACAGTGGTTAGCACTGTTGCTTCACAGCGCCTGGGACCAGGGTTTCATTCCCGGCTTGGGTCACTGTCTGTGCAAAGTCTGCACGTTCTCCTCGCGTCTGTGTGAGTTTCCTCTGGGTGCTCCGGTTTCCTCCCACAAGTCCTGAAAGACGTACTTGTTTGGTGAATTCTCCCTCAGTGTACCAAAGTGTGGCGACTGGAGGATTTTCACAGTAACGTCATTGCAGTGTTAATGTAAGCCTACTTGTGACAATAATAAAGATTATCACCCAAGTACCCATTCCTCATGTCTATTGATGTCTTCTTAGATTGATAAGCGTAAGGGGCAAACAGGTAAATGTAACTTTGTCATGATGCATACAGTGTTCATAGCAATAATGAAAGGCCTCTTTTAATACCATGACTCCAGAGCACGCCTGTTCGAACCACCACGGCAGAATTACCTGCTTTAAGGAGGCCTAGGTAAAACATCAGAGCTGCTTTTCCTTTAAATATAAAATCTCTGTTTAAAAATAGTATCCTCAGAAGAAATCAAGATACACAGCAGCATAAATTGTTATTTACAAATTTAATAAAATCTTGAAGTAGAATTTTAATGCAGGACAATATACCAACAATATCCAGCTTCCTGGTGTCATTCCCTCACATGGGAAAAATACAAATTTTGAAAATGCAAAGTCTTACCCAATTCTGAGCATCAGAAGAGTTCACTGTGCAGTTGATTCTCCCCAATGGAATAATCTGAGATTTGAACAGTAGACTGTTGCCATGGAGATCTGCAGGCCAGTCCACTTCGAGCACGGCATCACTAATTGTCGATGGACCATTGTTGTGCAGCTAGGTTAGACACAGAAGGGGTTGTGTGATATCTTTTTTCCAAGCCATTTGAAACTATATCACTCCATAGTTTTCCCTCTTGACAGGAACAAGAGTAGGTCACAGCTATGCCATTCTGTTAACCCTGTAGCTTGTTAGTTATAATTCCTCTGTTTATTTAATATCTTTACTTCTCAAGTATCTGTCTCCTTCAATTGTTTCTGCAGCAAAGACCTTATGGGATTGTTTACTAGACATTCTTATTGTCATTTGCTTGCCAAACTTTTCCTGAATGAGCTTTTAGTTTGTCTACCTCTAATTTTATCAATGTCTCCCCTTGTTTTGAATTCTCTTGCCAAAAGGAAGAGTAATTTCCTGTCAACTGCTTCGGTTCCTATTTCTATTTTGTCATGCTTAATTACTCAACAATTTTTAGGTTAATATTGCGGGCCAAATTAAATCATCTGTGATAAAGCCCTCCAGAATAAGACATTGTATTCATGGAACTTTGGGCCCTTTTAAAAACGACAGCAAAATGAAGCATTTTTTGACTCAATGCCTCCCCACATGCACAACAAAGCCCAGTAACTTTGACAAAGAGTCATCCAGGCTCAAAAGGTTAGCTCCCTTTTCTCTCCACAGACGCTGTCAGACCTGCTGAGATTGTTCAGTATTTTCTATTTTTGTTCCAGTAACTCAAATGATGAGGAAGTGAAAATGGGAATTTTCAGTCTGACACTGCTGAACCAGTTGATCGACCCATTGAGCCACTGCATCAGTCCCTCACTTGGAGTCATTTTAATCTATCCTGTCCCACGCAGAAAAGGACTCTTTTCAATGGGCTATTCCTTATTGAAACTCAACCATAATCCTGGAACACCACCAGAAAATTGAAGCACAATAGGATCCTTGCGCTATCATAGCATAAACGTCTATTTGAAAACTAATTCCTAAAGAAAACCAAGAACAGATGAACTTTTGTGTCACTACTTTTCACCACAAAGGCAGGCAGCTCAAATGCTGAGGCAGGTTAGTTAGATGGTGCACTGCAGTTCTCTGAGACTTCATCCCAGTTACAATAAAAGCAGTTATGCCCTCTAGCCATCACCTCTCACACTGCCGCATGCCCCCCAGCCACTCCCTATGGCCTCTCATACACGTCATGCTAACTTAATGACCACTCATACTCCCCAGCCACTTCACATGGCTCCTCATATCCTCCATCCCAACTCAATGCCAACTCATGCATCCCAGCCACGCCCCATGGTCCCATACTCTCCCTGCCAACTTAATACCAATTTGTGCCACTCCTGTGCCCATCCACCCAGTGTGCACTATGTACAGAATCAAGTAGCCATATAATAACAATGACACATGAGGAATTGTTGGGAAAAAATGTCCATTTAGGAATGTTCTTTGAAAAAAGCACTGTGCCTAAAAACCTATAAATGTATCAATCCGACAGACCAATAAATGATCAATATCAGAGGCTTCAAAGGCTTCACTTCTATTAATCTTGTCCAAATAAGAGACATTGACAAAAAAAATCACAGAAAGGACACTTTATTATAACCACTTAAAAGATGTCAATCAATATGCCTTAATGCCTTAAACTTAATTGTCACATCCAGTTGTGAATGGTGGTGGAAATTAAATGATTAGCTTGAGGAGCAGATACCACAAATATCCCCATCCTGAATGATGGGGATGCCTAGCACATCAGTTCAAAGGACTAGGCTGACACAGTTGCAATCACTTTCAGCCAGAGGTGCTGAGTCTATGATTTATCTTGGTCTCCCCCAGAGGTTGCCTGTATCACAGATGCCTTCAGCCAATTTGATTCATTCCACATAATCAGGAAATGGCTGGAGGCACCGGATAGCAAAGGCTATACCTGA